>NC_090322.1:136700784-137074772 GCF_040869045.1 Eurosta solidaginis
ATCATTTCTGGATAATTTTCGGTATCCGTCCGGGATGCCGATGAGGTCATTTCGGGATTATTTCGGGATCATTTGGGATACCTACCGGCATCATTTCTGGATGGTTTTTGGGATTCGTCCGGGATCCCGTCGGGGTCATTTCGGGACTTTTTCTCGACTAATACGGGATCATTTGCGGACCCTTTCGGCATAATTTCTGGATAGTTGTCGGGATCCGTTCGGGATCCCGTCACGGTCATTTCGGAACTATTAGGGGATCATTTGAGGACCTTTCCGGCATCATTTCTGGATAGTTTTTGGAATCCTTTCGGGATCCCGTCAGGGTCATTTCGGGGCTTTTTCGGGATCATTTAAGGATGGCTTTCAGGATTCGTCCGGGAACCCGTCAGGGTAATTTCTGGACTTTTCCCAGACTATTTCGGGATAATTTTGGGACCCTCCCAAGATCATTTCTGGATGGATTTCGGGATCTGTCCGGGATGCCGTCAGGGTCATTTTGGGACTATTAGGTGATCATTTGAGGACCTTTTCGGCATCACTTCTGGATGGTTTTCGGTATCCGCTCAGGATCCCGTCAGAATTATTGCGGGACTTTTTCGGGATCATTTGGTGTCCCTTCCGGCATCATTTCTGGCTGATTTTTGGGATTCGTCCGGCATCCCGTCGGGTTCATTTCGGGACTTTTTCTCGACTAATACGGGATCATTTGCGGGCCCTTTCGGCATCATTTCTAGATAGTTGTCGGGATCCGTTCGGGATCCCGTCAGGGTCTTTTCGGAACTATTAGGTGATCATTTGAGGACATTTCCGGCATCATTTCTGGATAGTTTTCGGGATCCTTTCGGGGTCCAGTCAGGGTCATTTCGGGACTTTTTCGGGATCATTTAGAGATGGCTTTCAGGATTCGTCCGGGAACCCGTCAGGGTAATTTCTGAACTTTTCCGAGACTTTTTCGGGATAATTTTGGGACCTTCCCAAGATCATTTCTGGATGGATTTTGGGATCAGTCCGGGATGCCGTCAGGGTCATTTTGGTATTAGGTGATCATTTGAGGACCTTTCCGGCATCACTTCTGGATGGTTATCGGTATCCGATCAGGATCCCCTCGGAATCATTGCGGGACTTTTTCGGGATCATTTGGGGTCTCTCCCAAGATCATTTCTGGATGGATTTCGGGATCTGTCCGGGATCCCGTTAGGGTCATTTAGGGGTGCGTTCGAGATCCCGTCAGGGTCATTTCGGGACTTCTTCGGGAATATATCGGGATCATTTCTGGATGGTTTATGGGATCCGTCCATGACCCCTTAAGGGTCATTTCGGGACTATTAGGTGATCATTTGAGGACCTTTCCGGCGTCACTTCTGGATCATTTGGGATTCCTTCCGGCATCATTTCTGGATGGTTTTCGGGATTTGTTCGGGATCCCGTCGGGGTTATTTCGGGACCTTTTCGGGGCTAATACGGGATCATTTGGGGATCCTCTAGGGGTCGTTTCGTGACTTTTTCTGTATTATTTCGGGATCATTTTGGGACCCTTTCGGCATAATTTCTTGATGGTTTGCCGGATCCATCAGGGTCATTTCGGGACCATTTTGGGATCATTTGGGGACCCTTCCGAGATCATTTCTGGATCCGTCCGGGATGCCGTAGGAGCAATTTCGGGATTTTTTGTTACTTTTCCGGGATAGTTTTTGCACCCTTCCGGGATCATTTCTGGATCTGTGCGGGATCCCATCTGGGTCAATTCCGGACTATTTCGGGATCATTTTGGAATCCTTCCGGAATCTTTTCTGTATGGTTTTCGCGATCCATCGTGGATCCCCTCGGAGCCATTTCGGAACTTTTTCTGGAGTTTGTCGGGATAATTTAGGGACCCTTCCTGGATATTTTCTGGATGGTTTCTGAGATCCGTCCGGGAGCCCGTCAGGGTAATTTCGGAACTTTTTCGGGACTATTTCGGTATCAATTTGGTACCCTTCAGGCATCATTTCTGTGTGGTTATCTGGATAAGTCTAGAATCGTGTCGTTGTCATTTCGGGTTTTTTTGGGACTACTTCGGGAACTTTTGGAAACACTTCCGCGGCGTTTCTGGATGGTTTTCGGGATCCGTCCGCGATAGCGTCGGGGTCATTTCGTGGCTTTTTCTGGATAATTTCGTTATCATTTTGGGATCCTATCAGGTTATCGGCTCATAAAGTTCTTTTTTTTACTCAATTACAAAAATTAAATGCATTAGACAGAAAAAAAATTTTAAACAGATAACTTTATAAGCAGGCTAACGTGAATAGCCCACATATTTCTTTTTCTCCTTGCGGACGGGGCCGCGGGTAAAGGCTAGTATCTAATATATATTATAAATGGGAAAGTTTGGATGTTAAGATGTTTGGATGTTTGGATGTTTGGATGTTTGTCCAGACGTTTGTCTTTGTGACTCAATAACGCGAGAACGGCTGGACCGATTTGGATGAAATTTTGCACACATATAGCCAATAGTCTAGAAGGATCTACTAACTATATATTTTTGAAAAGGGGCGTGGTCCCCGCCCCCTAGGAACAGTTATAATTTAATTATTATATTTTTTCGTCTTTGCGACTGAATCACGCCAGAATGGCTACACGGATTTTGATGAAATTTGGGACACAGACAGTAGTCTACTAGCGAAATTTTTTTCGAACATGGAAAGAGGGGTGGGGGTCCCCTTCGACCCCTTCGAGAAATTATTTTTCAATAATTTTTACACATTATAACTTTACGTATACTGGCCTTCACCAATATCACAGACTCAAGGGGTCAAATAAGTCGAGGGCTTACAAAGTAAGCAGTGACACCCTCCGCCCGCCCACCCCCCTTTATCTCACCCTCTGGTGTAAAATCTATAAATTGTTATAACTCAATATAAATTTTCTCCTAAATCAATAGTTTTTGGTATCTGGTACATACAGAACGAGATCTAGACAATTTTGGAGGAACGATCAGTGGTCCTCTCCTCTACTCCCGCCATCCGCCCTCCATCAATTGTTTTTATTAGCACGCTTTTATTAGCTTTACCTGTATGTTTCTATGTAACTTTTTATTCGCTCCAATGCGCCTGCTGCCTTATTAACATGGTTTTATAATTAGCTTCACCTTATTTGTAATCCCGTAAGAGTCATATCGAGACCCTCCGGGATTATTTCTGGATGGTTTTCGGGATCGGTCCGGGATTACGCCGGGGTAATTTCGGGACTTTTTCGGGACTATTTCGGGATCATTTTGGGACCCTTCCGGGATCATTTCTGTATAGTTTTCGGGATCCGTCCGAGATCCCGTCGGGGTTATTTTGGGACATTTTCGGGACTATTCCGGAATCATTTCGGGACTATTTCGCGATCATTTGGGGACCCTTCCGGCATCATTTCTGGATGGTTTTCGGGATCCGTCCGGGATCCCGTCGGGGTACTTTCGGGATCATTTGCGTACCTTCGAGAGATAAATTCTTGATGGTTTCCGGGATCATTACGGGACTTTTTCGGGGTCAGTTTGGGTCCTTTTCGTAATCATTCCTGGATGGTTTTAGGGATCCGTCCGGGATCCCGTCGGCGTCATTTTGGGACTTTTGCGGGATCATTTGGGGTCTCTTCCGGCATCATTTCTGGATGGTTTACGGGATCCGTCCGGGATCCCGTCGGCGTCATTTTGGGACTTTTGCGGGATCATTTGGGGTCTCTTCCGGCATCATTTCTGGATGGTTTACGGGATCCGTCCGGGATCCTGTCGGGGTCATTTTGGGACTTTTTCGGGATAATTTGGGGTCTCTTCCGGCATCATTTCTGGATGGTTTACGGGATCCGTCCGGGATCCTGTCGGGGTCATTTTGGGACTTTTGCGGGATCATTTGGGGTCTCTTCCGGCATCATTTCTGGATGGTTTACGGGATCCGTCCGGGATCCCGTCGGCGTCATTTTGGGACTTTTGCGGGATCATTTGGGGTCTCTTCCGGTATCATTTCTGGATGGTTTACGAGATCCGTCCGGGATCCTGTCGGGGTCATTTTGGGACTTTTGCGGGATCATTTGGGGTCTCTTCCTGCATCATTTCTGGATGGTTTACGGGATCCGTCCGGGACGCCGACTAAGCAGACGGTATTTTTCATGACATTGGTGATTGCAACAATTTAGTCCATCAAATTATTTTAATAAATTGCAGATTGAAGAAAATATTAAACCAATACAAATTTTGTTCTTAAATTTCACAACTAAGTATTATTAGCAACGTATATCACTATTCTATCTTTACTAGCAGACTCGATAAACCTGGTTCCTCCCTCACTTTGGTCTATCCGCATTACTTTGAAGAAATGTTTTCCTATTACTCTCTCCCCCCCCCCCCCCCCCCTATCTCCACCACTTCCTTATCCTTTTATTGACTCCTCCCTCTACCTTTCTCTTCCTCCTTCTCCGAATTTTCTCTCATTTCTTTCCGCTCTATCTATCTCTATCTTTCTATATTTGTCTAATATTTTCTTTTCTCAGTCTCTTTTCTCTTCTCTCCAGTTCATCTCCTTCTTCTCATTCCTCATTCCCAGTCCCAGCCCAGTCTCAGTCTTAGTCACAGTCTCAGTCTCAGTCTCAGTCTCAGTCTCAGTCTCAGTCTCAGTCTCAGTCTCAGTCTCCGTCTCAGTCTCAGTCTCAGTCTCAGTATCAGTGTCAGTGTCAGTGTCAGTCCCAGTCCCAGTCCTAGTCCCAGTCCCAGTCCCAGTCCCAGTCCCAGTCCCAGTCCCAGTCCCAGTCCCAGGCCCAGTCCCAGTCCCAGTCCCAGTCCCAGTCCCAGTCCCAGTCCCAGTCCCAGTCCCAGTCCCAATCCCGGTCTCATTCCCAGTCCCGGTCTCAGTCCCGGTCCCAGTCCCAGTCCCAGTTCCAGTCCCAGTCCCAGTCCCAGTCCCAGCCCCAGTCCCACTCCCAGTCCCAGTCCCAGTCCTAGTCTCAGTCCCTGGAGTGATCTTTTTACGATGGTAAATGCGCTCGTGATTGAAAATCTGCTGACATGAGAGCTTTGTGCACCGATTCTGAGAAAAATTTGTAATAAACTAAAACTAATTTCTAAAAAGTTTTTTGTTTGTTTCCAGAAACATGTACGTGCTTAAAATATTGAAACGCAATTTCAGACCAGGCTGTATAAATATTATTAAACAGTTATCAAATAAGCGGAGTTAATTATTGACGTGTTCTTTGAAATTCTTAGAAGCTTATTCATAGTGTAGATGCTCACAAAGCTGCCAATGTCATACGTGGTATCTGTATTTCTCTTTAAAATCGAATATTTTAGTGTTTTCGAAGTCGGCTATATATCTCTGTTTGGTCACCTAGCGCTTTGTTGTTGCATCTTAGAGGAGGGAACGATCAAATACGCTTTTACGCTCGGGCCTCGTGCTTGCCACACCAAAACTCCAGACAATAGGAGAGATTTAGCTATCACATTTAGAAGCAGCAAGTGGCGTGGGTCTTAGGAAGCTTCTAGTATTAGTTTTTGATAGGGGTTTGGTCCGTTTGGTTATTTTGGTCATTAAACAAATTTCCGGAAGTCCTCACAGATCGGTCGGTTCAACCCCACCAAATCTTTTTATTTATAGCTAACAATTTTTTTTGAAACATAATTTTCTACCTTAAAGTTATTTCGGTTTGTTTTTTTTTTGCCATTTCTTTGTTACAGTGGTTGCCATGGCATCCCATCCAGTTAATATCTGACTTTTGTAGTTAATTAGAAGTGGGATCCCGTGATATTGTCAACTACTCATTAGCTTTTTTAGCAGTTGATTATTTTTTCTCCAGAGCTGCTTTCGTTTGTTGTGACTTATGCAAACCATCTCTTCGCCCGTCCAATATATCAAAACAACGATTAACTAAACATTTTTACAATTTTTGTTGTTATATTGTCCTACTGATTTGTAAGATCGCGGGTTCGAATCGAGCTCAAGGCCTAATTGTGCGGGTTCAAATCCCACTCCCGGGAGAAAAGGCTTTGAAGTGATTTACAAGGTATAATCAAAACAACTGAGGCCTTGTCCGTCCTGATGTCGCGTTGTTTAAATTTTTCCCAAATTATTAAATAAAATTATAAATTAAAAGTTGCGTCAAATAAAAGGGAAATCCCTGCTTAAGCTCATACAAATAACAATAGTAATGATAAAATAATTGCTGTTAGGCATGACTGATTTACTTCTCCAAATGTGCTGATGCGATTTTTAGTTTTTACCCAGTCTTGTCGTTTTTGTTGGTGTTATAGCAATAGAGACACTCCCCTAAGCTTTTTTCCCATTTCCTTTTTTGATCATCGTAGATTCTTGTGTTCACTCTTCTCATAGCAAGCTAACTAAACGTAACCCTAAAAATAGCATCCTCCTTTTTTGTTGTGATGATTCACTATCTTAATATATATATTTCTTCTGTACGTGTCTTTTTGACTATACTCCTCTCAAACGACTGGACCGATTTTTCTAAATACACTGGGTCACAAATTCCAACTTTTTTTCTGCACCAGAGACGCCATTATGAAATTCCTATGCAAAATCCCCTCCTGATTCCGAAAATCAAGGTTATTTTTAATTCTATGTTAACGTTTAAGAGATATTTACGAATTACCGTTTTTCCTCAAAACAAATTAAAATTAAAATGGGTCCACTTAATCATGTATATCTCAAGAATGAAAAATTTGTTCTTTGCGAGGAAGGATCTCGAAAAATTTTTATTTTTTTCAGATTTTTGTTTCTCTCTAAGTTCGGTTTTATTACAAAAGAAATAAGGTTTCATTCAACAAAAGTTATGTGTCTTGTGTTTACGCTTATTTACATTATGATCGGTTTCTCTTATGAGAAACCAACAGTAGTCACCCATCATAGCGACATCCCAGAATCCTTCATTTTCATTTGCTGGTGAAACCTTTCGCCATGCTCGTCACTTTCGTCGCCAAGATTTTGCGGGAAAAAATTTAAATGGGTGTGTAGAAAATTAATTTTTAAAGACATGTTTACTACTGACATAAATTAAAAAGTAAATTAGATAAATACATAAGTGACCCATTAGTATATAATTTTCTTTGGCTGGATTTATCTTTCAATTCAGAACAAATTTTTTGTTTGCATTTTCCTCGTTCTTGTTTGTTCAGAACTGGACGATGAATTCAGATTTATGGCTATATATTCTCATGTAAATTTAAAAATTTTCATACAAATATTTTGTTTATCGGGCAAATAGGTTTTAAAGTTAACTGAGAAAACGGTCTTAAATATGTTTTTTTATTTACCCATTTCCGCATAATTTTTGATTAAGTCGTGCACTATCATCTCGTAGTTAGGACTTTTGTGTTTGCCTAAAAAAGAAGTAGCGACCTTTTCAACAGGATTCCATGCTGCTGCCTCCACTGGTGACAATAATTCTTTGAAATGGTTATTGGTCATAATTTTCCTTATTTGCGGTCCCACAAAAACAGAATTTTGTGTATCCGCTTTGTAGACCACATAGCATTCCAACGACTTTAAGATCGGCACATATTTTCCAATCATGTTCTTCGTATTTGATTAATTTGAGCAATTTTTGTATTATCTCATATGTTTCTTTCGTATTTATTGCATGCGCGATCGGGATAGATGGCTTTTGGTTGCCAATATGCAAAAATAGGGCCTTTAAATTTAATTTATTGCCGTCTATGAACAATCGCCTCTCTTTTGAATCATATGGTTCACCAAACTGTTTGAATAGACCAGCAATGTCTTTGCACAGTAGCAAACACTATCCCCCTTCGTATAGTACTTGGAAAATTGTTCGGGACGGGTTCTATAATATGTTACCTTAACATCGGATGAAACAAATTTAAATTTTTGCATACGAGAGGCGTGTAGTTCGGCCTTTGAAAATTCCAAATCCCTTATCCAATCATTGAGTTGTGCTTGTGACAAAGAGTTTCCTTCTTTTTCCGTTTGAAATCCAGTACAACATGATGCCGCGTAATCAGATATTGCTGTTGACAACGAAATTGGAGCCGGAACTAAAGTTAAATTTGATTCTGGAAAAGTAGCTTCCGTTGAATTTAGTTCTGGTAATGACACTGTAGATACGCTCGCATAGGTTACTTTTCTTGACTTTCCAACCCCAAGCACTTTTGTAGTACAAATACAGCAGTCCATTGAATGGCAAGTTGGTTCCATCCACTTCATTGGCGTATGTCGCCTAAATAGATAGTTTCAGAAATTAGTCAGCTATGCACTAAAAGGGAGCACATTACTAATTTTTACAACGCACCGTTTTGCTCCGGTTTCCGAAAAAATCAACTCGACTCGACATGTGGTGCACACAGTATTCCGTGTGCATGGTTTTTCATTGTTTTTAGGCTGAATTCCAAAATACTTATCATCGCATCCTTTTAACGAGAAAATGGCCGCTGATGAAACAGAACATATCTGGATCATTGTTACACTCAAACTCCCGCGCCCTTTTATTCATATTATATTTTTAAGTAAATGACGGGTTATAAACTTCAATTATAAACGGAACAGTATCCGGCGAACCTTGCAAATATTATGAAGGAACAAGGCGCACGTGCTATTATTTATACTTAGGTCAAGTAAAAATACAAGCCTACCTAGATAAAAAGATTCCCTAGTTCTACAAATAAAACACTACCTGCCTTAAAACTATGCTCTTGCTTGAAATGTACCTGGGTTTGAGAAAACGACAGTAACAGTTTTTTGTGTCTAATAACCCTTCGAAAATGTACCTGCTAACTAACTGATATACGAATACTAACCCATATGTACCAGTAGGGTACTTAAGTATTAAATGGATATATTTACTTGAATGCTTATAACTTTTGTATTAGTCCACCGATTTTGTTGAGTGAAAGCTTATTTTTTTGTAATAAAACAGAGCTTAGAGAGACTAAAAAATCTGCAAAAAAGTAAAAAGTTTTCGAGACCCTTCCTACCAAAATGCAAACTTTTTTATATTTTTACAAACAAATTTAAAAAGTCCGTAATAATTGATTGTTCGTTATCTTTGAATCTGCAGGGCGTAGCAAAAAGTGTTGTATACACAGTTTATATTTTTTTATTGCCTTTTAAAGGATTCAAACCATTTTCGAATTGCTCAATTCGTTCTTGAGATATGTATGATTAAGTGGACCCAATTTTTTTTTTTTTTTTTTTTTTTTGAAAAAAACGGTAATTCGTAAATATCTCAAAAACGTTACTATAGAATTAAAATTAACCTTGATTTTCGGAATCAGGGGGTGACTTTCATAATGGCGTCTCTGGTGCATTTTGGCTGTAAACCAGTGATATTATTCCTGTGTTGCAGGGAATTTGTACATGCTTCAGATTCATAATTTGGCTATTTTCCTTGCTATTTAACTAGGAAGTGAACCGGGAGCCAATTATTTCAAAAAAATAGTATTTACGGTGCTGTTTGCTTTAAGTTTGGTATTGAGGTACAACTCTGACTAGCTTATTATTTCAAACACTTTTCATTCCGGAAATTGAAACAAGGCCTGACTTTGTTTGATAAATCGCATTTAAAAGAATGAGAAGGGGAGAGGAGGATAATAAGAGAAAAGTCATGCGTTCACATTTGACCGATAAGCAATGTGATTGAAAATCAGCTGACATAAGAGCTTTGTGCACCGATTCCTAGAAAAATTTGTAATAAACTAAACACAATTTCTCACACGTTTTAAGTTGTTTCCAGAAACATGCAATCTTAGACCAGGTCTATATATGTAAATATTATTAAACCGTTATCAAATAAGCGGAGTTAATTATTGAAGTGTTCTTTGAAATTCTTAGAAGCTTATTCATAGTGTAGTTGTTGTTGTTCTCGCAAAGCTCCCAATGTCACACGTGGTATCGCTATTTCTCTTTAAAATTAAACATTGTAGTGTTTTCGAAGTCAGCTATATGTACTCTGTTTGTTCAGCTGGTTCTTTGTTGTTGCTTTCTCGTTTTAAATTAAAATTTCCCAGCAAGAAAAAAGCCCATTAAGAGCTAATTAGCATGTTCGAGGGAGCAGGAGACCTTAGGCTCGTCCGACGATATAAATAAAAAAAATCAAAAATGTGGTATTAGCTTTCACGTAATAATATTATTTATTTAATTAATTAAATATGCAAAATTGTTTAATTAATTACAATATGATATTGTAAAGTGTTTGCGTGTATATGTATATGTATATATGTATATAAATAAGTATATAATTTTATTCTTACTTACGTGTATCGTGGTGGCTGGAGTTTGCTGCTTATCCTTCCTGTGATCGCAAAAGAAGTGAAAGAGCCTTCTTTTGCATAAAATCCTCTAACTCGCGAAACGGTAAGATCGAACGATTATTGTAGTTAACTGTTTGACAAAAGTAGTCAAACAGTTGCTGTTAACATAAGATTAACAGAATGCATACTAAGACTGCCGAAAACATTTATGTTCCTAGGGCTGCCGCAAATATTTATGTTTTGGCCCGTAGGCCTTAACATGCCGGCCCCCTTGCGATAAGCAATTTCCTAGCAGGACAAAAGCCAGCCACCAAGATCCAAGTTTACGAGTTTCCAATGGTACACTGTTGGAAAGAAATTCAAAAAAGAAAGAAATGTATGGACGTGTATTAAAAATTTCAGATGCACTTGTTTATTACGAAATTCAATTGGTTAGCGTATAAAATGTATAAAATTTGATGTAGTATAAGTTCAGCACTTAATATATGTATGTATATAAATTCAAAAGTTGAATGTTTGAAAAATGAAAGAAAAAAATAGCGACGTATATGGTTTTAGCAGGCCCCAGATAGCACGAACCCAAAGACGGAGTCTTGGGCTAGTAGCGGACCAAGAGTGCCTGCTGGGATTGTGCCCCTGTATACTTTAGGGAACACGTCTGCTCCTAGTACTATGCGTACGGGAGCAGGACTATGAAACCGCGCGTCGGCAAGCTTTAGGTTGGAGTACGCTCTGACGATTGCACTATCAACCTCGTTAGCCGGTGAGCGATTGAAAAGGTTCCGCAGAACTATAGCATGCGTTGTTACCGTACTCGCATACCCGTAGTTGCTTCGTAATTTGATAAACAACCTTTTTGCTTATTTGTCGCCGTCGTAATAGGTTTAAATCTTTTACAAGGCCGTCCGCGATAATTGAGGTACTGGCGCTTGGATCAATCACCGCACGAACTAAATATAATCGCCCTCCGGATTCGACCTTGATGACTGCAGTCGGTGTAATCGCGGAGGTATACTGTATACTCATTAACGCAGCAGGTTCCTGAACACCAGATCGAAAATTATTGCGAACCGGAGGCTGGAAAGCGTAGGGTTCCACTCTCCTCCGGGGTTTGTTTTACTTTTGGCGATGTGCTTGGGCATTTTGTTGTCGACGGTACAGTTTAATTGCTCGTGACGCACCTTGTTGCCTTTTTTCGTGATGAAACAACGGTCTAAATCGGCGGTCGGTCATATCGCTGCTTCGTGCGGTTGGTAGTGCATCTAACTCCCTTTCCTCGTTGGTGACTCTGCGGGAATCACTAGTTTCCGCTTGCGAGATAGATATTTCACCTTCCTTCAACTCTACAGGAGCATTATTTTCAGCTTCGACCACTGATGCTTCTAACGAAATGATGTCGTCATCGTCATCGTCTTCGTGGCGTGAATACCTTGATGGTTTGTGCGTTGTTCTTCGCGGGTCGGCAGAGGTGTAAATATGGAGAAGAGTGTGGTGGTCGTCGTTGCATCGACGTCATCTTCCCTCATTTGAGCAACTCTCTGTTCGATGAGTGCCTGCCAGGCAATTTGTGCAATAGCGGTGTATGAGCACCGCACGTAAACGATCTTCTGGTTTTTTGGCCCGAAAGATTGGACAAAGCCGAATCGGATGATACCGGCCACAGAATTTGCACTTGAGGCTATATTATCCTCCGAACTCAATGCGTTTGCGCATAGCAGAATAACGGGTAATGTTGTGCTGTAATGACATTTTTCCCCGTTGAGGTAACAATGGTATAATGGAAAATGTTATGTATATCTGCTGGCCGATTACCTCGATTAGAAACTGAGGTGGTTTAAGCGGCTTTAATAATAGCGGCTGCGACTTGTGGCTAAAGTGATTATTCTGGGTGGCAAGTATGTATTTTTACCCAGAAACCAAAATTTTGTTGCTTATTAGACTCCAGCATATACATATGTAAGTTGCTTTATTAAATATGCGATCCAAAAAGGAAAGTAAAAGATTTCGTACGACCATTCTGCAAATAAATAAATTAAATCTTCAGCATTAACACTTGACTTATTTTGGAGCGATTTTTGTTAATCTGAAGCATTTAGTATCCTCCCCCCCCCCCCCCCTTTAATTTTCATTAAATTTGGCTTTATAGGGACTAAAATAGTAAATTTTACAACGTTTTCATACATTTCATATCGATTCCGGGATCTTGCATTCAGCCCACACAACTAGTTGCATGTTGTGAACGCTGCATGATCACACCAGTCGATACCTTTGGCGCACATATCGAATTGAAAAAATGCATTCACCACGCACCACTACTTCCATGATGGCCGGGAACAAAATAAGAACAACATCAAAACAAAGTGCCGGTAAGTGGTAGATTTGTATGCAAGAAAAACAGGGTGCTGGAAAATGTACCCAAGTGCAATGGCCCAAGTTCAGAAATGCGATAATTTCTGAATTTTAATGTTATTTTAATAATAGGCCGCGTGTTATGCTTATTTAACTGTGCAAATAAATTGGCAAAATCAGAATGAGCATTAGAGTGGGTTGGTGCCTATGAACAAAAAAATTCTAGAGAAAAAACATTTTTTGAAGGAACGTGATAATATTTTTCACAGATGGGTTTTTATTTTGGATGTGCGCCTAAGGAGGTGTATAATCCGCCGAAAGCTGCTATCAATTTTTTTTCCTTTTTGAACTTTTCGGTATTTTTGTGAAGTTGGATTAAATTTCAATGAATGCAAAAATTGCATAAATCAAAAGATACGCAAACGGGGAAAGTTTATATGGAAAAAAATGAATTTTATGGGCAACTCCAATACCATTGGTAATTTGGATTACAGCATTGTAATAAAACAAAATGTTTGTATTTTTCGGGTAAAATGAACGATATGCGATGAGAAAAAAAAAATGTTTTGAACAACGAAAATGCGAACGAAGGTGGTAATTTTAAGTAAAAGGAAAGAATTTTTTTTGTTAAAATTTGCCTAGCAGCTACTCTGCTGATTAGGGTTTTTCCTAGATCTAGTTTCCTTTGAAGTAGGTTCCTCATTTTCAATGGTATCTGTTGGTAGTAGTACCAACTTCACTAACGGTCGTGTAACCTGACCATATTCTGTAATAAGGTCTACGACGCGAACTCGGTTATCGGAACCGGGATATAAATTGATCACTCTGCCCATTCTCCATTCGTTAGGTGGCAAATTATTCTCTTTGATGACGAGAAGATCTCCGACCTTTATGTTAGTTTGAGGTTGCGGCCACTTATTCCGTTTGTGTAGTTCAGCTAAATACTCGGATTTCCATCTTCGGCAAAATTTATGGTGTATAGTTTTCAGTTTCTGCCATCGATTATCAATCGAAGCAGGATTCTCGTTCGTATCTAATTATGGTGGGGCTAATAGATGTCCTCCTACTAAGAAATGACCCGGGGTAAGAGGTTCTAAGTCAGAAGGTTGGTTAGAAGCAGGGCTCAAAGGTCGCGAATGGAGACACGACTCTATTCGACATAGAAGCGTGTTAAACTCATCAAATGTATATTTCCCCACTAATGCAATCTTTTTGAAGTGTGCCTTAAAGCTTCTAATGCCCGCTTCCCAGAGGCCGCCCATATTTGGCGCAGATGGCGGTATGAAATTCCATTCAAGTAATTGATGTGCATACTTTGATAAAGATCTATCACGCGCATCAGCGATAAAGACCTTAAGTTCTTTTTTAAGAGCCCTTGAGGCTCCGACAAAATTCGTTCCGTTGTCTGAATAGATATTTTTTGGACATCCTCGTCTAGCAATGAACCTGTCGAAGGCTGCTAAAAAGGATGCGGTTCTTAAGTCATTTGTGGGTTCTAAATGAATAGCTTTGGTAGCAAAGCAAACAAATAGACAAACGTAACCTTTTGAAATGCGACAACCACTGCCGCGATAACTTTTAATATCAAATGGTCCTGTAAAGTCAACCCCTGTATAGGTAAAGGCTCGCGAAAAGGTAGTTCGCTCCTTCGGAAATGCACACATAAGTTGGTTTTGCCATCGTTTCCGATAGATCGTGCAGGCCTTACAATTATGAATGACAGACCTAATCATTATTTTCACTCTAGGGATCCAATATTGCGTTCTGATAAGTCGCAACATTAGTAGGTTTTCACCATGAAGTGATATGTCATAGATAAATTGAACTCTGAGACATGATAACCTACAATTATACCGGAGAATAATTGGACAACGTTCGTTGAAAGGTAAATCTTCAGATGCCTCATTACGCCCTTTTTTCCGCAAAAGATTATCTTCGTGAATAAATGGATTGAGAGAAAGTATTTCACCCTTTGAATCTATTACTTCTCCTGCTTCGAGTTTATTGATTTCCGAACTAAAGTGTTGCCTCTGTGCAATGATTATTAATCGCGTAATCGTTAATCTAATTTCGCCTGCTGCAACTGAGCAAGACGTTGGTTTAAATGACGCTTTTGTTTTTAGATTTGTTCTCTGAGAAAACCTAAAAATATATGAAATCACTCTCAAAGCTCTGGGTAGGCTAGAAAATCTTTAAAGAATATCACTATCATTGCCTGTGGTTGTAGTATGTACTTTGACCCTTTTTTCCTCGCTATTAGTAGTATAGTCTGTATTTTAAGGCGGCCATTTTTCTTTACTTTTTTTCTGCCACCACAAGGAATTATTAAGCAACTCGTGTGCTAATACACTCCTTCTAGCTAAGTCTGCTGGGTTAGTTGCGGAATCTACATGAAACCAACTTGAATTTCCTACTTTATCTAGGATTTTAGTAATGCGATGGTCCACAAAGGTAGACCATGAGCATGGAGGTTAGCGTATCCATGCGAGAAATATCGTAGAATCGGTCCAAAGTTGCAATTTCAAATTACCGAAATTAATATTATTGATAACCGATTTAACAATTTCTGCGAATAGAACGGCCCCACAAAGCTCCAAGCGCGGCAGAGAAATAGTTTTAACTGGAGCAACTCTGGTTTTGGCTAAAAGTAATTTGACGTGTATCCGTCTTCCCTTTCCACACGTAGATATACAGCAACAGCATATGCTTTCTCCGATGCATCGCAAAATCCATGAATCTCGACTTTGTCCTTTGGTGAAAATAGTCCCCATCGTGGAATCCTCATTTGCTCGATTGGAATGTGATTTTGCGCGAAAATGTTCCATTGATCCTGCGTGGCTGGTGAAACTGGTTCATCCCAATTAGTACCTTCTAACTAGATGTTTTGCATCAAAATGTTAGCAACTATAATAATTGGTGCCAGCCACCCTAATGGATCGAAAAGCTTGGCAATAGCCGAAAGTATTTCTCTCTTACTTAGAATTTGATTAGTTTTAATAGATTTGACTTTAAAATAGAAATGATCCGCATGAGTATTCCATCTAATACCAAGTGCTTTGGCACTGCTCGTATCTTCGAATTCGAGAAAATCTTCATGCAAAAGATTCGCTTTTGGAATCCCGCCTAAAATTTCACTGAAATTCGAAGTCCATTTTCGTAATGGAAAGCCAGCTGATTTCAAAGCCGTATTAACTTGATCTCACGCTTTAATTGTCGATTCTATGGAATGACCCCCAGCAAGGACGTCATCGACGTTCATATAATTTCTCAAAATATTCAATGCGATTGGGTATACGGGTTCCGAGCTAGCTGTAATAAAGTTCTAATTGCTAAGTAAGGAGCAAAATTCACTCCGAAAGTCACAGTCTTCAATTCATAAAGACTGATAGGTTCATTCGGACTAGAACGAAAAAATATTCTCTGATATTTGGTATAGTCACTATTGACCAGAATCTGGCGATACATCTTCTCAATATCGCTGTTGAAGACGTATTTAAAAAGTCGCCAAAGTAATAACAACATAGTTAAATCAGATTGAAGCACCGGCCCTGGAAGGAGAACGTCGTTAAGGCTTTTGCCATTTGCTGTTGCAGACGAGGCATTAAAAACCACCCTAACCTTTGTTGTTGTACTTTCCTCTTTGATTACCGCATGATGAGGCAAGTAATAATTGTCAGTAGCATGGATTCATATTCCATGACCACCCTATTATATTCCTGTTGTAACTCGGGCCTTTTTGCTAGTCGTGATTCGTTTGAATAAAATTGTGAACAGGCTTTTCCTAAAGACGGCCCTAAATTAATGTTATTTGGGAAATCTGATCGAAAAGGAAGTGAAACGATATATCCTCCCTGATCATTCCGCACAGTTGTACGTTTGAAGAGCTCTTCGCATTGTTGCTCATCTTGTTATGGATTCGCATCTACATTGGAAGCAGTAAGGAAGGCGGTCGGCATGATATGTTGGTGCACAGTGGCTAGTCATTGTCGGCTGGGGCGGGTCCTTGCCAACCTTACTGTTCCTGCGCCATAAACAGAAAAAATGTTCCTATCATGCCTATCAAAACTAGCAGCTGTCAAATTCAAAAAACCTGGCAGAAGCGCAGAGACGACTCAAAACGCTTATAAATTCAAAAGAAAACAACATCCGGCCGAACCGGATGTCACGGACAGACCGTTAACATTCAAAGATTTAAATTCAAATTCAAAAGAAAAGAAACTCAAAGAAACTAAACGCAACAAAAATTACCGAACCGGACATGACCGGTTACTAACTCTAAAATCAAAATTCAAAAAAACTGCTGAAAAATAAAATTGCAAAAGAAAGCTGAAAATTAAAATAAATAAAAAAGGAAAGGGCCGAATATACATAGGGGGCGCCGCGGGTGTTGTTGCGACGCCCGGTGCTTGTCCCACCCTCAAAATCCATGGCCACCGACGCACCTAAATTTCGGTGGCCCCTTACCTGTATACCTTAGGTGCCCTCTAAAAGAAAGGAGACCTCAGCATTCCCATTTTTTTTTTAATTTATTGACAATTCATTATAAATTCCTTATAAACCGTTCAATATAATTTCTTAGGTGGTTATTGCCAACCAAGCTGTCCTCATCTAAGAACTTATTTGAAATGTCTACAAACTCTTTGTTTTATTTTAACTTAAATTGCTAATACTGGAGTTACTCCACAGGACGCCAGTCATTTTGTTTTATTCAATGTTAAATAAGAAAATCAATAAAGTCGATACTTAGATTAAACTATTAATATTCGAAACGTATAATGAATGAAATTAATCAAAGCTGTCATGTCTATATTTTAATCTACTAGAACGACGAAGACCACTTTGAGTCACACTATTACCAACAGCTTTATAACTATCAAGAAGACTTGGAAATCCAGAACATGAAGCTTTAGTTTGAGATTCTTCTTTAGAATCTTCATCATTAATTTCTGTAAATTTTCATTAATATTTCCCGAAAGTTCAATTTCTTCACATTGAAGGTCGGTCTTTACTAGGAAGAATTTGAACAGTAATCTCACCCAGGTTTTTATTAATCAAAGCATTATCATCAATATTTATCTCTTAATAATTGTAAATTAAGCAAAGCTCTAGAATAAATACAATTAGCTTAAATTTTTCTTTCTTTTGCATTATTTAAACTTTCGCATATTTTCATTTCTTTCTCATATGCTCGTATGTATGTACATCTACAACTGTGTTATATAAGGTATAATACAAAAATATGTTACGTATATGCTTAAATGTTTCTATACGTCTTTATTTTATTTGTTTGTGAGTTTTTGTTGAGAACTTTGGATATATTTTCCTTAAATTGTATATAGAAAAAAAAATTTTATTGATTGCAACCCTTTTACATTTAGTTCTTGATAACCCTCCAAACGGGGAAAGGTATTTATACTTAGTTCCTTTCTTTTTTTTTTGAGTGTATGAAATACAAAAAAAAGAACCTTATAGGTATGCTACGACTTGTTACTTAGACCAGGACCGCATGTTAGCAGTAATTTTCGAACCAAACGAAACAAAAAAAAATTTTCGCTTGGTTACACCCAACAAAAAATTGCGCTCTCATGAACGGCCTGCGTATGGTTTGAATCTTGCGTTCGCGCTTTCAAAGTAATTTTGCTAAGGTTTTATAATAAGCGTTTGTAAAAGAAATGTACTGCATATTAAGACTTAAGTGGAGTGTAGTGGTCAGTGACATGGAACGAACTCACCCATTGTTCTAAATGTTGTGGTTACTGTGAGTGGCGTTGCAACAGGCCTAGGTTCGGGGCCCTGTTGTTGTTGCGGTCCGCGTCGTGATGCTGCAGCGGCCTATAGTTGGCGGCCCGGCTGCCGTTGTTAGTAAAGCTGGTGGCTATTGCGCGCGACGATGCGCCGTCGAGTATGGTAGCGTGCGCGCGGATGGTGGCAGCGCGCGATTTCGTTGGCGCTATTGTTGCCGCACTGTAATTACGGCTCTGCTGTTGTTGTTGTAACTGGTGGTTTCTGTAAGTCTGGTGGTGGTGTTGCCAATTGAGTCGTTGTTGGACCATATAGATGGGTTGTGGCTAACATTGCCGTTTCAACGGGCACATGAGCATATAAAGTGTGTGCCACAGGTGGTTGTAACTTTACTGCAACCACATTCATGTACACCTAACCGCTTGCAAATGTTTGAACCAACTTTTCAATTGTAGTGAGACTCCTCGCTGTTTTAATGCGTTCAGCAAAATTCGTATATTTTATACTTAGTAAAAGATGACTGATTGAACATAAATGGAATAAGTTCTGCTTTTTATAGTTAATAGCAGAGAAGTATGTTATAAACGATTTTCAAATGTTGTCTTTTTAGATCACATTTATTTTTCTGCAGATTGATTGATGACGTTGCAGATATCTTTCTCGTAACTTCTGCAATATTGTTACTTCATTTGCACTTTCCTGGTGTACAACTAGTTTTCTTTGTTTTTTTTTATAGTTGAACGGAGTGCCTTTTCCTAAAGACTTAGCTGGAAAAATATGTTGGAACCACTTGTTCTGTATGAGTTTGCCGTTTTTCATAGACGACACGCAATTCCAACGATGAGACCCACGTACGCACACGTTTTGGAGTTTAGTCAAAGCCTTCACAACTCATTAGACTTTTAGGTTATGGTTGCTGATATCAATTTCGTAGTACAATTAATCGTCACTTCAACTTGTTTCAAATTTTGTTGGCTTGTACTGAAGTGCCAAGTCCACACGAGTATCTATTACACACTTATTGCTGTATTCTCATTTTTTTTTTTTTTTGGCCTTTCCGGACGCGTGCCATCCACTTAATTGAAATTTTCTTCTTTTTCGTGTCGTCTGCAGAAAACGTGGTAGTTAAAAAAAAAGCTCTTTTTTCCTTAGTGATCGCCGGTCTGTCATTTCCTTCTTGTTTTCGATAATTTTCATCGCAACCTTCGCCACATCGCTAGGTGTGTTCCCGTGAACACGCTCCCAAGTGGATCGCAGCCATATGCCGTAGCAGCAGACCGTAACAAACCTGCTTCGCTTTGGAGACCTGACGATGAAGCGAACAGGAAACCGGGTCAGCTGTGGGAAGCTACTGCCAGGGAACTTCGACGACAAGCAACGTGGGGCACGACTCACCCCTGAGATAAGAGTCTCAAAGTCCTACTACGAGCTAGCCGGGCAACATAGGTCCATCAAAAAAAAATTTAGTCAAATTTGGGAATTAATTTCGTTTCCTAGTTTTAAAAGGGGCTTTGCGGCAAGTAGACATTTGTTATGGAGAACTCGTCAAAACTCCGAAAGGTTTTAGTGGTTATCGCCCCCACAAAAGGCAAGACAAAAAAAAAGTATAGACATTTTGATGGGGAGAACTCGTCCAAACTCCGAAAGGCTAGTCCGGCTTAAGCGTGGACTGCCAGGGTGTTCACGGTCCTCGGTGAGTCGCGTGTGAACATCCTATGAGGTCAGTGCTCGGGGAGGATACTGGGCGAGATGTCCCCGACCGCCAAAACGCCCAGACAAAAGTCCAATTGGTGGGTATACAAAAAAAAATCAAATTGTAGTTCGGTAGGGAAACGTTTTCCGGTTCATTGCGGACGAATGTCCGAAGCGTGGAAGCGACCTATTAATTTCCCGTTTAGGTCCTCGAGATCATACAACGCATTGCCTACTTTTCGAAGCACGCGACACTTCAGGTATTTCGGTAAGAATTTGGCGTTAATGCCCTGTTTGAAGTTACTTAAGGCAAAGTTTCTTCTGAAAACTTCCTGACCTTCCTTGTAGTTGACTTGCCTAGAGCGCTTGTTATAGGTGATTGCTCCCCTATCCTTGGCCTGATCTAAATTTCTACGGATCTGCTCACGAATATTGGTCAACTTGTCAGCTCGGCTTTCTACCATAACCTGGTCTTCTCGAAGGCTGTCGAGTTTCCCTAAAATGTTGTACGTTGAGGCATGCTGGACCATGTTTTGGCCATATAATACAAAGTATGGAGAACACTGAATCGCCGTATGAAAATCACTTCTCAAAACTGATAAAATTTCGGGTATATGCTTATCCCAATTAGTGTGGTCAGGTTTATCCTTCAGGAAAATCCTAATCTTAGAAACAATTTCTCTATTGACGCGTTCGGATGCGTTCGCTTGGGGAGAATATAGCCCCGTCCTCACGTGCGTCACCCCGTAGTTTGCAAAAAATTGGTTCATTTCCTTCGAGATAAACTGTTTACCATTGTCACTGTGAATAAACTCAGGGACCCCTACAGCCGGAAAAATTTCTGAAGCGAAGTAATTTATAACGTTAACAGTGGTAGCTCTCTGCATGGGTTTTAGCCAAACGTATTTGGAAAAATGGTCTAGTACTATGAAAAGAAATTGATTTCGCCGCTTGGATCTCGGATACGGCCCTAGAAAGTCGCAATACAACCGCTGAAATGGCCTTTCGGATTCAAAGGTACTCCCTATAGGTGGTCTCGACTGCTGATTGGTGGGTTTTACCGTTTTGCAGGTGTCACAACGCTGGACGTAGTCCCTGACGTCCTTAGCCTGCTGCGGCCAGAAGTACTTCTGCCTAACACGCTCTAAGGTTTTCTGCCATCCGCCATGGTAACTCCGGTTAGCGTCATGTGCTAATCTCACTGCTTCCTCAGTCAACCCTTTTGGCAACCACAAACGCCACAGCGAGTCTTCTTCCCCTTCCAACCCCTTACGAAACTTAACTCTCTTGAAGATTACACCGTCCACAACTCGTAAATCCGGAAGTGACTCCTCGTTTTCGGTGACGGTCCGAATTAAGTCTAAATACTCATTGCTGGTAAATTCGGGAGAGACTAAGTCTATTTCTCCGGGTGTGGTAGTGAAAGTTAACTCGTCAACGTCAAAACGCGACAACGCGTCTGGTACTACATTCAGGGTGCCCTTACGATGTTCCATTCTAAAATCGTATCTTTGCAGTAGGAGTGACCATCTCGCCAATCTCCCGCTCAAGTCTTTTTGTGTCATCAACCACTTGAGACTGGAGTGGTCCGTAACAATCCGAAAAGGTAATCCTTCGACATAGGGTCGGAAACGCTTCACGCTAATTATGGCTGCGAGACATTCCAGCTCGGTTACTGTATAATTGCGTTGAGCATTATTCAGCTTTTTCGATACGAACGCGATTGGATGCTCAGCGCCCTCATCGTCGACCTGGAACAACACTCCGCCAACACCTATTTTGGAAGCGTCGCATTGTATTACGAATTCCCTTGAAAAGTCTGGTTGGGCCAAAACAGGGGCGGAACTCAAAGCTACTTTTAGCTTCTCGAAGGCCTCTACAGCTTCAGAGGTAAGCTTGAACGGGCCTGCTGACTTACGGAGACAGTCGGTCAAGGGACCTGCCAAGTCAGCAAAATTGGTAATAAACGTTCGGTACCAATTCGCCATGCCCACAAACCTACGCACTTGCCGAGGGGATTTAGGGATCGGGAAGTTTTGTATTGCTTCTACTTTTCCCGGATCCACTTTCAGACACCCGCTGCCTATCAAGTATCCTAAGTAGCGTATTTCCATCTGACAAAATTTACTTTTTTCTACGTTTATTGTCAGACCTGCGTCTTTCAAACATTTGGCCACATCCGCTAGCAATTCCAGGTGGTCTTCAAAATTGGTACTACACACCATCAGATCGTCCAGGTAGACAAAGACATTTTCTCGCAGACGCGAAGGAATTGCCTTGTCCATCAACCTACTCATAGTCTGCGGTCCATTGCACAGACCGAATGGCATCACCTTAAAGTGGTACAGAGGCCTCCCCGGAACTGCGAATGCTGTTTTTTCCTTCGAGGACTCTGTCAATTTGATCTGGAAGAACGCGTCTTTCAGATCAATGCCACTAATAAAATGCGTATCTTTCAGTCTGCTCAATAAGCCGTTGATATGAGGCAGGGGGTACGAATCCTTCTTAGTCACCGCGTTGACCTTTCTCGAATCTATGCACAGCCTGACTTTGCCTGGTTTCCGGACCAGTACTACAGGACTACACCACGGGGAGTTGGATTCCTCTATAACTCCTAACTGTAGTAACCTGTCTAGTTCTCTAAAAGCTTCGGCTTGCCTCGGCGGCGAAAGAGGGAAATGTTTGCTTTTTATGGGTACAGCATCACCGGTGTCGATGTGATGCTCCACTAATTTAGTTTGCCCTAGGCCTAACTTCTCGTACGAAGGAAACGTCTCGATGACTTTTCGCAATTCTGATTTCTGTTCTGGTGACAATTCATGGAGGTTAAGTTCCTCTTCCTTTTCAAGCCTAGTCTCTAAACACTCTACGCTCGGGAATATTTCGGGAGCTAACGCGAATGCTCTCCAAAAATCTACCCCGAAGTATGCTTCTTGGAGCAATGAGGGAACAAGGTAAAAACGAATAATCTTTGTGAGATTTTTAAAAGTGACCGGCAGAGATACTGAGCCTAAAATTTTTTGTTTGTTGCCGCCTGCGGTATATACGAACGCATGTAAGGGCTGATGTTCGAAGCCGTTATCCTTTAGGAATTCTACTCCATTTTTCCCTAAGATGGAGACGTTGGCTCCCGAGTCTAACAACCCTACAAGAAAACTATTTTTAATTCTAGCCTTTACTAAAGGCCTTTCGTCCTCTGTAAGCGTTAACGTGGTGGCTTGCAGCAGTCTACGCTCCTGTACTCTCCGGTGGTATCTCTTCCTACACTTCAAAATATTGTCCGATACCGGATATTGGTCAAAAATGGTATGTCTCAATTGTTCATACCTATCCTCCCTTTCTTTTAGGGTTGGGAAAAGTTGCGTTTGGCACGCGACATCCCTATGCTGGCGTCGCCGAATTTTGATTTGCTCGCCCATCGTGAAAGAGGACGTTCGACTCTCGGCTTCAGAACTGTCTGTACTGTCAGGGTAAGTTATTATTACTTTGGAGGGCTCTTCTGCCAGGGTACTACAGCACCTCGGAAGCTCACCACCTCCATGCAGAGATTCGCCCTCTGGGTCAGCGCACGGGACGACGCCTCGAGCACTGGCTGATGTGGGGGCTATGAAGCCGAACGAGGTTCCCCCGCCTTCTCGCTCGGGTACTGGTTTCCCTGCCTGCGATGGTCCCTAGGGCATTTGGGGGTGAATACACCCTTATACCCACATTTAAAACAAAAAGGACTTTTTATGGGTTCCTCACAATATATATAGGAGTGCCCCATTCCTTGGCAATTCCAGCATTGGATTCCCGAGTAGTCCGGTCTTCTGCTGCGTCTATATTCCAGCGCCTCTATCTGCGGGTCTATCTCGCCGTCCTCGCCTTCCATCTTCATGTCCGGGGTTGTCACGCGTGCCTCGCTTACATGCCGTCCTGGGTAAATGGCTCCCAACAGCTTGCTCTCTTTCAGCACTTGTTCACCTCTGCGTGCTACATCGCGTAGATCATGGAGGTTCCTCACGTCCGCATTAAAAAGCATTAGCTTAAGGCTACTGTTGACGTTCCTTTTTATTATGTCAATCAGTAGAAGCTCTGACATTGGCTCCCTTAAGCGCGCGTTCAAGGAGATTATGTCCGCGTGAAACACGTCATAACACTCACTTGCCTTTTGCTTCCGCATGGAGATCTCCATCATGATCTCGTGGTCCGTTTTCAAAGTGCCAAACTCTCTTTTTAACGAGTAGCACAAGAAGGCATAAGTCGCATTTGGGTTTTGTTTGGTAAACAGCCAGTACCATTCTTCGGCTCGTCCAGAAAGGAACAAGTGGAAACTGGCCATTATTTGTTCGTCCGGGCATTGTGTGCGCTCACACAAAGTGTTCAGTTTAAACAGAAAATCGGCTACGCTGCCATTGCCGTCGAACGCGATTTTCCACTCCTGCGGTTTTACGGTGATGCTGCTTGGAGTCGGGTACATTGGTGGTACTCCCGATGGCAATGGGTTACGGTCCATCCTACTCGCGTTCCTGTGTTGCTGGTGCGCTTGCTGCGTGGATTCGAGAGCGGCGTTGAGCTGGGCCATGTTGGATCTAATTGAGCCCATCTCTCTCCGCATTTCCTCCTGCGAAGCCTGAAACAGTTGGTGTAGCACGTCCACCCACGAGCCTGCACGGTTGGCTTCGTCCTGCGTTCCTAAGGTCCGATCGCTTGTAGCGTCTCCGAAATTTCCTATGTCCTGGTTTGGGGGTAAGGCACCAGCTCCTTCGGGTGCGTAGATCGCCGCATTGGGCATTAGCCCCGAGATATCGTGCACGTTCACATGACTGGTGCTTACGGGTATGTCTATTTTGTCGCGCGGGTCGTTCAGGTCCGAGCCTATGTTAAACAGCGCGGGATCTCCGCGATGTCCCCCTACTGGGGTGTGCACCACCAAGGGACGCCTGGCCTTGGGGAAAGCCCCCCTATTATTGCTACCCCGATTCGGGTTTCCCCTGTAATTCCCCGCGCTCCCGAACGGTGTGTTCCGGCCCTGATGCCCGAATGGCTGGTCGCGCGACATGTTCAGGGGGGAAAAAAAATTTTTGGTCAAGCAAAAACTTATGCCCGTACGGCGCTTAGAAAAAAAATTATATGGAGGAAAAAAAAATAAAAATTTGAGCGCGAATAATTACTGCAAAAAAAAATCGCAAAAAAAAAAAAAAAAATTTTCAGTTAAATATGTGTCCTAATACTCATGGGAATGCTGACATCCCCCTCCGAAGGCACTCGGGATACAGGCAAAACTAAAAAATGAAAAAAAAATTACATAAACTCATTCATACATGTCCCTAGTGCTCCCAACCGCAGTGCGAGGGGGTCTTAAGGCCCCCTCCGGGACTGGTTGGGGTCACTAGGGTCACTCCAGGCACACACGGGTCGGTCTCAACACGCCCAGCCGCAACGCAGGGGCAGTCTCCAGGGGGCTTGCCCCTGGGACTGGTTGGGGGTGTTGAGGCCTCCCGTCCATCCTCGCTGGACACCCCTCCTGCCTCCGCCGCAATGGGTGGAGCGGTTTCGGAACCGCTCCCCCAGTCTGGCGGGACAGGAAGGAGTGCCACTCTGAATCCCAGCTCAACCCGTCACAGTCCAGGTGGTATTCGAATCTACCACCTGGGACGTGGGATGAGCTGGGGTTCTTCCAACTCACACACACTCTCACACAAGACAACACAAAATTCGGCATATAACTAAAAAAAACTACTTTACAAAAAAAAACTTTTTAAAATTTACTAATAAGAGAAAAAAAAACCCAATTAGCGGACATATATTTTCCAATGCCGACTGCAGACAACTTTCCGGGAAAACAAAAAAAAAACCCCAATTACAAAAAAAAATAAAGTGCGTGCAGCACTGCCTCATCGGGTGAATACAAAATCCCGATAACTGACGTTAAGTCACGTGGCTCCCTCCGCTACTGCCCCCGATGACCAGCCCGGACAACCTGATCCGTCTAACCATCCCACCGCAACGTAGGTGGCAGCTCTGTGGCTGCTCACTCGGACTGGTGGGATGGTCAACCTCACAGGTTGACCCGACTGACCCTCGCGGTCAGCGCTTCAGGCGCCACGTTGGGCGCCATCTGTTATGGCGCCCTCAGCAACTGTCAACGATGATCACTCCGGACAACTTGATCCATCCAACCATCCCACCGCAACGCAGGTGGCTGCTCCTGCGGCTGCTCACCTCGGACTGGTGGGATGGTCAAATTCCCAAGTTGACCAGGAATGACCAACTCGACAGCGCCTCAGGCACCAAATCCCGTTGGGCGCCATCTGTTATGGAATCGCATCTACATTGGAAGCAGTAAGGAAGGCGGTCGGCATGATGTGGTGGTGCACAGTGGCTAGTCATTGTCGGCTGGGGCGGGTCCTTGCCAACCTTACTGTTCCTGCGCCATAAGCAGAAAAATGTTCCTATCATGCCTATCAAAACGAGCAGCTGTCAAATTCAAAAAAAAACCGACAGAAGCGCAGAGACCGACTCAAAACGCTTAAAAATTCAAAATCACACAACATCCGGCCGAACCGGATGTCACGGACAGACCGTTGACATTCAAAAATTTAAATTCAAATTCAAAAAAAACTGACGCAAAAAATACTACCGAACCGGACATGGCCGGTTACTAACGCTGAAAATCAAATTCAAAAAAAAACCGGTGAAAACCAAACAATAACAAAAAAGCTGAAAAAATTAAAAATAAAAAAGAAAAGGGCCGAATATACATAGGGGGCGCCGCGGGTGTTGTTGCGACGCCCGGTGCTTAGTCCCACCCTCAAATAACCATGGCCACCGACGCACCTAATTTTCGGTGGCCCCTTACCTGGTTCCCTAAGTGCCTTCTAAATGAGAAGAATCATCAGCATTCCCATTTTTTTTTTTAAATTTATTGACAATTCATTATAAATTCCTTATAACCGTTCGATATAATTTCTTAGGTGGTTACTGCCAACCAAGCTGTCCTCATCTAAGAACTTATTTGAAATGTCTACAAACTCTTTGTTTTATTTTAACTTAAATTGCTAATACTGGAGTTACTCCACAGGACGCCAGTCATTTTGTTTTATTCAATGTTAAATAAGAAAATCAATAAAGTCGATACTTAGATTAAACTATTAATATTCGGAACGTATAATGAATGAAATTAATCAAAGCTGTCATGTCTATATTTTAATCTACTAGAACGACGAAGACCACTTTGAGTCACACTATTACCAACAGCTTATAACTATCAAGAAGACTTGGAAATCCAGAACATGAAGCTTTAGTTTGAGATTCTTCTTTAGAATCTTCATCATTAATTTCTGTTAAATTTTCATTAATATTTCCCGAAAGTTCAATTTCTTCACATTGAAGGTCTTTACTAGGAAGAATTTGAACAGTAATCTCAACCAGGTTTTTATTAATCAAAGCATTATCATCAATATTTATCTCTTAATAATTGTAAATTAAGCAAAGCTCTAGAATAAATACAATTAGCTTAAATTTTTCTTTCTTTTGAATTATTTAAACTTTCGCATATTTTCATTTCTTTCTCATATGCTCGTATGTATGTACATCTACAACTGTGTTATATAAGGTATAATACAAAAATATGTTACGTATATGCTTAAATGTTTCTATACGTCTTTATTTTATTTGTTTGTGAGTTTTTGTTGAGAACTTTGGATATATTTTCCTTAAATTGTATATAGAAAAAAAATTTTATTGATTGCAACCTTTTTACATTTAGTTCTTGATAACCCTCCAAACGGGGAAAGGTATTTATACTTAGTTCCTTTCTTTTTTTTTTTTGAGTGTATGAAATACAAAAAAAGAACCTTATAGGTATGCTACGACTTGTTACTTAGACCAGGACCGCATGTTAGCAGTAATTTTCGAACCAAACGAAACAAAAAAAAATTTTCGCTTGGTTACACCCAACAAAAAATTGCGCTCTCATGAACGGCCTGCGTATGGTTTGAATCTTGCGTTCGCGCTTTCAAAGTAATTGTGCTAAGGTTTTATAATAAGCGTTTGTAAAAGAAGTGTACTGCATATTAAGACTTAAGTGGAGTGTAGTGGTCAGTGACATGGAACGAACTCACCCATTGTTCTAAATGTTGTGGTTACTGTGAGTGGCGTTGCAACAGGCCTAGGTTCGGGGCCCTGTTGTTGTTGCGGTCCGCGTCGTGATGCTGCAGCGGCCTATAGTTGGCGGCCCGGCTGCCGTTGTTAGTAAAGCTGGTGGCTATTGCGCGCGACGATGCGCCGTCGAGTATGGTAGCGTGCGCGCGGATGGTGGCAGCGCGCGATTTCGTTGGCGCTATTGTTGCCGCACTGTAATTACGGCTCTGCTGTTGTTGTTGTAACTGGTGGTTTCTGTAAGTCTGGTGGTGGTGTTGCCAATTGAGTCGTTGTTGGACCATATAGATGGGTTGTGGCTAACATTGCCGTTTCAACGGGCACATGAGCATATAAAGTGTGTGCCACAGGTGGTTGTAACTTTACTGCAACCACATTCATGTACACCTAACCGCTTGCAAATGTTTGAACCAACTTTTCAATTGTAGTGAGACTCCTCGCTGTTTTAATGCGTTCAGCAAAATTCGTATATTTTATACTTAGTAAAAGATGACTGATTGAACATAAATGGAATAAGTTCTGCTTTTTATAGTTAATAGCAGAGAAGTATGTTATAAACGATTTTCAAATGTTGTCTTTTTAGATCACATTTATTTTTCTGCAGATTGATTGATAACGTTGCAGATATCTTTCTCGTAACTTCTGCAATATTGTTACTTCATTTGCACTTTCCTGGTGTACAACTAGTTTTCTTTGTTTTTTTATAGTTGAACGGAGTGCCTTTTCCTAAAGACTTAGCTGGAAAATATGTTGGAACCACTTGTTCTGTATGAGTTTGCCGTTTTTCATAGACGACACGCAATTCCAACGATGAGACCCACGTACGCACACGTTTTGGAGTTTAGTCAAAGCCTTCACAACTCATTAGACTTTTAGGTTATGGTTGCTGATATCAATTTCGTAGTACAATTAATCGTCACTTCAACTTGCTTCAAATTTTGTTGGCTTGTACTGAAATGCCAAGTCCACACGAGTATCTATTACACACTTATTGCTGTATTCTCATTTTTTTTTTTTTTTTTTGGCCTTTCCGGACGCGTGCCATCCACTTAATTGAAATTTTCTTCCTTTTCGTGTCGTCTGCAGAAAACGTGGTAGTTAAAAAAAAAGGGTCTTTTTTCCTTAGTGATCGCCGGTCTGTCATTTCCTTCTTGTTTTCGATAATTTTCATCGCAACCTTCGCCACATCGCTAGGTGTGTTCCCGTGAACACGCTCCCAAGTGGATCGCAGCCATATGCCGTAGCAGCAGACCGTAACACGATGGGCATACAAACTGGACACTGCCTTCTGGCGTCACACGCTTATAAGTTAATTCTCGTCAGTAACAGCATATGTAAGAAAGGCGAGCTGCAGGAAGAAACGGTTGAGCTCGTTCCGTGTTCGGGTCCTGCGCTCGCCAAATCAACGCTCCAGCTCTCGAGGCAGTAGTTGAGATAGATCCTAGAAAACTACTAGTATTTGCCAAGAGAATGGATATAGAATAAACATAAGTCCTAAGTAGTTGTTGTAGCAGTGCTTCGCCTCATTCAATAGGTGCGACCGATCACAAATTGTCATCAATGCCCTCTAACGGGAGTCCATTTAATGTGTTGCATCCTGGCGCTTGATTGGGGTTCTTACGTTTGGTCGTCAAACAAATTCTGTTAACACTATGGGCACATTTAGTCTATGTGCGGTTTTTATTAAACGACCAGAACAACCTAACCTATCGAAAATAAAATAGATCAGGTTAATTGACTAAATATGAAAAATTTGACACTGCTATTTTCCTGTTCGCTGCTGTATGTATGAACAAACAGATTTTATACCATGGAACTGGTTTCAAAAATAATTGTTTGTCTACATTCGCAACTCCATGAACTTTCAAGCGTACGTGAACGTGTTAACAAGTGACTTGTAAAACAGATTTCCTAACTGCCCTGACATATCTGCATATTTAATGGACTTTGTTGATCATAATCAAATGCAAATTTTTTTTAAACGCCTATTAACAATATATATATATATATATATATATATATAAATCTGCAATCCTTTTCGTTGGGATAGCGCCACACGAAACTGCTGAAGCATAAAACTAGCCTAAGCCATTCTGCATTCGCTAAAGAATATTGCCAGACAGACGATTGCTTTAACTAATTCCCGCCATTGTTAAGATTGGCCATATGTGCGCCACCAACGCTTTCCATCACTGCCATCCTCAACGTCGGTCATCATCAGCGCAGGTAATTTCAGTTTAATTTCTTTGCTCCTCATATCGCTAGAATGTATCTGATAAGTTGCTACCATAACCAGTTAACGCTCTGTGCACCATTTGTATGTGTGCAAATGTGTATGTGCGAAATAATAAATAAATTTTCAAAATAAAAAAGATATTTATTAAATGCATTTTTTTTCGATTAGCAATGGAACGTTTTACAAAACAGTGAGTGAATTAGAACCTCTTGCATTATGCAAATTGACATGTATTAAGTAAATTATTATAATTAGGCTTAGATAAGCGAATTTGCATACAAAAATGTTATGGGAATGCATTTTTCAATGTTTCGTTCTTGCATCATTAATTTACCTAGGAAGTGTTGTAGCATTTAACGCCTATTAACTGACACATCCAGTCATAAATTGTAATCGAGATCAGCTCATGGAAGGCTTAGAACACATGCAGTTTCGGTGAGATTGCACCAGAGGGAAAAGAGCTGCTTCATTATTTTGTTTGAGAGTAAACTCTCTCCATAAATTGTTGATTACTAGGTTTTTATACTTTTGCCAAAGAGGATAAATGTGATAAGAACCACCAGTCTGCTACGAGTGGTGAGTAACTCGCTGGAAATTAAAAAAATGTATGCCAAATGTTTTCTAAGAGGGACATTTTTAATTGTCTCGCATTTATCCATGCCGTATAGGCACCTTATGCAAATGTGATTTTTGGAAAGAGAATGAATTAATTAATTAAATACAGTCGGAAAAATAAACACAAGTACCCCACGAAAATGTATAAAGACATTTATGCACATCTCGCCCAAAAAAAAAAAAACCTGCGAATACCCTAACCAAAAACATTATGCATATGGCTACAAAGTAACGAGTGACGTCTCTTATTATATTTATCCTCTTTGCTTTTGCTCCATGACGCAATAAAACCAGACAGGTGAAGTCAGTAGTACAACAACAACAATTTGGCGGCCCTCGTAGTGCGGTCATGAATTTTAAAGTAGTAGGGAGGGAATATTTTTGGTGCTATTTCTATACTTCTTTACATCCTTAGTTATAAAATGTGGGGGAAAAGCCAAACTCGATATATCTCCACATTGGAAACGGGGACATGATAGAAAAAAGAAAACATAGAAAAAGGAAAGAAAAAGTACAGGAAGTTGGAGGGAAGTCGGAAAAGTAAAGAGAACAAGAGGAAGATGTCGAGTGAGAGTAAAGGTAAGAATAAGGGTAATGGTTTGAGACAAAGTAGTAAAAGGAGGTAAACAGGAAGATTAAGAATAAGGATAAGATTGAGAGTAATAGTGACACTAAAACTTGGATAAGAGCAAGAGGGGGAGGGTTAGAGGTAATGCCGATTAAGGTAAACTTGAAATGGCAGAGGGAGGAAATGAGAGAGGAGAGTTAGACAGACAAGAAGCAGGCGGATCGATAGAGAGTGTCAGAACAACGTCTGTAGGGTTTGATCATACGGCTTTTTGTATAAACGTTACCAGAGTTAGCCAGAGCTGTTTAAAATTAAGGTCAGATAAGCCAAAAGTATTTTTTTGCCATCCGGTTAATCTATAAGCTCTGTTGTTGTGAGCCCTAAATTTTTGAAGCATCGTCGCTGTAAAACCTTTGCTGCTTCATATTTTTACATCAGCCACCTCTTTCTGCTCAAACAGCCTATCTCAATGCTTGATTTAAAGTTGTTGATTTGCTGTTCAAAATTGAAAATGAAATGCAAAGCCGTGTATTTGGTTAGTGTGTTGTAAAACGTATGCTACACAAGTTTGCAATGCAATGATGCCTGACCATTTGCATAAAATCCTGAACTCCTTTAGTAGTATTTGAGATCGATAAATTTAGCCCTGGAATTTTTTTTTTTTAGCCAGTTTCCCAATCCCCGCAAGTTGGCAATTATTTCAGTGATGGCCTCTTCTTTTGACCGGATCCTGTTACCACAATTGCATTTCTGGAGGTTTGTTAACAGATAATAGCAGGAGCTACTATGCTAGTGAAGAGAGCAGATGGATTGATTCACTTTTTTATGCTTCAAAACTATACCGAATCTGTCCAAAGGCATCGAACAATGTTTCTCGGATATAGGTTTAATCCATAAGATCAAAAAACCGACGTCACGTCATTGTTGGTTGAAAGATATTCCTTGCTGAGCTTTAAGCCAAAGAAATCTACTACCAAGGTTTCTGGTATATTGTATTGTACCCATCGATTAGATCAATGGATTACGGCTGAACATCGCCGAACACTTTTGAAGTATTCACACGGTTGCGCTTATCTCTTAAATCTCCGACACTTCACGGAATTTTATTCTCCGATCGATTTAAGGTGTGACGACTTCTTTATAGCGACCTAACTTGCGCTTGTACATCCACTTGCACCTGTAAGTAAACAAATTTCCTGAGCACATTGATGTGGCAGAGTCCCCATAGTATTTATTTTAGGGTTAGACCTTTACGAACAGTGGTCTTTAATCGAGTCTATATAATATGGCAAGGATAGTGTCTCTGCCAAATTTCCATGTAATATCTTTAACGGTTTTTGATTTACGGCTTGTTAAACGATCTTGTTAAATGATCTAGGCAAAAAAAGAAATTCATTTAGCCATGTCCGTCCGTCCGTCCGTCCGTAATGTTTGAGCTATCTTAATGAAATTGAGTGCGTAAGTTCATGGGCACTCATCTCAGATCGCTATTTAAAATGAACGAAATCAGACTATAACCACGCCCACTTATTCGATATCGATGCGATAATTCATTACCAAAGACGGGTAAAGCGATGAAACTTGGTAGGTGGGTTGTCCTTATGACGCAGAATAGACAACACAGCCGAATACAGTATCGTTCTTACTTGTTTTTTTTTTTTTTTTTTTTTTTTGAGGTTCTACGTAAATCTGGACTTTGGCCTTGGTGTACTTGTTATATCAATATAAAACAGCTGATACAACCAACTCGAACTCAATGCACTTAATAGCCAACCAATTGGTTTTTGCTTTTTTGCCATATCCATAAACTATAAATGAATAAATTAACTTTTAAGCAGGGACCTAAACTGTTATTCCTTTTATAATAAAAGTTTTCCAGACAAAAATTATTTTCTGTCTTTTAATTTTTTAGTCCGAAAGAAACTAATTAATCAGAATTTTTATTTTTTAAGCGTGAAAATAAAAGTTAAATCCAAATTATGAGCCTTTCTATAGTCATAGGGGCGGACTTTTATTTGTCCTTAAAAAATAAAAGTCCGAATTTATCTTTTATTTTAGGACTTATAAAATAGAAGTCCGGATTTTACTTTTTTTTTTTTTTTTTTTTTTTTTTGAAGAATGTCAAAAAAATAAAAAGGATGCATGATTCGTCATAAAAATGCTATGGGTACCCTCGGAATCCCGTAAGCTTTCAACTAGGACAATTTGGACCCGACTTTTTCGACTCAAAATAAAGAAAATAACTATTAAAATGGGTCTCTAATTTTTAGATAATAATTTCTGTTTTGGATACGTTTTGACTACGTGACTTATTATTTGACTAATAGTATGTAGTTGTGTCATTTTTCAGCAATATCTTGCACTCTTTCTTTTTTATGAAACCATCACATTTTTTAGGCCCTCCCTCCATACGGATTTCGAATTACCTCGATCTGTGTGCCCATAGCGGAACTTTTTATGATAGGTATTTCGCTCGCTTCGCCTTTGAAATATGCATGAAATTTCAAGCCTCCATCTTTTCATGAGGTTGCATAAATATCTATCGAAATATTTGATATCTCATATGAATTTTAACATTATTGCACTACCTACTGAAATTTTCTTCTTTTACTGCATTGTCTCGATGCTCTTAACTACATATATGTGAGGTTTCAATTCTTGCCTACTTATGCTGACGGCACTATTATGGATAAAGGAAAGACTCCTACAATTTCAAAGATGTAAATTTTGATCCACTCAATTCGAGTATTGTTGAAATTGACTGGAAGTCTGCTTTTCTGTGATAATAAACGCCTCTGAATGCTTTGAAATTTTTCTGTTGCAGTTATCTGGTATATTTAGTAGAAATCTCTCCCTTCTTCTAAGTAAAATGCATAAATTACCCTGGTACAATACCAGATTAAACAAGTAAGGAAGGCTAAGTTCGGGTGTAACCGAACATTACATACTCAGCTGAGAGCTTTGGAGACAAAATAAGAGAAAATCACAATGTAGGAAAATGAACATAGGGTAAACCTGGAATGTGTTTGTGCGACATGTGCATCAAATGGAAGGTATTAAAGAGTATTTTAAGAGGAAGTGGGCCATAGTTCTATAGGTGGACGCCATTTCGGGATATCGCCATAAAGGTGGACCAGGGGTGACACTACAATGCGCGTGTATGATATGGGTATCAAATGAAATGTGCTAATGATTATTTAAAACGTACTGGGCCTTAGTTCTATAGGTGGACGCCTTTTCGAGATATCGGAATAAGGGTGGATCAGGGGTGACTCTAGAATGTGTTTTTACGATACGGGTATCAAATTAAAGGTATTAATGAGGGTTTTAAAAGGGAGTGGCCCTTAGTTGTATATGTGAAGGCGTTTTCGAGATATTGACCAAAATGTGGACCAGGGTGACCCAGAACATCATCTGTCGGGTACCGCTAATTTATTTATATATGTCAAACCACGAACAGTATTCCTGCCAAGATTTCAAGGGCTTTTGATTTAGACCTCCAGAACTTTTTCATTTTCTTCTACTTAATATGGTAGGTGTCGCACCCATTTTACAAGGTTTTTTCTAAAGTTATATTTTGCGTCAATAAACCAATCCAATTACAATGTTTCATCTCTTTTTTCATATCTGGTGCAGAATTATGGCATTTTTTTCATTTTTTGTAATTTTCGATATCGAAAGGTGGGCATGGTCATTGTCGGATTTCGGCCATTTTTTATACCAAGATAAAATGAGTTCAGGTAAGTACGTGAACTAAGTTTAGTAAAAATATATCAATTTTTGCTGAAGTTATCGTGTTAACGGCCAGCGGAAGGACAGACGGACGACTGTGTATAAAAACTGGGCGTGGCTTCAACAGATTTTGCACATTTTCACAGAAAACTGTTATCGTCGTAGAATCTAGGTACCTACCAAATTTCACAAGGATTGGTAAATTTTTGTTCGACTTATGGCCTTAAAAGTATTCTAGACGAATTAAATGAAAAAGGGCGGAGCCACGCCCATTTTGAAATTTTCTTTTATTTTTGTATTTTGTTGCACCATACCATTACTGTTGTTGAATGTTGACATAATTTACTTATATACTGTAAAGATATTAAATTTTTTGTTAAAATTTGTCACTCGATTTTGCTAATTTTTATTTAGCACACATATAGTAATAGGAGGAACGTGCCTGCCAAATTTCATCATGATATTTTCAACGACTGCGAAATTAAAGCTTGCAAAATTTTTAAATTACCTTCTTTTAAGGTGGGCGGTGTCAAGCCCATTGTCCAAAATTTTACTAATTTTCTATTTTTCGTCATAAGGTCAACGCACCTACCAAGTTTCATCGCTATGTCCGTTTTCGGTAATGAAATATCGCACTTTTTCGGTTTTTCGAAATTTTCGATATCGAAAAAGTGGGCGTGGTTGTAGTCCGATTTCGTTCATTTTAAATAGCGATCTGAGACGAGCACCCAGGAACCTACATATCAAATTTCATCAAAATACCTCAAAATTTACACAAGTTATCGTGTTTACGGACGGACGGACATGGCTAAATGAATTTCTTTTTTCGCCCAGATCATTTCGATATATAGAAGTCTATATCTATCTCGATTATTTTATGCCGTTACGGATTACCGTTATGCGAACAAAGTTAATATACTCTGTGAGCTCTGCTTAGCTGAGTATAAAAAGCTTAAAAATTTTAGAAATAAGTATTTTAAGTTGTATAAAGCAACCAATGACTTTTCTTTTAGAGATCGATACTTATTATACATGAAACAGTTCAATGTACTTGATAAATTTTAATATAATAAATACATCTCCCGTTTCGAAGAAAAGTTAAAGCAAAATCCCAAGGCCTTTTGGAACTTTGTCCGTACAAAAAAAGGTTCTTCCAATATTCCAACTTCTGTCAATTTTAATGGCATTAGTTCAAACAGTTTAGTAGAAAGAAACAGTGAACCTTTTTGCTGATTTTTTTTCAAATCTAATTTTGTTGATGACTCTTATATTTCTGATGTTAGTGTTGGTTCTGATACAGCTAATTCCTTGGACTTTGGCTCATTATTGGTATCGGAATCAGATATTATTATTGACATCTCGTCCCTACAATCTTTTTTAAAAAAATATATTGATGGGCTGTCTTCTTTTTTGGTTAAAAAATGTAGTAGTTTGCTATGCGTGCCGTTGTGCCATATCTTTGTGTCATTGTCCATTGGCGTTTTCATTGATCGATGGAAATTGGCTTCTATTACTCCAATCTTCAAGTCGGGAAATAAGAGCGAGGTAGAAAACTACAGGCCAATCTCCAAACTATCAACCTGTTCAAAACAGTTTGAGAAAGTAGTAAAGGAGCAGTTGGCTTTTGCTATTAAAGGAATAATCGATCCATGTCAGCATGGGTTTGTTGCGTGTTGTTCAACAGTGACAAACCTAGCTGTTTTTTCTCAATACTGTGTTTCTGCTTTTAAGGATGAGTATCAAGTTGATACTATATATACAGATTTCTTAAGGCGTTTGATAGAGTGTTCCACAAAATACTTCTTCGGAAACTTGAATACATTGGTTCCCATTCAACCTTTCTATCATGGTTAAAGTCATACCTGACAAACAGAATTTTATTTGTTGAAATCGAGAATATGAGGTCCTATGAGTTTTTGGCAACCTCTGGGGTGCCACAAGGTAGTATTCTCGGTCCAATTTTATTTGTTATTTTCATTAATGACGTCGGCTTATATTTGAAGTATTCAAATTATTTACTTTATGCTGATGATTTAAAACTGTTTAGGCGTATCACCCCTGTATCTGATGCATTGCTCCTGCAGAGAGATTTGGATGCTCTTAATGTGTGGGCTCTTAATAATCAGCTGAGACTTAACAGTAGCAAATGTTGGCAGATGTACAAGTGCGCTTATGTCAACATACTATATCGCTAATAAATATTTTGCCTCGATCAAAGAATTTCGTGGTCTTGGTGTCATTTTCGGCTCTTCGTTCACTTTCGTTAACCATGTTAACTATCTTATACCAAAAGCTTATGCTAATTTAGCTTTTTTACGGCGTTATGCGAAGGATTTTAAAGACCCATATACTAGGAGTATATTGTATAATTCTTTAGTGCGATCTAAATTAGAGTACGCCTCTATCATATGGAATCCCATTTACGGCACATACTCTGCTAGGATAAAAAAGGGTTCAACGTAAATTCATTCGATTTGCCCTCCTACCCCTTCATTTTGTTAGTCCCCTACCCCCCTTATACCAAAGACGATAGATATATTAAGAGACGTCAATCGTCAAAAAGTACCGAATTTGCTCGCTCGAACGAAGCAACGAATGTTCATTGTGAATGATGACAAAGTGTGATCTCTTATTAGAGCCTTCCGCGATTTACAACCAGATTGACTGAATTTTGTGCGTTAGTGCAGTCGGGTGGCTTCGTGACACACGTATTTGTTGTCGGCTACACGTTGATGAAAATCAAAATTTTTTGATATTAGCCGTGTTTTTTAACACGCGCGCGCGTATACGTTTCGTTTGCGCGTGTTAAAAAACGCCTATCTTCGCTTAGATAATGCTTAGGAGACCCATCTAGCGGCTGTGGTAAAACAACTAGCTACAGCAACAGGGTGTACCGAAAAGCGGAAACGCAACGCTCTGATGGCCATAGGGTATAACATATAGCTGAATCAGTTGCGATGAATTGCGGACACACATAGAATACATAGAATTAGTGTAGAGGGTGAAACAAAGACACATATTTCAGTTACATTTGAGTATAATGCGTATTGAAATTTAGTAGGACAAAATTTATGCGCAGCAATTTCAGAGGTGTTTTTATAATTTGTCTCTCAGCAGTCAATATAAAGTTTAAGCGTAAACGGATATACGCGTGTTAAAAAACACGGCTATTTTCATTTGACGCTAGCTTATTTGATAGTCGCGGGGTGTGATTGACAAAACGCAGTGTTGTATTTAGTTTGTGTCGACATTCAAAATGAACAAGTGCGCGGAAGAACAGCAATTCATATTAAAATTTATTGAAAATTATCAATGTTTAGCAGCTTTATGGAATGTAAAGCTTTTATTATTATTTAATAAAATTTTTATTAATTTTTTTATTATTTAATAAAACTGCTGTAGTTGCAAGTAAAAAAAGTCATCATCCGATGACGGCACATGCACGTCCGAACGCTGCGGTTTCTCAATGTAAATGTTGATTGATGGCTTTTTATTTGATAGTCGCGGGGCAAGCGTCAAATACCCGACACGCACACATACAAAAATTCAGTCAATCTGGTTGTAAATCGCGGAAGGCTCTTATCTGTCAACTGCCTGACAGGCTGTTCAATATGGCTACTTTTCAGCGTTTTGACAGGCTTTTCAATATGGCGGCGCCTATCTTCAGCGGGTGATAGAAAGAGATACAGAATGAGACAGCGATAGTCAAATACGAATCAGGTGATCCAATCACTTTGGAATTTTGACGTTTATGCAGAAGAGATCACACTTTGTCATCATTCACAATGCGAATGTTGACTGAGACATAGTCGGCCAGTTGTTGCCCATTTATATTCGCATTTATTTTACTCATTTGTGGTGTATTCTCCTCGCGCCATTATGAATGTGGGAAATATGCCAAAATGAAATGAGCTCTTTGCAGAATTGAGTGTTTGTGAGTTGCAGCAAATTGCAGAAATTTTTGTTTATTTCTGCTGGGCAATTTCTGTACGAACAAAAAGCAATTAATATGCTCAAATGTATAACTTCCATGAAATGTATGTTAATTATTCATACATTTATGAAATATCTCATCCCTTTTTATTAATAATTTAAAAAGTACAAAAATGCATGTAAGTACTGTTTTTCCGACGGCATATACACACTAGAAATATATGTATATTAAAAACTTTTATGTTTGAAGATAATTAAAATGTTAGGAATTAGTTATAAATATATAGGCACATAGCAAAGAGCCACATAGTGGCAATTGATTGAATTGGAATTTATTAAAGGTTGTTGGTAAAAATGTATTTATATTAACAACGTTTTGCCGACGGCAAACGCATATGCCCAATTCTCAATGAAATTAAATATTTATTGGGTTTTTATCTGGACTATGGGTGGGAGGATTGTGAGGTAAGTATTACTCAAAGCCTGGTTTCATCAGCCAAGTCGAAAGATAAATGCACTTGACCAGCATCAATTCCACCCTTAAATATGTATGTATATGCATATATGTATAAACAAGAAGCATGTGCCTGTCGATCAGCTGTTGAGCATTGTATCATTGAATATATGTGTATGAAAATACAAACCAAGGTAAAAAGTACAAATGTACATACATACATATAATACTCCAAGTAAAGGCAGACGTGCATAAAAACTTTGGTCGCTTTGATACTGTCGCAGCGTTTTAAGCATTGTAAATTTTACCAAGTAGCGCAACTAACAGCTGATCGGTGAAATTCGCACATTCACACGCACAGTTCTCGACTCAATTTCAAAAAAAAACTTTAGATTATTTAGCTTAAATTTTAAAGTGAGATAAACCTTACCAATTGATGTATACATAGAATATATAGGGCGTATTTGTTGTTATTAAAAGAAGCTTTTTATTTATATTAAAGTTTTTAACATTTCCTTTTCAACTTTAATTTAACAATTTCATACGTTTTTAAAGCATTTTCGTGCATTGAAATACAACCATGTGCATATACGTTTTGACATTACATTTCATACACGTTCGTATTTGCCAATCTCATTGTATCTAAATTCGTAAACAATGACTGCAATTATTCGGTGCGATTCTCGAAAAATTTTATTATTTTTGTGAAATTTTATACTTAATCTGTGGTATTGTGGCGGTCAAAAAGGTTTTATGCAACAATATTTTGTCTCACAACGCGACAATGTATTTCGTAATGTCGAAGTACTTATATGTATATGTTTTGATGTGGAAGCTTGCATTTGAGAACACGGCTGCCACTTATTCCATTTGGAACAAAAATGGTCCCTTCCAACCCCATATGGTACACTGGTCCCTTTTTCTAAATTTTGGTTTTTTCGGCACAGTTTTGGGACGCTTATTTCTTTTTCACTTAAACTGAAACAAAAATTCAAAATACTGAAATAAAATTTTCCGCAAATCTATTATCCACATATAATTTTCAATTTACTGCAATGGAATTCTTACCACGAAAATTGCTCTATCTATAAAATGTAGCAGAACAATGACATTTCACCCGGTAGATAATTTAGGCAAGGCATTAAAAAGGGAAGTGGTGAATGTTCGGGCAAACACATTGTCATTAATTTTTGATGAAACAACGGACTTATCAGAAAAAAGACTTGTTTTAGTGGATAGATATTTCGATCGGTATTCAATTATTACACAGTTGAAACTTTTAAGACGCTTGATTTTTAGTCTGAGATCCAACTCACACTTACTGAATCTAGGCTCTGGTATGAAGTTTAAACTGTTAGAGAAAAAGTAAACATCTATAAAAAATAGCATTAACAACACTGCTTAGTCTTATTTACGATTTACTGAGTTTGCCACAAAGCAAATTTTTTAACCGTTCTTTAATAAAACCTAACTGCGCTATGGACTTTATTCCATTGCAATCAAGCAAAACTAGGTTCACAACGTTTGGTTGGTGAAAGACATAGATTAATCCTAGCAATGTGAACATATAATACCTAAAGGTGCACTTTCTTTTTGTTTGTGCAGTTTGAATTAAAACAAGTTTCTACTTTATTAAAATTGTATATATTAAACCATTGAAACATCCCAATTGTTTTTATACGAATAAAAAACTTAAAATTTGGTCCTCTTTTTTGAGATCTGGTCTTTTTTTCGATGCATTTTGGGCCTAAATGAAAACATGGTTTAGCAACCGTGTTTGAGAACGCGTGTGACAAGGTTGCATTTTTCAGAACTAATTTTCTTTTTAAATAATGAAATAGTAGTATGAAAGCGACAGCCATAGTAGTAGACATTTATGTGAATATTAGCAAAGTTTAAAAAACAGCATTTTTTCTTTGAAAATAATCTAATGGAAGATGCACACGAGGCGTATCTTCATAGACGCGTATTAGGTACAGCATAAGAAATCTTGAGGGGTAGAAAATCGTAGCTGCATTCCATATTTTGTACGCGTCTACGAAGCTATGTCTCGTGTGTATCTTGCCTAAGTTTAGCTTTTTACGAGATCCAACGTCTTTAATTAATAATTATATATAACACGTGAAGCAACTAAGCTTAAGGTGACTTTTGAGTCGTTTTGACAATTGCGTTGCGTCTACATCTGACTTTGAACACACGCGCTTTGATTGCTTCAATCTGTAAGCAACCCACCGCCAACGTCAAAGCAAAACACAAATAATTAAGAACTTAGGGTTCTTCTTGAAGTTTCCTGAATTTCTTGAAAAATATAAGAATTTCTATCGCCGTTCAACTAAATAAAAAACATAATTTTGTATTCATGTCGATTTCGTGATCGATCAGGAGAGACGGTGGAACATATCCCTCTGGAACGCGACGCAATCTGATGAGGGCACAATAGATCAACGGTCGCAGTGCAATCCCCAATAAATTTTCTATATATCTTCATGTTATAAAAATAGTTGTATTTCCTTTTTCCTCATGTGAGAGGGGAACTTTTAACGTCCGTTATTTTAAATTAACCCTTATTTGACGAATCACTGAACGATTTCTTTCAAATAAAGTGTTTGTTAGCGTTCACCGAAGATGGTTAAAACGGCCCCTGGAATTTTTATCTTATATAGCCAAAGAAAGTTATGCAGAAGCAAAATTTAGTCAGCACAAAAAGGTTAGAGAAAATTTAAAATATAATGCATATGTATAAAATGCAAGCAATTTAGGAAATCATTTTTATTATATAAAATTAGTTTGAATTATCAGATTTGTCAATATTATTTTAGTCCTGCTACTTTTAACACATTTATAATATTTAAGAAGAACATTTAAGAAGTAAGAAACATGATTAATGCTTACATTAATACGTCTTTCATTTATTTTCATTGAGGAATAAGTTCGTAAAAATAAAAAGCACGTTTTTATAAAGTGCATGTGAAGCTCCATATATAAAATGAGTAATAGAAGGAACATTGGTTTATATATTACATTTTTAAAATGAAAATCTCCTCCTAAAAAAGTAATAGAATGAATGGTAGTTTGTATATGATATTTTTAAAATGAAAATCTCCTGCTAAAAAAGGAGCAAAGCCTAACTACATTTTTTCATTTTCGTACTTAACTACACTCCCTTTTGTGATTCAGGGTTTCGGCAAATTTTGAAAAAACTCCGAACATCAATTCCTTCATTATATGACATTCGACTACCTAGTCCACTGCCTTCCACTCTATTCGCAACATAAGCTATATTTAAGCTGCCAAACTATATAGTAAACAATGCTCAACCATTTGAACGTGTTTGAGTGGAATGTTGCTGCGTTCATTAAAAATAGTGGAGTCGAAGCAAAGAGGATAGATAATAAGCAATGTAAATTTTACCAAGTAGCGCAACTAACAGCTGATCGGTGAAAATTCGCACATTCACACGCACAGTTCTCGACTCAGTTTCAAAAAAAAACTTTAGATTATTTAATGCAAATTTTAAAGTGAGATAATCCTTACAAATTTATGTATACAAAATATATATGGCGTTTTTGTTGTTATTAAAATAATAGTTTTATTTATATTAAAGCTTTTATCATTTTTTTTTTAACTTTGAAAAATCTCCGAACACCATTCCTTCATTATATGACATTCGACTGCCTAGTCCACTGCCTTCCACTCTATTCGCAACATAACCTCTACTTAAGCTGCCAAACTATATAGTAAACAATGGTCTTAAGATATTAATAAAAAACCTTGCCACTTTTCGCGTTATGAAGCGACCAAATCATTTATGTAAATTCGCGTATACGGAGATGTATATGTAAATATCAATGTTCGGAGCAATAAGCCGACGAAATACAATAGGCACGAGCCAAATTATGTGTCGTCGGTGGTTAAAAGTGTTGCCGTTTGTACCTTTAACAACTCCCAGCTAACAGGGGAATTTATTATTAATACTAAAATAAACGAATTTATTGCTCTTTTGCGAAATAATGTTATATTTCTTCGCAAAATTACTTTAATTCATTTCGCCGCTCCCATTTATTAATTTTTATCTATGAAAATAATGTAAAATTCTTACTTTGTACTGACATGAGATAAACAAGTCAGCACATACAGTATGACGTCACAGTGCGAATTCGGGCCAAAAACGGGTAAAAAATCACTTTTATGTAGCAACTGCAACACAGTTGCTGCAAATTTTGCTGCGCGATTGCGCGAACAATTTTTCGGCAGAATATGATGAGGGTTTTCAAATAGCAAATAAAAATTGCCATAAGCTGTGCCAACTCGGCAATTCTGCAAATGGCAAAATTATTTGCAATAATTTATATGAACAATGCATGGAAATTTTTAGATTATATTTCTAACAGGTCAATGGACGTTTACTAGGCAATATCTGTCCATGTTTATTTGCATTTTTCACTAGCATATTAGTACTTTGATACACAGTCATATAATTAGTTTGGTATTAGGGGGACTCATGTAACCGTATAAATGCCTTATAAAGTGTGTAAACGTATAAATTTATCTAGTTTACGCACGAGCTGTCAAATTTTGTATGAAAAATCATTTACACAATTTGTATAAATTTACGCGCACATTTCATTAGGGGGACTCATGTAACCGTATAAATGCCTTATAAAGTGTGTAAACGTATAAATTTATCTAGTTTACGCACGAGCTGTCAAATTTTGTATGAAAAATCATTTACACAATTTGTATAAATTTACGCGCACATTTCATTGTGTAAACGCGGTAAACTCAAAGGAATGTAACCTTGCAGACATTACAGACGGCATTTTCATCAAAAATCTCCAACATCAGCAAGTAAAGGCGTTTTAGTTTTGATTTTTCACTTAATCTTTGTATTTTTTAATTTGTATAACAATCAAAAAAAATTTTTTCGAAATAATACAGCTGTAAAACAATCAAGTTTATCAAGAGTATTACTAGGTGCGTTCATATAACCGCGTGTGTAAATGGATATAATTTTACACCTTATAAGTTTATATGCTATCATGAGTCCCCCTATTATTTCATGGGAAAAGTGCGTAGTTATGAAAGTAGTTATGCTCGTCATAATGAATGCCCCCAATATGCATCGAAGTTGGATTTTATAAAATCACAAAAATTTGTCTTTTGACGATTTTATCAAATGCCATGTTGACGAATTGCAAAATGCCATGTTGCCGAATTCTATCACCAATTCGGACAACTTAAGAAGAAGCATTTATGAATGAAAAATCAAGAGGAAGCTAGTTTTCAGGATTTTGTGATATACATATGCACATATGTATGTATGCTTTTGCGTGTGGTATGTTGGTTGAAATGAAGTTTGATTTATTTTTCAACATGAGAATATAACAAGTAAGGAAGGCTAAGTTCGGGTGTAACCGAACATTACATACTCAGTTGAGAGCTGTGGAGACAAAGTAAGGGAAAATCACCATGTTGTAAAAAGAACCTATGGTAACCCTGGAATGTGTTTGTATGACATTTGTATCAAATGGAAGGTATTAAAGAGTATTAAGAGGAAGTTGGCCATAGTTCTATAGATGGACGCCATTTAGGGATATCGCCATAAAGGTGGACCAGGCCTGACTCTAGAATTTATTTGTACGATATGGGTATCAAATGAAATGTGTTAATGATAATTTTAAAAGGGAGTGGGCCTAAGTTCTATAGGTGGACGCCTTTTCGAGATATCGCCATAAATGTGGACCAGGGGTGACTCTAGAATTTATTTTGTACGATATGGGTATCAAATGAAAGGTATTAATGAGTATTTTAAAAGGGCGTGGGCCTTAGTTCTATGGATGGACGCCTTTTCGAGATATCGCCATAAATATGGACCAGGAGTGACTTTATAATTTGTTTGTACGATATGAGTATCAAATGAAAGGTGTTAATGAGTATTTTAAGAGGGCGTGGGCCTTAGTTCTATATGTGGACGCCTTTTCGAGATATCGCCATAAAGGTGTACCAGTGGCAGGCATGCTTAATCAACGTTAATAAACGAAACAAAGTCATATCGTTTCGTTTTTTAACGTTAATTATCGTAACGAAATGATATCGGTTCGTTCGCTAAGCGCCAAATGTACGACACGAACATTTCCGCGAACATTCCGCAATCTTGTTCGCAGCTTTGGCCATACACCATACGAACTTTTGGCCGAACATTAGTTCTCTTTCAGACAGCGATGAATACGGACAACAATTGTGCTGCAGCAATATATTATATTTATACATATATATATTGTAACGAATTTGCTGCAAATCCTCTTATTTGCCCTTTTGCTAGGTTCGTATCGCTAAACTGTTGAGTAAATAACTCCAATATTGAATACTGGAAAAATGGCCTGATAGCTTCAATGAAACTGACTGTCAAAATAGTACTGCTATTGTTCGCTAGATATCGTCTTAGTCGTAACTGCTTGACAACTCAAATCAAACTGAATTACAGCGCCTCTATATATGTCGCCTTTTATACTCTTTGGTTTCCTCGTTCGCATTTTTCTAGAATCTACTAGCATTGTCCATGAGCTCTCAAACTTCTCAGCTATAACTAAAGTTGCACAATTTTATACATCTTTTAGGCGATTCCAGAATCTACTAGTCCAGTAGCTCTCAAACTTCTCAGATATATGCATGTGTTAGTGTATTGACTCTCCGCTGCTCGTATACGTACATGGTACATATATGTAGACGCAGTTATTGTTTCGTTTATGTAGATACATAATGATTGAATTATTGATGTGAATGTTTGTAGTTTACAGTCTCTCGCGCACACATAGGCGTATAAGTAAATGCATCTGTGTGTGACATCTCTCGCTGCCTTATATATGTGTATACATGATTTGATTATTGACGTAAATATCGCTTAGCATGGCCTTAGTGATGGTATAGCTTAGTGATGCTAATATCCGTGACACTGCCCTCCACCTAAGTCTGATCGTTCCGATCAGACAAATCTCTCGATCTAAACGCTGCTAATCTCTCCAAATGAACCACTTTCATTTTGGTTCGTGGTTTGGTAGTGGTTTGTATGCGGTACACTACATCTTTGATCCGTTTTACAACTTTGTATGGACCTTCCCAGTTACACTGCAATTTCGGGGACAAACCTTTTTTCGTTGTGGGTTGTATAGCAGCACCAAATCTCCTTCCTGAAATCCTTCCGAATTAATTGCTTTATCGTACCTCGCTTTCATCTTGTCACTCATAATCTTTGCTCGTTGCCTTACCAGATTGTGTATCTCTTTCAGCTCTTCTTCCAAGACACCAGTGGATTTCTTGACATTCCTCTCCGCATCGGCATCTATCCCATACTTCAAATCAGCTGGCAGTCGAAGGGCATTGCAAAAAATTACCTTTGCGGGAGTTTGGCCCGTTGTGTCATGTACTGCCGATCGGTAGGCCATAAAGAATAATGATATGTGTGTATCCCAGTCCTTATGGTACTTGTCTACTACTTTCCTTAAATGCTCCTCCAATGTTCTATTGAAACGTTCCACCATACCATCGGACTGAGGATGCAATGCAGTTGTCCGTGTTTTTCGAATACCCAACTTCTTGCACATTTCTTGGAACACAGCTGATCCAAAATTCCTGCCTTGGTCAAAAAATCTAACTCCATTGATACACCATACCTTGGAACCCATTCGTTTTTAACCACTTCTGATACTGTTTCTGCTTCTTGCTTTGGGATTAGGTATACCTCTGGCCATTTACTGAAATAATCCATAACCACCAGTACGTATTTGTTTCCGCGGTTGCTAGTAGGAAATGGACCTGCGACATCCATGGCGATCCTTTCAAATGGTGCACCTGAAATATACTGCTTCATCTGGCCATGACTTCGGGTTTTGGGCCCTTTCGCTCTGTTGCATACCTCGCAATTGGCAATCCACTCGGTGACCGACTGACGGCAACCAACCCAATAGAATCTCTGCTTAATTTTCTCGAGCGTCTTCGTGATTCCAAGATGACCTCCACTTGGACCATTGTGCAGCTCGCTGAGCACGTCAGGAATCCTCTTTCTGGGAACAACTATCAGTTTCTTCTTGCATTGACCATCCTCACTCTCCCATACTCGATGCAAACAACCGGATATCAATTCTAAACTGTTCCACTGTGCCCAATATGACTTCGCAGTGGGACTCTCTGCTGACATCTCCTCTCTGCTTGGTCTTTCGTTTCGTTCGAGCCCTTGCATAATATGTGACAGATCTGTATCTTCTAGCTGACACTTTCTTAGTTGTTCCTTGTCCCATTCATCCGTACACGTTATAGTCATTAGCCGGACATCTATAATGTCTTCTTTAGCCTCGGCCTTTGAACAGTGCTTGCATTCCAAACTACATGGCCTTCGTGACATTGCATCGGCATTTCCATGGGTACTACCTTTTCGATGCTCAATGGAAAAGTCATAGCTTTGTAGTTGCTCGATCCACCGTGCCAATTGTCCTTCCGGATTACGGAAATGCAGAGGCCATTTCAACGCTGCGTGATCTGTCCTGACACGGAATCGCTGGCCGTAGAGGTATTTGTGAAAATGTTTAATGCACTCTACCAATGCCAACAGCTCTCTCCGCGTAACACAGTAGTTCCTCTCTGGTTTTCCAATCGAACGGCTGTAGTATGCAACTACCTTCTCCTGTCCATCGACCAGTTGTGATAAAACGCCTCCTATAGCATATCCCCTCGCATCTGTATCTAGAATAAATGGTGCTCCTGGAATCGGATATGCTAACATTGGGGCAGTGCACAAACGCTCCTTCAATGTTTGGAAAGCCACTTCTTGCTCCTTCTTCCATTCAAAAGCTTTATTTTTTCTTGTAAGCTCATGGAGGCTATGGGCTACGCTGGAAAAATTTGGTACAAACCGGCGGTAATATGTGCACAGCCCAAGGAAACTTCTTAATTCATGTAGGTTCTGTGGTCTTGGCCAATCCTTTACAGCCTCTATCTTTTCGTTCGCAGTGCAGATGCCCTCTCTCGTTACCTTGTGACCCAAATAATTTACTTCCTTTTTAAACAGCGCACACTTTTTCGGACTTAACTTCAGACCAGCGCCAGCTATTCTTTGGAAAACTTCCTCCAAGTTCCTAAGATGTTCATCAAAATTCTTGCCCAATACGATGATGTCGTCCAGGTACACCAAGCATGTTTTCCAATGTAGTCCTCTCAGTACCTGGTCCATGAGCCTCTCAAAAGTAGCTGGTGCATTACAAAGTCCAAAAGGCATCACTGTAAATTGCCAAAGACCATCACCGACACTGAAGGCTGTTTTCTCTTTATCTTCCTCCTTCACCTCCACTTGCCAGTAGCCGCTTTTCAAGTCCAGCGTGGAAAACCATTTCGTACCAGATAGCGAGTCCAGAGTGTCGTCAATTCTTGGCAATGGGTAGCTATCCTTTTTCGTTACGTCATTCAACTTCCGGTAGTCCACGCAAAACCTCATTTTTCCATCCTTCTTTACAAGTACTACCGGTGAGCTCCATGGACTAGCTGATGGTTCGATGACGCCACTGTCGCTCATTTCTTGAATGATTTGACTCACAACTTCCCGCTTCGCCAGTGGAACACTACGTGGAGCTTGACGGATCGGCCTCGCATCTTCAGTGTCAATTTGATGTTTCACAACGTTGGTGCGGCCTGGTTTGGAACTATCCTGGTCAAATATGTTTGCGTACTTTAGGAACAGTTGCTTTGCCTTACTCTGATAATCTTCCTCTAGCCCCTGCGTCCATGCCGAGATGTCATTTGAAAGATCAGTATTACTAGCTGAAACGTGTTCCTGGAGCTGTTCACAGTTAATAACTACTTTAGCCTCTTGGCATCTTCCCAAAATAGCTCCTTTAGTCAGTTTGAGTGGTGACTTGAACTCATTGAGTACTCTTACCGGAATACGTCCATCTTGTTTTGTCATAGCCAGGGTTTTTCCTACAAGTACGTTTAGTGCTGATTTGTTTGCTGCTTCGAAAACCCACAATTTGTTTGTCCCACAATCTCCATCAACCTTTGCCCAGATGACTGCTTCGGATTTTGGTGGTATTTGCTGACTCTCTCCCACCAGCACTCGTTTACTGCTGTACCCTCTCTCGTAGCCGAAATTAAGTGGTACATCCATGTTTCTATATCGCATCGTCTTGCTTTGCATGTCGATCTTGATGCCCTGGTCGATTAAGAAGTCCACTCCAATTATGATTTCATCAACAATTTCTGTCACTATAAAATTGTATACTACCGTGACGTTCCCAATTGCGACTTCACATTCTACTTCTCCAATTACCTGGGTGTCCTCTCCCGTGGCTGTACGTAATCTTGCTCCAAGCAATGGTTTTATCTTTTTGTTGACTAAATCCGCTCGAATGATGGAATGAGATGCACCCGTATCTACAGTCCAGGGATGCACCTTAACGTTAAGCTAATCGTTTATCAAAAAATTTCCACCGTTTCCGTTGAAACACTTCGAAATATTATCGATAAAGAAATTATCAAGATAAATTGCATCTCGTTTTTAACCGAAACGAAAAGCTTTCGTTAACGTTAAAAACGTCAACAAAAACGTGATACTTTATGTTTGAATTGTGCTGGCAATGCTATAGCCATGGTGAAGCCGTAGGTGGTAACAACGAGCGCACATACACACACAAACTCTATGTAATTTGTTTGTGTAATTCGTTGGTGGTAATGTCAAAAATACTCTGAGAAATGTTTGTACTGTCAAAATTCATGAGAAAAGTTGCAATCAGCTTGGCTAATGCTTTCACCTTTAATGACTCCGCCATCAATCAGCTTTGCCAGCATAGTTTGAAATTAATAATCAACATAAACGATTTGATTTCGTTTTGATATGGCAGAAAACGAAACGAAATCATTTCGTTAATTTGACGAGCTTAACGTTAATAAACGAAACGAAATGACTTCGTTTCGTTTATTAACGTTGATTATCGTAACGAAATGATATCGTTTCGTTGGTTAAGCATGCCTGCTACAGTCAGTAAACGTTCCTTTCCGTCCACATGTCCTCCAACAGTAAGATTACTCGATCTTCTTCCAATCTGCGAGATAGAGATTATGGGGCATTCAATTGCGGGAGCCAGCTGTCGCCCCTTTCGGCTGACTCGATTTAGTTTAACGATTGAGTGGTCTTGGAGATTCGCTCAGCACCTTCTACTCTGCGTTTACGACCACCCACATTGTTGGAGCTATTGGGACCGCTGCTGGAATGTCGTGCAATATGACCTGGGTTGCCGCACTTGAAACATTTAATAACTCCGGCATTTTTCTGTTGTTACCCCGTCAGTGCTTCCAAAATTGTGTCTACCCAATCTGGTCTTTCCACTTCCACACGATGAGCTTTGTATGTTGTCAATAGTGAGGCCGTTTCCTGAGTCAATGCATGTGATACCGTTTCAGCAAATGTCAGCTTTGGGTTTGCGTATGTAGCTCGCTTCGTTTCCACGTCCCGTATGCCATTTATGAAACTCTGGATTTTTACCCTTTCAGTGTATTCCACGGGTGCGTCCGCATTTGCAAGATGAGCCAATCTTTCAATATCTGAAGCAAACTCCTGCAATGTCTCATTTGCTTTTTGGTAGCGGTTTTGCAACTCAATTTGGAATATCTGTTTTCTATGCTCGCTTCCATAACGTCGTTCTACAGCAGCCATCAATGCTTCATAATTGTTCCGCTCTCCTTCGGGAATCGTTTGTAGGATTTCCGCTGCTGGCCCTTTCAATGCCACGAACAGTGCAGCAACTTTATCTTCCGCATTCCAGTTGTTCACTGCTGCGGTCTTCTCAAACTGTAGCTTGAAGACCTGGAAAGGAACAGAACCGTCAAAAGATGGAGTTTTTACCTTCGTATTACTCGCTGGCGGCCACCGTGGTGTGATGGTAGCGTGCTCCGCCTATCACACCGTATGCCCTGGGTTCAACTCCCGGGCAAAGCAACATCAAAATTTTAGAAATAAGATTTTTCAATTAGAAGAAAATTTTTCTAAGCGGGGTCGCCCCTCGGCAGTGTCTGGCAAGCGCTCCGATTGTATTTCTGCCATGAAAAGCTCTCAGTGAAAACTCATCTGCCTTGCAGATGCTGTTCGGAGTCGGCATAAAACATGTAGGTCCCGTCCGGCCAATTTGTAGGGAAAAATCAAGAGGAGCACGACGCAAATTGGAAGAGAAGCTCGGCCTTAGATCTCTTCGGAGGTTATCGCGCCTTACATTTTTTTTTTATTACTCGCTGAAGCAGCCGGCCGATTAAGTTGCAATTCCTGTATACGATCTCTCAACGCATCCACCTCTGCCTCGAATTTTTCTTCAAACTTCGTTATTTTCTCGTCCATACGCGCTTCGAGTTTTGATGATATACGCGCCTCTTGTTCTTTCAGTTGTGTTTCCATATTTGATGTAATCTGTGTCGACATTTCTGAAATACGTGTCCCATGTGAATCCAGCTGGGATGCCATATATGTCTTCTGCTCTTCCAATTGTGATGTTATACGAGTTTCCTGCGATTCCAGTTGGGATATCATATACGTCTTCTGTTCTTCCATCTTCGATGTTATTCGCGTCTCTTGGGATTCCATCTGTGATGACATATACGTTTTCTGTTCTTCCAATTGAGATGACATTGTCGATGTTTGAGCAGATATTGCAGCCAAAATCATGTTCAAGTCTGTGCTCGTAACTGTCTGCGATGTTTCATTTTTCTCTTAAATTTTTGCTGTTGTCTCGTCCCCATCAGGATAAAAGACATACTCGTCCACATCAATTCCTTCTGCTTCCATTGCCTCTCGTAGCCGTGCTTGAAGTTCGATCTTATTGCCAGTTGTATTTAATCCACGGTTCTCCAACTCCTTTTTCAGTTGCTGGATCTTCAATTCACTGAACTTTGCCATGTCCTTGTTGTCTGCTGGAATTTATTCAACAATTCCTCTTCTGACACCAATTGTAACGAATTTGCTGCAAATCCTCTTATTTGCCCTTTTGCTAGGTTCGTATCGCTAAACTGTTGAATAAATAACTCCAATATTGAATACTGGAAAAATGGCCTGATAGCTTAAATGAAACTGACTTCCAAAATAGTACTGCTATTGCTCGCTAGATATCGTCTTAGTCGTAACTGCTTGACAACTTAAATCAAACTGAATTACAGCGCCTCTATATATGTCGCCTTTTATACTCTTTGGTTTCCTCGTTCGCATTTTTCTAGAATCTACTAGCATTGTCCAGGAGCTCTCAAACTTCTCAGCTATAACTAAAGTTGCACAATTTTATACATCTTTTAGGCGATTCCAGAATCTACTAGTCCAGTAGCTCTCAAACTTCTCAGATATATGCATGTGTTAGTGTATTGACTCTCCGCTGCTCGTATACGTACATGGTACATATATGTAGACGCAGTTATTGTTTCGTTTATGTAGATACATAATGATTGAATTATTGATGTGAATGTTTGTAGTTTACAGTCTCTCGCGCACACATAGGCGTATAAGTAAATGCATCTGTGTGTGACATCTCTCGCTGCCTTATATATGTGTATACATGATTTGATTATTGACGTAAATATCGCTTAACATGGCCTTAGTGATGGTATAGCTTAGTGATGCTAATATCCGTGACAATATGTTAATTTCCCCAACCATTTCTCCACCTGCGGCTTTGCAGAAAATACATAATGGTTGGACAATACCTACAAAGGTTGTGCGCTATTTGAACCCCATTTGAACAGGTGTATATCGGTCAAGTTTGTTTGAGAATTACCTGTGGTTCATCAAATAGTTCACTTCCGCATGCTTTCTTTCCCTGACAAAATAACATTATTATGTAGTATCTTATTTTGAATGAGATATGAAAAACAAATGCATGATAATCGCATTCAAAAATGATTCAAAATTCTCAACCAAAACGATTGAAATATGTTTATGAATATGATCATAAAATGACTGTGAAAAGCAATCAAACTTCACTCGAAAATGATAACAAATATTTCACTCTGAATGCTTTGACATTTTGCAGAAGTTGCAGCCACACTCAACTTCCACTCAGTCAATTTTTATTTCCCCACATCTGGCCTGTCAAATTGCGGACAAGAAGTGAAGACAACTGGCCGACTATCTCTCGGTAACATCGATAAAATTTCTTTCAGCGATCAAAAATTTCTGAAAAGAAACGAATAGCCGATTGACGTCTCTTATATCCTAGTAGATCTCTACGCTCTCATAATATATTCTACGGTGAAGTTCTGAGAACCAATTACCTTAGCTTTGCCCCTCTCATAAGAGGCCTCGAACAGCTTAATAAAATTTAGTTTTAAGTTAATTTGCAAACTTGTAAATATAGTCAGTAAGGTTTCTGCCATTGACTCAATAAATATGAATATGAATATGAAACAATAATAATAATAAATTCTGGAAATCTTGAATTTTTAAAAATTTATCAGAACAATTTTTAAAACACTCTACCACATAATTTTTTTCAATAACGTCCTATCTCTAAAGGGCCAGTTAATGGTGACTTAACCATAACCAGATAAAACAGCTGATCGAACCAACCTTATGGAAATCAATGTAATCGATTAATGGTGCCATACCATAACACTAAAGCCATAACCATATCATAGCCAACCAATTGGTTTTTGGTTTTTCGCCATATCCATAACCTAAAAATATTTGAGGTGGGAAATTTATTAACTTTTTGTAGAATTTATTTTTTTGTTTTGTATACGTTTTATATGTTTGTAATTTTTTTGCGTTTTCTTCATTTTTATGAAATTTTCACGATTTTTAGGTTAATGCACTAATAACTCATGCCAATTTGATATGGATAAGTAAACATATGGTTATAACTACGGCGTTATGACTAAAAAAATTACAAGGTGCCGGGTTGTTCAAACATGGAGGCGAACAGTTGGTATAAGATAAAGAAGCAAAATAAGTGGGTCTTGTGACAAATGAGAACGAGACAATGTACTTGCTGTCATCGTGGCCTTTGTGGCCACATCACTGTTGACAGATAAAATTTCGAGACTGTGAAAGATTTCGTCTATTTGGGAAGCAGCATTAAAAAAAAAAAAAAATGTCGGCTTAGAAATCAAACGAGGAAGAATCTTTTGCCAACAAGTGATTCTTTAGGCAATTGAAAAGTAAAGTCCTCTCTCGACGAACAAAAATCTTTCTCTACAAGTCACTCATCATACCTGTCCTGATGTATGGCTCGGAATCATGGAAGATGTCGAGAGAAGATGGGATGGCTCTTGGAGTATTTGAGAGGAAAGTTCTCTGGAAAATTTACAGTCCAGTCCGCGATGTCGATGGCTAGTACCAAACGAGGTGTAATAATGAGCTATATGAGTTTTTCGCTCATTTTTTGCTTAAATTTTCTATTCTCATTCCGTACGAAAAAAGTACAAAAACTGTAAGTAAAGTGTTAACCATTGTTTACTATATAGTTTGGCAGCTTAAGTAGAGGTTATGTTGCGAATAGAGTGGAAGGCAGTGGACTAGGCAGTCGAATGTCATATAATGAAGGAATGGTGTTCGGAGTTTTTTCAAAGTTAAAAAAAAATGATAAAAGCTTTAATATAAATAAAACTATTGTTCTAATAACAACAAACACTGAGTCGAGAACTGTGCGTGTGAATGTGCGAATTTTCACCGATCAGCTGTTAGTTGCGCTACTTGGTAAAATTTACAATGGTGTTAACCAACATGTAGGTAGGAGCGGAGCAAAATTCTCCCATTTGAACAAAGGCTGAGCAGTGCGTCAGCAATGAAACATGTTGTTAAAAGCGTGACGTCACGCAGAGAAAATTTATTTCACAGCTATGCTATTTTTGCTCTCTCGTTTTTTAGTGCGAGATCTGTTTATTGGTTCATGGTTTCTACCCATGCCTATTATGTCATTTTCATTCATAAATTTTAGCTTCATCTTGCTAGCAGTACATAAGTAATTATAATACACTTAAGTAATTATAGATATCAGTCAAAACATGTTTGTCTTTTGTCTGCGCCGTCACTTTTGTTTTAATGAACTTTCGGAGCTGAAATAATTGGTAGTGTGACTTTGTTTTATAAGCTTATACAAACATGTTTATAGTGACACTATAATTACTAATGACAAGCTCACATGGTATAAAAACATATTTTTTAGTTAGTCATTTCAAGCCTAAGGCCGTTAATCGACACCGAACGTTTCATCATCAATAATTGGCGCTCAATCGTTCTAACGATTTTGGTCTTTTCGTAAAAAGTCACGCCTGCTTTCCCTGTTCCGCGATAACTAACGCCAATCGGGGGCATCAAGAGAGGTCAAATCTTCGGCTGCGATTTAATTTGGAGGCCCCCAAGTACGGGGTCGAGCTTGATATAAAATGAAAGAGGGAGTGCGCAAATTTATAGTTTAATAGTTATTTGTTGTCACCAATGTAAACGTTAAAACAACGTTAAACAAGGCTAACGTCAACATTACAATAACAGTAGGCTGAAGGCGCTTGATATCAGTGGCTTATTGAGATTTTCTTGCGCCCGGAGCAAATATTCATCAAAATTTATTATTCAAAATTATTCTTTTTCCACACTTAATAATATTAGGTTACACAGGCGACCTTGCCCCATCGTTGATCGTGAATATGTAAGCGATAGTCAAGAGTATTTGAAGTGCCACTCGCAAGTTTGGAAAAACATCTTCTCCATACGAGATTATCAAAGTAAGTAATTCTAACGGAGATTTAGGTTCAATTACTTTTCAACTGCGAAGTAATATTTTGCAGCAGTCACATATTTCGATAAAAAGTTCTGTTCCATCCAAACCATATAAAATTCACCCAAGTTCTTACAATTTCTTTCTAAGTCGTTATTATGTTTGTTTAACAAATTTCCAACGTCTAAGAGAAATTAAAATTTAAAACTAAGAGCATGTAGTCGTGTAAATCTTGTAAGTATTTCTTGTTGGAGACGATCGAGAACACTTTTCATAACGCGAGAAATTTCACATTATCTCTAACCGATTCTCTGCGCATTTTGCGGCGCCTTCTTGCACGTTTTACTATATTAATATCCCATTTTTCACAAAGAGACTTCACTTTTTCTATTGCTACTTCACAGAGAGTGTCTCGAATTTCGGATAGTTCAGTCGCTAATGATTTAAGATCATCTCTAATATTCATCCCCGGATTTTGTAATCTGAGCTACACACGATCAGTAAGATTTCATACCAGGAGTTAAATAATGTTATGAAACTAAAATTTAGTATATTTTGCGACAGACCTGTAGCTTCGCTTCTGGTGTTATTTCTGGTGTTAGTGTCCTCTGCTAATTGGTCTAACTGTTCTACTACATTATCTAGCCCGTCGACGATAACGCTAACTGCTATTGTTCTGGCGCTCTATCGTGTTTCAGATTCACGTCTGACAGTTTTTGTTAAAGCATTTTTTAATAATTCCCATCGTAACGTTGAACGTGAGAAAAAAAAATATATGCTTTCAATTATTCCACAACCCGTCGAAAGTGTTCCGGATATATGCATGCATTTTTTAGTATAGACAATTTTTTCCAGAAATCAGTTATAATAAAAATACAAATTATCCAGGAAGATCTGCTTTGCGGACCATTTGGCGCCTCCCTGTGAGTAGCGCCCTGGGAAAGATGACCCATCACCTCCCCCCCCCCCCGCCACCCTCTCACTCCGCCCCTGCTTGATATGATTATGATTTCTGTGCCACCATGGCCATAAAAAGAAAGCGTGTGAGCGCAGGTTTCTCTATAAAATTATCGGTTGTATTTGCATAATATTGACAGTTGTTCGTATTTGAAATGACAAGTGAAACCGGCTCTTTCAACGAAACAATTAGTCAAATTTACAGCCATATTGTGTGCACTTGAGAAATTGTCAATAAGTTGACAAGTAATCAAAGTTTGTATCAAGTTGACAAATATTTCTATTCTGTGCATAACTTTGCAACTCTACAAAGCTCTACGACGTGTACTTTTCACCATACTGTGGTGACCTAAATAAAGTAAAGAGAAATCAGCTGTTTTTGTTTTTATCGGCCTATTGATAAATGATTCGAGGTTCGATTCGAGCTCAAGGCCAGAACAATAGGGGGACTCATGAAAGCATATAAACTTATAAGGTGTAAAATTATATCCATTTACACACGCTGTTATATGAACGCACCTAGTAATACTCTTGATAAACTTGATTGTTTATCAGCTGTATTATTGCAAACAAATTTTTTTGATTGTTATACAAATTAAAAAATGTCAAGATTAAGTGAAAAATCAAAACTAAAACGCCTTTACTTGCTGATGTAGGAGATTTCTAATGAAAATGCCTGCTGTAATGTCTGCAAGGTTGCATTCTTTGAGTTTATCGCGTTTACACAATGAAATGTGCGCGTAAATTTATACAAATTGTGTAAATGATTTTTCATACAAAATTTGACAGCTCGTTTACGCACTAGATAAATTTATACGTTTACACTCTTTATAAGGCATTTATACGGTTACATGAGTAGTCCCCCTAATAATTTTCTTCTAATGATAATTATTGTTATTTTTTAATTTTTCTTGGGAATGTCAAACAAAGTAATTGACCATAAACAAAAATCCAGCATTATCAGTAATTTGCACCAGATGGCGCAACACTGAATAAATATAGTTGGTAAAAGGAATAGAAGTAGCAAATTTGCCAGTCAAACAAACCACCGCTGTATAGCTAAATGGTTAGCGCAGCGTGCCTAAAGCGTACTGATGATGAAGGCTTAGCACCCTTCGAAATGGATCTATCTGCGCAGCTATGGCAGGTTGTCTGAAAAATTGTCTACTTACTATTCCAAAAACAAAATAAAATTTTTTAAATTTAGAAAAATTAAAAAATAACAATAATTATCATTAGAAAAAAATTATTGTTCTGGCCTTGAGCTCGAATCGAACCTTGAATCAGAAATCAGCTGTTTAGTGCAACAATCGCGAAATGGAATAAACGAAACAATTAAATATTGTTCATTATTTTTTGTAACAAATATTTTAAAATCATGGTTTTTTCAAGGAAATCAAAAGTGGAACGCGCTACGCATTAGCAATTGGAGCGATATGTCTCATTTTATGCTGCTAACCCCGAAATGGGAATAGGATAAATAATCCGCGGGGTTTTTTCGGGGTCATTTCGGCATGGCTTTAGAGACTCCCTCGGGGTCATTTTGAGGTCATTCCTGGATGGTTTTGGGGACTCCATCGGGTCCTCCCGGGGTCATTTAGGGGTCGTTCCAGGATATTTTTGCATACTCTCTCGGGCCATTTGGGCGACATTCTGGGCTGGTTTTGGGGACTCCATCGGGTCGTCCGGCGTCATTTAGTTGTCGTTGCGGGATGGTTTTGGGGACTCCCTAGGGGTAATTTGGGGACATTCTGGGATGGTTTTGGGGACTCAATCGGGGTCATTTGGGGGTCATTCCGGGATCTCTTGGGGACTCCCTCGGGGTAATTTTGGCGGTCATTGGGGATGGTTCGGATGACCACTAAATGATGCTGGGACGACCCGATGGAGTATCCAAAGCCATCCCGGAATGTCCCCCAAATTACCTACCCCAAGGGAGCCCCATAACCATTCCGGAATATCCCCCAAATGAACCGGGATGATCCGATGGAGTCCCCAAAACCATCCCGGAATGATCCCCAAATGACCACGAAGGAGACCCCAAAACCATCCCAGAATACCCCCAAATGACCCCGAGGGAGTCCCCAAAACCATCCCAGAATGTCCCCCACATGACCCCGAGGGAGTGCCCAAAACCATCCCAGATTGTCCCCCAAATTACCCCGAGGGAGTCCCCAAAACCATCACAGAATGTGCCCCAAATGACCCCGGGAGGTCCCGATGGAGTCCCCACAACCATACCGGAATGTCCCCCAAATGACATCGAGAGAGTCCCCAAAAAGATCCCAGAACAACCCTAAATGACCCCGGGAGGGCCCCGAGGGATTCTCAAACACCATCCCGAAATTACCCCCAAAAACCCCAGGAGGATCTTCACACAATAATAGCAAAAGTAATAAATGTTCTTCCATTTTCTCTCGATCGCACAATAACAGAATTCTAATTCACAAAACGACAACTAAAAAACACCGAAATGTATAGAGTACTGCCAATGCAGCGAAATTCGAGAAGCTCGCGAATATTACGAGTATTTCGAGATTCGACAATCTCGGAGGATTGAAAGTCGAGAAGCTCGCGAGAAGCCGTGTTATCAATGTCTCGTTAAAAATATAAAATATTGTGAACAAAATTATATGTACAATAAATATATTTTGAGTTAAATGTCAGTCCAAAGCAATATAATAAAAAAAAATTTACAAGTAAAAAAACCGAAGTGTATAAATACTGTCCATATATCAATTGTGTTCGACAAGAAATCGTAAGCTCTAGTTATCTTGACAAAAAAAAAACGCGGTTGAATCAATCTTAATGCGATCAATTTTACCAAATAGCAAGCCCTAACTAGTTTTTCTGTCTGAGAGAGAGGTGCGCTAAGTTAGCAGAGCAAGGTCAGCAGAAAAACCTTTATATACAACACTAGCAGACCCGGCAGACGTTGTTCTGCCCTAAGTTTGGTCTATCTGCACACACTTTAATAAACTTTTTCCGTCTAACTCTGTCCACCCCCCCCCCCCCCCCCCCCCCCACTCCTCTTCACTTTTTCCTAATCCTTTTATTCACTCCACCCTCCGTCTTTTTCGCTTCATCTATCTCTATCTTCGTCTCATTCTATCTCTTTCTCAGTCTCCTTCTCTCTTTTCTCTTCTCTCAAGTTCTTCTCATTCTTCTTCATCCCTTATTGCCAGTCCCAGAGGGCGGTATGTATTTTGTTCCAGTCCCATTCCGCGTCTCAGTCCCAGTCCTAGTCTTAATGGCAGTCCCAGTCCCTCTATGGTCTACTTCCTGGAAAAAAGGATCGTAAATACTAATATAGGCAAATTTATATACCAAATTTCAGACAATTCGAATAGGACGTATGTAAATAGGTATATGGGTATTATTAATTCATGTCTTAATTTCGGCTTCGCATGTATATTTATCAGTTTTGCTAGGTTGATGCGACTAAATCGAATATTATAATGAAAACTACTTTAAAGCTCTCATCAACAGCTTTCATTTGATATCCAATTTACCCACACATTCTAGGGGTACCCGAGTCCACGTTTTGGCCTATATCTCGAGACCCTAGTCACCCAGGGGTATGACAATTACCCTCTACAAAAGCAATAATCAACAGCTTTCACTTGTTATCCATATTCTATAAACACATTCTAGGGTACCCGGGTCCATGTTTAGGCCTATATCTCGAGACCGTCACCCAGTGGTAGAAAAATTACTCTCTACTAAAGCACTCATCAACAGCTTTCATTTGATATCCATATTCTATAAACACATTCTAGGGGTACCGGGTCCACGTTTTGTTCTATATCTCGAGACAATGTGCGTCGATTGCACCCAACCCTATGTGCAAACCACCACGTGAGGTATACGCAACTTATGTGAAAGTTTGAACAAAATCGACATGCGCATCTCTTCAAACACCGGCTACAAACTAACACACATTTTAGGCTTTCTTTTTATACTCAGTGTGCTTTGCACACATAGTATATTAACTTTGATTGGATAACGGTTGGTTGTACAGATATAAAGGAATCGAGATAGATATAGACTTCCATATATCAAAATCATCAGCATCGAAAAAAAAATTTGATTGAGCCATGTCCGTCCGTCTTTCCGTTAACACGATAACTTGAGTAAATATTGAGATGTCTTCACCAAATTTGGTACACGAGCTTATCTGGACTCAGAATAGATTGGTATTGAAAATGAGCGAAATCTGATGATAACCACGCCCACTTTGTATATATATAACATTTTGGAAAACACAAAAAACCTGATTATTTAGTAAATAATACACCTAGAATGTTGAAATTTTACTTGTGGACTGATATTGAGACTCTTGATAAAAATTAGAAAAAAAAAAAAAATATTTTAATGGGCGTGGCACCGCCAACTTGTGATAAGATCAATTTTACAAATATTATTAATCATAAATCAAAAATCGTTAAACTTATCGTAACAAAATTCGGCAGAGAGGTTTCCTTTACTAAAAGGAATGCTGCGAAAAAAAATTTACGAAATCGCTTGAGGACCACGCCCACTTTTATATAAAAGATTTTTAAAAGGGACGTGGACGAATAAAATAAGCTATATTGTTCCAAAAAAGAGCTTTATGTCAATGGTTTTTCATTCCCCAAGTGGATTTATAACAATAAATAGGAAAAACTTCAAACTTTAAAAAATGGGCGTGGCACCGCCGCAATTTTCTATGTCTCGGGATCCATAACTCGAAGAAAAATTAACGGATCGTAATAAAATTTGGTACAAAAATTTTCCCTATAGCAGGAAATATTTCCAGAAAAAATGGACGAGATCGGCTAAAGACCACGCCCACTTTTATATGAAAGATTTTTAAAAGGGTCGTAGACGAAAATAGTAAGCTATAACTTAGCAAAAAATAGTTTTGAATCCAAAACTAAATAACGTAATTATATGATTTTTTTTATTTAATGAGACCAAATTCTGGGCTGGTATCCGAACAGAAAAGGAAAATATCTAAGAAAATTCCCAAAAAAAAAAATGTATATAGTACGGAACGAACAAAGTGACGTTAGCTACTATGCTGACAACTGAAGAGGGCCTAGACTGATGTCGATGATTCACACGAATTGTTCCTGATTATGACCAAAAGACTGACTCAGACAAAAGAAAATATCATAAATTAGCGAACGTATTAAAAAGAAAGTTCAAAGATGTGGGAGTTTTCATTCCGAGAATTTCAACGCAGTGATTTCAATTTCTGTTGCCCATCAATGGCATGCGTGCAAATAGTCTGTCATTCCTGCGGTATTCCATTCGAGTTTAGCGAATCCAAGTTTCAATTCTCCTAGCTTTCATCATGACAATCAATAAATCATAGAACCAATCATTGAGTGTGGTCTGAATATGGGAAATTAATGTTTTCACACGGTCAACTATATTTCCCATGTTCTTGTGTCGGAAAACCATTCACTTTGATCGTTTTCCGACCTAAGATCAGAGCGAAAAATATCGTTTATAACATGCATATCGCTTCATTACAAAATTGACACAGCCGCAACCTATTAGGAGCCGTTTCAACAAAAATCATCAATTCGATTAGACAAATGACAACAGATTGTCTGCTATTTGAAATGACTGCCGATTGTTATACTTTTCAAATTAACTAATTATTTAAGAGCTCTTTCGTATACAATATTTTTTGTTGTGTCCTGTATGGTAGTATATATAAAAAGAGCTGATGGCTTACCTACACGTGAACATGCTACATAAAATTGAGGAGAAGCGTGGATATTCCAAATCAATACCACACAATGCCAATGATTGCCGTTGTGCCTTGTTTATGGTCATGGCAAACGCAAGACGTATTGGAAATTACAATCGTTTAAACTGAAAATGCAGATCTGATGGATTCATTTGAATCAGCGGAATCAATACAAGAACCCCTTCAAACTTTCCTGTCAAAATCGTTGCCTCAATGAGGTTAGTCATAACTCTTTTGACTGCTAGTACCAAAAAAATTGCAAGATAGCATTAAAAAGTTGTTAAAAACTACCAACAAAAGTAGTAGAAAGATACCAACAAAGTATAAAAGAACAGTAGTTAAGAATAGAAAAATAGTACCAAAAAAGATTAGGAAAAAGGTTTCAAAAAAAGTATTTAAAAATGATATCAAACAAGTAAGGAAGGCTAAGTTCGGGTGTAACCGAACATTACATACTCTGTTGAGAGCTGTGGAGACAAAGTAAGGGAAAATCACCATGTTGTAAAAAGAACCTAGGGTAACCCTGGAATGTGTTTGTATGACATGTGTATCAAATGGAAGGTATTAAAGAGTATTTTAAGAGGAAGTGGGCCATCGTTCTATAGATGGACGCCATTTAGGGATATCGCCATAAAGGTGGACCAGGCCTGACTCTAGAATTTGTTTGTACGATATGGGTATCAAATGAAATGTGTTAATGATAATTCTAAAAGAGAGTGGGCCTAAGTTCTATAGGTGGACGCCTTTTCGAGATATCGCCATAAAGGTGGACCAGGGGTGACTCTAGAATTTATTTTGTACGATATGGGTATCAAATGAAAGGTATTAATGAGTATTTTAAAAGGGCGTGGGCCTAAGTTCTATAGATGGACGCCGTTTCGAGATATCGCCATAAAGATGGACCAGGGGTGACTCTAGAATTTGTTTGTACGATATGGGTATCAAATGAAAGGTGTTAATGAGTATTTTAAGAGAGCGTGGGCCTTAGTTCTATATGTGGACGTCTTTTCGAGATATCGCCATAAAGGTGGACCAGGGGTGACTCTAGAATTTGTTTGTACATATGGGTATCAAATGAAAGGTGTTAATGAGTATTTTGAAAGGGAGTGGGCCTTAGTCCTATAGGTGGACGCCTTTTCGGAATATCGTTATAAAAGTGGACCAGGGGTGACTCTAGAATGCGTTTGTACAATATGGGTATCAAACGAAAGGTGCTAATAAGTGTTTTAAAAGGGAGCGGGCCTTAGTTTTATAGATGGACGCCTTTTCGGAATATCGTTATAAAATTGGACCAGGGGTGACTCTAGAATGCGTTTGTACAATATGGGTATCAAATGAAAGGTGTTAATGAGTATTTTAAAAGGGCGTGGGCCTTAGTACTATAGGTGGATGCTTTTTCGAGATATCGCCATAAAGGTGGACCAGGGGTGACTCTAGAATTTGTTTGTACGATATGGGTATCAAATGAAAGGTGTTAATGAGTATTTTAAAAGGGCGTGAGCCTTAGTTCTATAGGTGGCCGCCTTTCCGAAATATCGCCATAAACGTGGACCAGGGGTGACTCTAGAATTTGTCTGTACGATATGGGTATCAAATGAAAGGTATTAATGCGTATTTTAAAAGGGCGTGGGCCTTAGTTCCATAGGTGGACGCCTTTCGAAATATCGCCATAAAGGTGGACCAGGGGTGACTCTAGAATTTGTTTGTACGATATGGGTATCAAATGAAAGGTGTTAATGAGTATTTTAAAAAGGAGTGGGCCTTAGTTCTATATGTGAACGCCTTTTCGAAATATCGCCATAAACGTGGACCAGGGGTGACTCTAGAATTTGTTTGTACTATATGGGTATCAAATGAAAGGTGTTAATGAGTATTTTAAAAGGGAGTGACCCTTAGTTCTATAGGTGGATGCCTTTTCGAGATATCGCCATAAACGTGGACCAGGGGTGACTCTAGAATTTGTTTGTACGATATGGGTATCAAATGAAAGGTGTTAATGAGTACTTTAAAAGGGCGTGGGCCTTAGTTCTATAGGTGGAGGCCTTTTCGAAATATCGCCATAAACGTGGACCAGGGGTGACTCTAGAATTTGTTTGTACTATATGGGTATCAAATGAAAGGTGTTAATGAGTATTTTAAAAGGGAGTGGGCCTTAGTTCTATAGGTGGATGCCTTTTCGAGATATCGCCATAAACGTGGACCAGGGGTGACTCTAGAATTTGTTTGTACGATATGGGTATCAAATGAAAGGTGTTAATGAGTATTTTAAAAGGGCGTGGGCCTTAGTTCTATAGGTGGACTCCTTTTCGAAATATCGCCATAAACGTGGACCAGGGGTGACTCTAGAATTTGTTTGTACGATATGGGTATCAAATGAAAGGTGTTAATGAGTATTTTAAAAGGGCGTGGGCCTTAGTTCTATAGGTGGACGCCTTTTCGAAATATCGCCATAAACGTGGACCAGGGGTGACTCTAGAATTTGTTTGTACGATATGGGTATCAAATGAAAGGTGTTAATGAGTATTTTAAAAAGGAGTGGGCCTTAGTTCTATATGTGAACGCCTTTTCGAGATATCGCCATAAACGTGGACCAGGGGTGACTCTAGAATTTGTTTGTACTATATGGGTATCAAATGAAAGGTGTTAATGAGTATTTTAAAAGGGAGTGGGCCTTAGTTCTATAGGTGGATGCCTTTTCGAGATATCGCCATAAACGTGGACCAGGGGTGACTCTAGAACTTTTTTGTACGTTATGGGTATCAAATGGAAGGTGTTAGTGAGTATTTTAAAAGGGCGCGGGCCTTAGTTCTATAGGTGGACGCCTTTTCGAAATATCGCCATAAACGTGGACCAGGGGTGACTCTAAAATTTGTTTGTACGATATGGGCATCAAATGAAAGGTGTTAATGCGTATTTTAAAAGGGCGTGGGCCTTAGTTCTATAGGTCGACGCCTTTTCGAAATATCGCCATAAAGGGGGACCAGGGGTGACTCTACAATTTGTTTGTACGATATGGGTATCAAATGAAAGGTGTTAATGAGTATTTTAAAAAGGAATGGGCCTTAGTTCTATATGTGGACGCCTTTTCGAGATATCGTCATAAACGTGGACGAGGGGTGACTCTAGAATTTGTTTGTACTATATGGGTATCAAATGAAAGGTGTTAATGAGTATATTAAAAAGGAGTGGGCCTTAGTTCTATATGTGGACGCCTTTTCGAGATATCGTCATAAACGTGGACCAGGGGTGACTCTAGAATTTGTTTGTACTATATGGGTATCAAATGAAAGGTGTTAATGAGTATTTTAAAAGGGCGTGGGCCTTAGTTCTATAGGTGGACGCCTTTTCGAAATATCGTCATAAAGGTGGACCAGGGGTGACTCTAGAATTTGTTTGTACTATATGGGTATCAAATGAAAGGTGTTAATGAGTATTTTAAAAGGGCGTGGGCCTTAGTTCTATAGGTGGACGCCTTTTCGAGATATCGCCATAAACGTGGACCAGGGGTGACTCTAGAATTTGTTTGTACTATATGGGTATCAAATGAAAGGTGTTAATGAGTATTTTAAAAGGGCGTGGGCCTTAGTTCTATAGGTGGACGCCTTTTCGAAATATCGCCATAAAGGTGGGCCAGGGGTGACTCTAGAATTTTTTTGTACGATATGGGTATCAAATGAAAGGTTTTAATGAGTATTTTAAAAAGGAGTGGGCCTTAGTTCTATATGTGAACGCCTTTTCGAGATATCGCCATAAACGTGGACCAGGGGTGACTCTAGAATGTGTTTGTACGATATGGGTATCAAATTAAAGGTATTAATGAGGGTTTTAAAAGGGAGTGGCCCTTGGTTGTATATGTGAAGGCGTTTTCGAGATATCGACCAAAATGTGGACCAGGGTGATCCAGAACATCATCTGTCGGGTACCGCTAATTTATTTATATATGTAATACCACGAACAGTGTTCCTTGCAAGATTCCAAAGGCTTTTGATTTCGCCCTGCAAAACTTTTTCATTTTCTTCTACTTAATATGGTAGGTGTCACACCCATTTTACCAATTTTTTTTTCTAAAGTTATATTTTGCGTCAATAGACCAATACAATTACCATGTTTCATCCCTTTTTTCGTATTTGGTATATAATTATGGCATTTTTTCATATCGAAAAAGTGGGCGTGGTCATAGTCGGATTTCGGCCATTTTTTATACCAATACAAAGTGAGTTCAGGTAAGTACGTGAACTGAGTTTAGTAAAGATATATCGATTTTTGCTCAAGTTATCGTGTTAACGGCCGAGCGGAAGGACAGACGGTCGACTGCGTATAAAAACTGGGCGTGGCTTCAACCGATTTCGTCCTTTTTCACAGAAAACAGTTATCGTCCTAGAATCTAAGCGTTTACCAAATTTCACAAGGATTGGTAAATTTTTGTTCGACTTATGGCATTAAAAGTATCCTAGACAAATTAAATGAAAAAGGGCGGATCCACGCCCATTTTGAAATTTTCTTTTATTTTTGTATTTTTTTGCAACATATCATTACTGGAGTTGAATGTTGACATAATTTACTTATATACTGTAAAGATATTAACTTTTCTTTTAAAATTTGAATTTAAAAAAATTTTGTTTAAAAGTGGGCGTGGTCGTTCTCCGATTTTGCTAGTTTTTATTAAGCAGACATATAATAATAAGAGTAACGTTCCTGCCAAATTTCATCATGATATCTTCAAAGACTGCCAAATTACAGCTTGCAAAACTTCCAAATTACCTTCTTTTAAAAGTGGGCGGTGCCACGCCCATTGTCCAAAATTTTACTAGTTTTCTATTCTGCGTCATAAGTTCAACTCACCTACCAAGTTTCATCGCTTAATCCGTATTTGGTAATGAATTATCGCACTTTTTCGATTTTTCGAAATTTTCGATATCGAAAAAGTGGGTGTGGTTATTGTCCGATATCGTTCATTTTAAATAGCGATCTAAGATGAGTGCCCAGAAACTTACGTACCAAATTTCATCAAGATACCTCAAAATTTACTCAAGTTATCGTGTTATCGGACAGACGGACGGACGGACGGACATGGCTAAATCGAATTTTTTTTCGATACTGATAATTTTGATATATGGAAGTCTATATCTATCTCGATTCCTTTATACCTGTACAACCAACCGTTATCCAATCAAAGTTAATATACTCTGTGAGTTCTGCTCAACTGAGTATAAAAATCCGAAAAGTTTGAAAATCAGTAACAAAAAGTTCCAAAAAAGTAGTTACACAGGTAAAAAAAGTACCAAAGAGGTAGTAAAAACGTATTAAAAATAGTACTAAAGTTTTTCCAATAACGTATTAGAAAGTTAACCGTTCTTAGTAGGTTCATAACTTAACATACTTCTTATATGAACGTGGTATATGAAAAACTGTGTAAGCAGTTATTAAAAACATTTATTTGAAAAACTTAGAAACCTTTAAAACTACATATTCCCAGGTGTTTGTTTTATTTAAATTGAGAGCGGTGTGACTAAACTAAAAACTATTATTGAAAAATATTGTTGCACTTCATGTGAATAAAATTCCCAAAAATTGTAAAGCATTGGGCCAATTACATTTTTAAGAGAGTTTTTCTTATTTTGAAATGGCAGGAGGCTATCCGCCAAACAGGTAGAACAGAAAATATAAAAAATAAGTAAACTGACAGAAAAAAATTTGGTCTTTGAAAATGGAAGTATATTATTATATCAAATTTTAAACAAGCAGGCAGGACAGAACCCTCACTAGGGTAGGCACCTTGTCGTTGGTGTTAGGGCTTAGCCGAACTCCATAGCGCCCGACTATGAGGCGGAGCTGTTTAGGACTGACATCTACGCCGTTTCGCCTCATAGGAGGGCGGCGGGATGTCGGTGACCAAGAACTGCCAACCCCCTAATCCAGGGTGTTATGCGGACCGTGCCTATTGGACGATTTGCAGCCAGGGGATAAATTCGGCTGTATTCGAACGGAGCCTTCCCGATACCGGGCCATCTCGGGAAGTATTTATGGCCTTACCGCAGTAAGGGGCGCTGCTGTGGCGGACGGTTCTTTCCCCGTATATAATACTGGACCGCTGAGCCCGCCTTGTCGGGTAGGTGGTCGTACGACCAAGATGAACAACTCATTACCTGAATGTAATAAGGAGGATGTAAAGAGGAGGACTGAGTCGCAATACAAGGACGACAAATACGAATTAAGCGATGCGTCGGACTCGGGGAGCGAGAGTAGTGCTGATTCAATGAACTCCGTGTTGGAGAAGCACACAAATGAAAACGGAGTAGAAGAGTGGAGAAGGGTACGGAGCAGAGGAAGTAAAAGAGCTCTCTCGCAGTACCGTGCAGCACTAAGAATTGTACAACGCTTGGGAGCAGTGGTCGACCCAACAGAAGTGGAGATCGAGCGCTTGGAATGGGCCCATGAAGCGGTAGAAGTAGGTCGAAGGCAGTTCAAAAGGTTTGCTGCGAGAAACCCTCGGTTCTGCAACCGGTACGAGGAGGAAGAAGCGTCGAATGGCAGAATGAAGAGGCAACGTTCGGCAGAAGGCGACAAGCCTGCTTTCAAGAGGCAGAAAGGACCCAGTCTTAGAGCCGCGAGGCAGGGCAGTCGCATAGACAAGACAAGTAGGCCCAAAGCTGTAAGACAGATGGGTTCCAATAGCGAGGTAGCAACTACCTCGAAAGCTGCCAGTCAGAAGGAAGTTCCAACTACGGAAGTAGGAGATAAGCCAAAGGGAGATAACGCTAAGACTCCGGCTTTCTCGGAGGCGCTAAAGGGAGTTAACGCGAAGACTCCGGTGTTCTCGGAGGTTCTAAAGGGAGATAACACTAAGACTCCTGCTTTTCCCGAGAAGATGAGTGATGTGGCAAAGCAGTCACTGACTGTGGCGCTGGTTGATCGTAGCAGTCCGTTCGGACAAATGACTACTGAAAGGTGGAGATCTGTGGAAAGGGAGCTTATTAGCTTAATGCTTAAGATGATGCGGGAACAACCAAGTAAGCCCCTTCCAACCTTTGATTCGGGGGGATGGTATAATGGTGTGAAGATGATAGCGTGCGACAACATCGCGAGCTTGCGGTGGCTGGAGGAAGTCGTTCCAAACCTCCAAAGGCAAGGCACGAACGCGCGGTTTGAGGTGGTGGATAAAGCGCAAATCCACACGGTACCAAAAGTTAAGGTATGGATACCATGCGTGATGAAGTCGGAGGATACACTGCGACTTCTGCAGAATCAGAATCCGAACATACCGACACAGGATTGGAAGGTACTTACTGTATCTCGGCCTACCGAGGATGGTCAGTTCTACATCTTCCAAATAAACAAGCAGGCGGAGGATATTTTGTACACGCAGCTTGGCAAAATGTCCTTTGGCACTGGCAAAATTTACATGCGACTCAGGAAAAGAAGTCCCGAGGATAAAAATCCTAACACGCTGGAAGTGGGCGAAGTCGAAAAGGACCTCAGAAGCCTAAGGGAAAAAAGACAGGTGGAGGTCCCCGACGTCACCACGAACGTGCTAGAAGAGGACCAACCGCTAAATGGTGCTGTGACTCGCACAGAGGAACACACGGCACAACATTCACGAGGGGCTGAAGGGGGCCTCGAATACTCTAAACCAAAAGGGCAAGAGGAGGACGACGACGTCAAGACGAAGGTGCTGGAGGGGGGCAAACAGCCCAATGGTGCTGCGAGTCCTACAGATAAACCTCCAACACAGTAAAGTGGCGTCGAGCGAACTCCTCCTAACCCTTGAGGAGGGTTCGTTTGACGTGGCGCTGATCCAGGAGCCGTGGCTCTCATCGGGAGGAAAGGTTTCTGGACTTAGCGCGCGCGGGTTTGGCGTTTACTACGCACAAACGGAAGGACGGGTGCGAGCTGTAGTAATGGTAAGGAAACAGCTGCATTCATATATGCTGCCTAATTACACCACCGAGGATCTCGTAGCGGTGGCCGTTGAGCAAAAGAATAAGCAGGCATTTATCCTGGCGTCCTGCTACATGGCCCATGCTGCGGAGGTTCCACCGATGGAGTGCAAAAGGCTAGTACAGGAGGAAGGGCGCAAAGGGCGGTTGGTCATAGGCGCAGATGCAAATGCGCACCACAATGCGTGGGGAGGAGCAGATACGAACGAGAGAGGCGAATCTCTATTTTGTTACATCCTGCAAACCAATTTGCAGATAGCCAACAGGGGAAATGTTCCTACATACATTGGTCCAACATCCAGCAATGTTCTGGATATTACATTGAGCTCCGAGCGTGATATATCAAGGTATGATTGGATGGTTCTCGATAGACCATCCTTCTCCGACCATGCGTATATAAGCTTCAGCATCCCACTAAAAAGGGTAGAGAAGGGAGGAACCTTTCGAAACCCTAGGGCAACGAATTGGACTAAATTCCAGAAACATGTAGAAACGAAACTGGGACAACCCAAAGAGGTTGCTAATGTAGAGGAACTGGAGGAGTCGAATGAATTCCTAACAAGGACGCTTATGACTGCGTATAACAAAGCTTGCCCTCTAAGAAGATTCAGAGGAAAAGCAAAGCCGCCATGGTGGAGCAATGAGCTGAGTCTTCTAAGAAGACAGGTAAAAGAAATGTTTAAACTCGCAAAGACCGCGGAAAGCGAAGCGTGTCGGGACGAGTACAGGGATCTACTGAGGATCTACAAGCGTGAAATTACCAGGGCGAAGAGAAACTCATGGAAAAGTTTCTGTACGGACATAGAGTGCTCCAGTGAAACAGCACGGTTGAAAAAAGTCCTAGCAAAGGGAAACATAGTCCAGGGACTAATAAAGAAAGAGAACGGGGAATGGTCACGTGATAGTGAGGAATCCCTTGAGGTGCTTCTCGATACACATTTCCCATCGGGAGACGGTTTAGAAGAACCAGCAGACATCACTCACACTTCGATCACGGAGCTAGTGGTGCCGGGCTTGGTGACCGATACCAAGATCGAGTGGGCAGTGAAGACGTTTTCTAAGTTTAAATCGCCGGGCCCAGATGGTATATTCCCGGCCATGCTACAATTCTCAAGCAGGGCGGTCGTGGAATGGCTTAAAATAATATTCGATGGGTGCATAAGACTGAATCATGTTCCGCACTCTTCGAGAACTGCTCGTGTAGCTTTTCTACCAAAGGCGGGGAAGATCGGTCACGTGTATCCCAAAGACTATAGACCCATTAGCTTAACATCATTTCTGCTCAAAACCTTTGAGAGGCTGATAGATGTGTACATAAAGTCCAACGTGGATGGAAAGCTGCTCTCCACAACACAGCATGCGTACACCAAAGGCAAGTCGGTAGACACCGCATTGCATAGGGTGGTAATAAGCATAGAGAAATCCCTGGAATATAAGGAGTATGCTCTAGGAGTATTCTTGGACATTGCCGGGGCTTTCAATAATGTTGCAAAATGGGCGATTATGGATGGTCTTAATTACATTAAAGTACATCCTGCCTTAATCAGATGGATCGGCTGCATGTTAAATTGCAGAAAGATTACATCACAATGGGGATTGTACGAGGCCACGAAATCAGTGGACAGGGGCACGCCGCAGGGAGGGGTGCTATCACCTCTGCTGTGGACACTGGTCATCAACCAACTGCTCAGGCAATTCGATGAGGGACCCGTAAAACTTACGGCTTACGCAGATGACGTTGCAATTGTCATAAGTGGAAAATGCTTTCCAACGATTAGTTCTTTGATGGATCGGGCGCTTCGGGATATTCATACCTGGGCATCTAATGTCGGGCTGAAAGTCAATGCGGAGAAGACGGATATGGTCTTGTTTACAAAGAGGTACAAGGTCCCAAATTGGACCAGGCCTAAGTTAGGAGCGGTGACCTTACAGGAGAAACCTTGCACAAAATATCTAGGAATCATCCTAGACAGTAAGCTGTCATGGAAGCTCAACGTGGAGGAAAGGGTCAAGAAGGCCTCAACGGCACTCTATGCATGTAAAAGAATGCTGGGGTGTACGTGGGGCCTATCGCCCTCTCTTTCTCATTGGGTTTTTACAGCGATTGTAAGCCCTATTCTATACTATGGAGTTCTTGTTTGGTGGAAAGCCACACAAAAAACAACATACCTCAAAAAATTAGAGGGGGTATGCAGACTATCGATGCTTTGCATTACGGGAGCCCTGAAAACAACCCCGACGGCTGCACTGTATGCCATTCTGCACATTCCACCTGTAGACCTGGTAGCAAAGAACAAAGCATTAACGACCGCAACCAGGCTCGGTGCTTCGGGGCAGCTTGAGCGCCGACCATATGGCCATAGTAGTATAGCGTCCTCAGTCACAAGACGAACAGACTACATGATTCCCTACCTGCACTTTGAGAGAGATCTTAAGGCCACAATAGAGGTGGACGGTTGGCGCAAGGGTGCGCAAATGGCGGACGAGGCGATACATGTGTACACCGATGGTTCCAAAATAGTGGAAGGAGTAGGGTCTGCGGTATACTGCGCTGATCCGGAATTAAGCAGATCCTACAGGCTGCCGGATTACTGTAGCGTTTTCCAAGCGGAAATATTAGCCGTAACCAAAGCAGTAGAAACCCTGGAAGAGAATAGCTTAAGCTGCAACCGTGTTAACTTTTATATTGACAGTCAAGCAGCAATTAAGGCAATAATCTCGCATAGCACAGCATCTAAATGCGTGTTAGAGTGTAAGCAGTCTCTGGAGAGAATCGGGACAGGGAGAAGCATACATCTATATTGGGTCCCAGGGCATATGGGAATAGATGGGAATGAAAAAGCGGACGAATTAGCTAAAAAGGGCGCATCCCTTGAAGCTTGCTCCGTAGACGTCCCAATTAGATTGGGCGAGATTAAGCGAAGGCGAGAGGTGCACATGATCGACCAAGCAGAAAAGGCGTGGGTTCAAGCGCGGGGCTGTAAAGTGTCGAAGATTATGTGTAGGTCTTACAACCTTAGACTAACACAGTTGCTTCTATCATTAAAAAGAGAGGACTGTAGACTCATGACGGGTATTCTGACTGGACACTGCCTTCTGGCGTCACATGCCTTTAAACTAGGCTTGGTCAGTGATAGCAGATGTAGGAAGTGCGGGTTGGAGGAGGAAACGATCGAGCACGTTCTGTGCTCGTGCCCTGCACTTGCCAGGCTAAGACTCCAGCTATTAGGAGTGATACAGCTGTCAGATCTAGAAGCAGCAAGTGGCTTAAGTCCTAGGAAGCTTCTAGTATTTGCCAAGAGGACGGAGTTATTTTATAACATAGGTCCTGGTTTTTGATAGGGTTTTTCAGTTTGGTCGTTAAAACAAACTTCTGGTAACACTACGGACTCAATCAGTCTATGTGAGGTCCTCATGGACCGGCCAGTTCAACCTACCTACATAGGCAGGACAGAAAACCTAAAACAAAATTCAAAGGAAAAATAACTTTCGAAATTTAAAATTTTCTTCGCAGTCGATATACGATGATTTTAGAAAATTTTTTACAGGAAGTTAAGTTTAGGTTAGTTTTCTTACATATCTACTTACATCATAACGTCATATACTTAGGTTAATTCAGCGTAATACATTCACCAACCTTTTATATGAGAAAAGCTCTTTAAGTAGTTATTGACATTTATTTGCTTAAAAACTTAAGGAAAGATATAATATTCGCAGGTTTTGTTTGACAAAAAAATATTATTGAAAAATATTTTATGAAAAAACTACATTTTTAAGTTTTCATAATTTGACCAATTTTAATAATTTGAAATATTTTAGGTAATGTATATGTAACAAACTTCTTACGCTGAGTAAAGTTAGAGGTTATTTTCTTATGTCTCCACTTAGCACTTGGAGAAACAGTTTTAGTGTGAAAGTTTTGCCTTTTTAAAAAAGGTAAAGGTAATGCAAATAAGTGGAAAGAAACGTTTCCGATATCCTGTGAAAAGTTTCATCTTAAATGTTTTATGTACACTGAAATTACCTTGAACGTTGGCATATAGTTGTCAAACGAAGTCATTCGGAAACTTGAATTGTACATTTTTATATTGGCTAGAAAATGTCTTGATTCCGCTGTTGAACCAGAAATTAGTGTTGATAATGGTTTCGGTGGGCATTGCAATTGCTCTAGCCGAACTATTCCTGAGGCGCAACACATTCCAGGCGTTTCGCTTTTAAATTTTAGTGCACAGCAAAGTGGACATACATTGTTCCTAATGCCAATTACCACAAATTTATGCAAACTATAATCGATATCCTTGTTATATTGAAATGCGACACCACTCAAAGCAGGGAACGCCACGAGCTTCTTTTGGAAATCCAAAAATAAAAGCTAGTAAAAAGTACACTGTAAAAACTTCGAAATTCGTAAAATTATATTATTTTATTTAGAAAGAAAAATATATATTTTGTAATCCTGATAGAAGGTAAATTCATTCGATTATTTTTATATTTAATTTTTTTATTTTTTTGTTAATATTTTTTTAAATTTTTTTTATCTTTTTAGGCTTTTTTTTTTTTTTTTTTGTTCATTCATTTTATTATTAGATCTTTTATATTTTTTTTTTCAAGAACAACTTTTATTTTTTATTCATTTGAAGTTGTTAAATATCTAAGAACAAAAATTTTCTTTTTGAAGTAATTCAAAAATTTTCATCTTCAAAAGATACCTCAATTAAAATTTACTCCCCCTTAATATAGTAATAACTATATTCTTTAATAAAATTTTATTTATAGTTTAAATTATATATATTCACATTTTAAAATTTTTTTAAAATAACTGCCAATAAAATTTTCATTTTGAAATAACATAACATAATATAGCTTATCGGGAAGTTACTGAAACTTCGATTACAAAGTTCTGTTCGCTACACAGAGTCAAGCTAAATAAAACCGGTTAAAAAGCACGGCTATTATTTATTATATGCTATTAGGTAAATCAGTGATAATCTTAGATTAATTTTTCCGGTTAATAACGGCGAAACAAAGCATGCATGTATTTAAACTTATCACTAATATGTATATTCCATATTAAATTTTTAACTTCAAGTGAGAAAAAATAAATTTTTGTCAGTACCTGTTTATTATTCATTTTGTTTTCTAAAAAAATTAGCGACAACCAATCAGCGAGCAGAAATGGCGCTGGCACGTACACAAACGCAGTCGGACTTGTAGCTTTCAAAATTAACGTATCGAATTGTTTTCTTGAATGCATTCAAAAATGCGTTCAATTAAAATTTAATTTTATTTAAAATTTAATTATTAAATAAATCAAACAAAGCTTCAATGTTTTCGTACAGGCGAACCAAAAATATACCCTAAAATATTACTTCAAAAGTTTAGTTCCTAATGTGTGCAGCAGAATACATTCGGTTCTGTGCGAGAGGATAGAATGCGTGCGCACAGGGATGTGTGGTGCGCTTGCCTATGCGGTGCGCATGCCTGAGCGTTTTACAAAAACAAATGCGTGAAAGCGCTTATGGGGTGGCGATGCCTGACTCAAAGGAATATTAATGTTGCGTAGACCTGGACGTGACCTGACATATCGTTCCCTGTCAATGGCATTGTGATGTACACGTTGTTCGTCTGATCGACGTTCTCTTCCGTTGGATCTATTTTGTGTTCTGAGCGACCAACGTCGCGTGGAAGGCATTTTGTAATTCACTCCTCTTTTCACGAAAACTAACAGCCCAAAACTTAAAAAAAAGATTGGTCGAATAAATGCTCTTTTTTATAACAGCATCTTTCACTAAAAGAAACTCGTTTATAGCAGCACAAAAACTTTAAGAGTGACTTCGTGAAATAAATTTTATTTACTATTGCAAAAAGTAAAGCGCAATTCAAAATTTGTAATTCTAAATATTTCTATCGACATATGTATGTATGTCTTTGAATGAGTTTTCTTAATTTGAAATCGCAGGCGGTTATCTGCTGAACAGGTAGAACCGAAAATATCCATAAAACAAAATTGTTTGGAAATAATTTTGAAATTTGAAATATTTTATGTACATATACATAAGTCATGTGTAGGAAATATCTTATTGTAAATTAAGTATACGGTATAAAAAAAGTGCGGAAAAGGCAAAACATATGTTTGTTCAATAGGGAAATGGATAGGGATAGGGATAGGGACTTACCTTATATAACGCCTTACCAATTTTCAGTAATCTAACATTAATACTTCCATAGATATTGAGTATGAAAGATCCCATTTGTATAGGAGGTGCCACGCCCCCTTTTCCAATTTCAAAAAGGGATAAAAATAAGGATAGATATTTACCTTATATAACGCCTTAACAAATTTCAGTAGTCTAGCATTAATAAAAAAAAAATAAATAAATGTAAGGCGCGATAACCTCCGAAGAGATCTAAGGCCGAGCTTCTCTTCCAATTTGCGTCGTGCTCCTCTTGATTTTCCCTACAAATTGGCCGGACGGGACCTACATGTTTTATGCCGACTCCGAACGGCTACTGGAAGGCAGATGAGTTTTCACTGAGAGCTTTTCATGGCAGAAATACACCCGGAGCGCTTGCCAAACACTGCCGAGGGGCGACCCCGTTTAGAAAAATTTTCTTCTAATTGAAAAACCTTATTTCTAAAACTTTGATGTTGCTTTGCCCGGGGTTCTAACCTAGGACATACGGTGTGTTAGGCAGAGCACGCTACCATCACACCACGGTGCACGCCTAGCATTAATAGTTGCATAGATATTGAGTATGAAAGATCCCATTTGTTTAGGAGGTGCCACGCCCCCTTTTCCGATTTCAAAAAAAAAATTACATAAGAACCATGCGGGGCCATGTACCTGAGCTGTGTGTAAGTTTGGTTAAAATCCGTCCACGCGTTTGAGCGTCAAGCGGCGACAGGAAAAAAAGTGTTTACTTTTTATAGTATGTATAGATTAAGTAAGTGCTCTACGAATTATGAAAAAATTTTGAAATTTTTATGAAAATAAAATTTTATTTTTTTGTATGAAATTAACGTCTTTCGTAATATAACATGTTACATAATGTTAGGAACTTGAATAAAGTAGTCATTAGGGGCTAATTAAGTGCTGCTTTCCTAAATTAAGCGCTCTTATATTTTTATACTCAGTTGAGCAGAGGTCACAGAGTATATTAAGTTTGATTGGATAACGGTAGGTTGTACAGGTATAAAGGAATCGAGATAGATATAGACCTCCATATATCAAAATAATCAGGATCGAAAAAAAATTTGATTGAGCCATGTCCGTCCGTCCGTCCGTCCGTTAACACGATAACTTGAGTAAATTTTGAGGTAAATTGATGAAATTTGGTATGTCGATTCCTGAGCACTCATCTCAGATCGCTATTTAAAATGAACGAAATCGGACCATAACCACGCCCACTTTTTCGATATCGAAAATTTTTAAAAACCGAAAAAGTGCGATAATTCATTACCAAAGAAAGCTAAAACGATGAAACTTGGTAGATGGGTTGACCTTATGACACAGAATAGAAAACTAGTAAAATTTTGGACAACGGGCGTAGCACCGCCCACTTTAAAAAGAAGGTAATTTAAAACTTTGCAAGCTGTAATTTGGCAGTCGTTGAAGATATCATGATGAAATTTGGCAGGAACGTTACTCCTATTACTATATATACGCTTAATAAAAATTAGAAAAATCGGAGAAGGACCACGCCCACTTTAAAAAAGTAAAATTTTAACAAAAAATTTAATATCGTTACAGTATATAAGTAAATTATGTCAGCATTCAACTCCAGTAATGATATGGTGCAACAAAATACAAAAATAAAAGAAAATTTTAAAATGGGCGTGGCTCCGCCCTTTTTCATTTAATTTGTCTAGGATACTTTTAATGCCATAAGTCGAACAAAAATTTACTAATCCTTTTGAAATTTGGTAGGGTCATAGATATTATGACGTTAAATGTTTTCTGTGAAAATGGTCGAAATCGGTTGAAGTCACGCCCAGTTTTTATACACAGTCGTCCGTCTGTCCTGCCGCATGGCCGTTAACATGATAACTTGAGCAAAAATCGACATATCTTTACTGAACTTAGTTCACGTACTTATCTGAACTCACTTTATCTTGGTTGAAAAAATTAACGAAATCCGACTATGACCACGGCCACTTTTTCGATATCGAATATTACGAAAAATGAAAAAAATGCCATAATTCTATACCAAATACGAAAAGAGGTATGAAACATGGTAATTGGATTGGTTTATTTACGCGAAATATAACTTTAGAAAAAACTTTGTAAAATGGTTGTGACACTTACCATATTAAGTAGAAGAAAATGAAAAAGTTCTACAGGGCGAAATAAAGAACCCTTGAAATCTTGGCAGGTTTTACATATATGAATAAATTAGCGGTATCCAACAGATGATGTTCTGGGTCACCCTGGTCCACATTTAGGTCGATATCTCGAAAACGCCTTCACATATACAACTACCACGACTCCCTTTTAAAGCTCTCTTTAACATTCTAGAGTCACCCCTGGTCCACCTTTATGGCGATATCTCGAAAAGGCGTCCACCTATAGAACTAAGCCCCACACCCTTTTAAAATACTCATTAACACCTTTCAGTTGATATCCATATCGTACAAACATATTCTAGAGTCACCCCTGGTTCACCTTTATGGCGATATCTCGAAAAGACGACCATCTATAAAACGAGGGCCCACTCCCTTTTAAAAATACTCATTAACACCTTTCGTTTGATACCCATATCGTACAAACAAAGTCTAGAGTCACCCCTGGTCCACCTTTATTGCGATACCTCGAAAAGGCGTCCACCTATAGAACTAAGGCCCACTCCCTTTTAAAAGACTCATTAACACCTTTCGTTTGATACCCATATTATACAAACGTATTCTAGAGTCACCCCTGGTCCACCTTAATGGCGATACCTCGAAAAGGCATCCACCTATAGAACTAAGGCCCACTCACTTTTAAACCCCTCATTAATACCTTAAATTTGATACCCATATCGTACAAATACATTCTAGAGTCACCCCTGGTCCACCTTTATGGCGATATTTCGAGACGGCGTCCACCTATAGAACTAAGGCCCACTCCCTTTTAAAATACTCATTAACACCTTTCGTTTGATACACATATTGTACAAACAAATTCTAGGGTCACGCCTGGTCCACCTTTATGGAGATATCTCGAAGCGGCATCCACCTATGGAACTAAGGATTACTCCCTTTTAAAATACTCATTAACACCTTTCATTTGATACCCATATCGTACAAACAAATTCTAGAGTCAACCCTGATCCACCTTTATGGCGATATCCCTAAATGGCGTCCACCTATAGAACTATGGCCCACTCCCTCATAAAATACTCTTTAATGCCTTTCATTTGATACACATGTCATACAAACACATTCCAGGGTTTCCCTCGGTTCATTTTCCTACATGGTTATTTTCCCTTATGTTGTCACCATAGCTCTCAACTGAGTATGTAATGTTCGGGTACACCCGAACTTAACCTTCCTTACTTGTTAATAGTCAAATTAGACATCCGAGGTTACAAAAGTTTGCACCTAGCTGAACATTTTTTTCATAATTCGTAGGCACCTCATGATAACATAATTTTCTATACATAATTTGGTATTTTAGAGGTGCCCTTAACCATTTTTCACATAGTGCGCTGCTAGCTTAACTTTAAGTTAGCTGAGCACTTAACTCGCATACGCGGCACTTAATGAGCACCTAACGAGCACCTAATTTTGTATATACACGTTTTTTGTTTTGCTGACCTTGCTCTGCTAACTTAACGCACCTCTGTGAGAGACCTTTCTACAAGAATTATATCACTCCCCAATTTTTTGATAAAAATAAGTTTTAAAAGAAAATAAACTTGCAGGCGCAGTAGAACATGCGCTACAAAAGAATCGTTTAGTACAATAATTTATTTCCTTTATTTATTTATTTAAAATTATAGTCGACTCAAACACAAGGCGGTCGACTGCTAAGAATAATAGATTGTAGAGTTTAAATTGAATAATTTCTACTCTCGTTGAAATGAAGAAAATCGAAAACTGGTTTGTTTCGTTATAATTATTTATTATTGTTCAGAAAAAAATATCTATAGGTTCACAAAATGTATATTTTTACAGCTAAAGTAAAACGCCGATCGCAAAACGAAATGATTGAAAATTAAGAGTGCGCAGCCTTTTTTTAGTCTGCGCCAGAGCAAAATTATTTTAAGGCAATCCTGTTAAGAAAAATGTTATACAATGCAAATGCAAAAGAAAGAAAGAGACAAACATAGTTCTTCAGTTATACTACTACTACGATGGTAACGAAAGTTTTAAAGTGAAAGGAGTTGCCATACAGTTGTCTTATAAAATACTTCAAATATGTTATGCTACGTTATCTTGCTACGTTACAGTCTCCCCCTTTGGCGTGACTAACTCGTCTCGAGGGCACGACAACACTTGTTTAATTCTTCTTGGGTCGTCCTCGTCTTTTCAAAGGCCGTACAGGTGTTGGAGACTCATCTTGATTGCCTTGATTGAATTTTGTAAGTGAGGAAGCATGGTAAGTTCCCAGCGATATATTTGGGTTTTGTTTAGAAGCGATTTCATACGACGTTGAGCCAACTTTTCGGATGATAATATATGGTCCGTCCCTTTTCGGGACAAATTTTGATGTGAGGTGTTTCGATGATTGACTAAGAGTATGTGTATTGACTAGTACTTCTGTACCAAGTTCAAAGTCGTCTTTAGGGCGTCTCCGCTGATCAAAGTAGTCTTTGTTTTTGTCTTGCATGTGATGTTGTGTTTCTTTTGCACGTTTCAATTCAGTGCTGATTCTATTGAGATATGACGTAATTTGTGGAATAAAATTTTCGGACTCCACAATAGCTTTGACGCCATGTTGTACGTCATCGAGAGTGCGTAGCTCTCTTCCGAAAGTTAAGTATGCTGAAGTAAAGCCAGTACTTTCGCATCTGGCAGTATTCACTGCGAATCTGATTGATGGTAGATTTAGATTCCACGTATTATGTTCATTGTCAACAAGTATTGCTAATTGTGTTTTGATGTCCCTATTCTTACGCTCGACGGGATTAGCTTGCGGGTGATAGACGGGTGTGAACTGTTGCTCAATTCCCATGAAATATGAAACTTTTTGCATTATGGCTGATATAAACTGGACACCATTATCAGATTTTAGTCGACGGGGCATCCCATAACGGAGAAATATTTCGTCAATTAACGTTTTTGCACAACATTCCGCGGTTGCTTCTTTTAGAGGAAAAAGTTCTGTCCATCGTGATGCTACGTCTTCGGCTACCAGTATCCACTGGAACCCATCATGGGTTTTTGGTAGAGGACCAAACAGGTCAACCGCGACAACTTCAAATCGTTGATTGCTGCTGGTAGTTTGAAAAAGACCCATAGGTTTTAGATTAGTTGCCTTATACCTCTGACACTCTGTGCAAGCTTTGACATGCTTTGCAATATCAGTTCGCATACCTGGCCAAAAATATCGGTTAGCAATACGATGAATGTTTCTCTCTATCCCATAGTGGCTGGCAGTACACTCATTATGGTATTTCTTTAAAAGTTCCTCACGTTCTTGCTGTGGTATTACCAGTTGAGCGTCTTCCCTATCGTCGTTAGAATAGCAGAACAATACCCCATCAAACAGCAAATAAGCTCTGCTTGACCAAAATGTTAAACTATCGTCTTCAGATTCAATTGACGATATAATCTTTTTTAAGTACTCGTCTTTCAATTGATCATCCCGTATTTCTTTGGAACCCTTACGGGGAAATTCTATTTGAAAAGCACATAAATCATTTTGTTCAATTTGGATTTGATTCTCATCACTTGTCGGACGGGATAGCATATCAGCGAGGGAGTTGGTTTTCCCAGGGGTGTATTTCACTTTGAAGTCATACTGTTGAATTTGCAATGCCCAGCGTGCTAGCCGACCAGAAGGTGACTTTATTGTAAGTAACCATTTTAAAGGTTGATGATCTGTTACCAAAATAATCTCAGAGCCTTCGATGTAGCCGCGAAACTTTGCAAATGCCCACACTATCGCTAGTGCTTCCCGTTCTGTAGTAGAATAATTTCTCTCAGCTGATGATAATAATCGGCTCGCATATTCAATCGGATGTTCATTATCCTCCTCCCCCTGGAGTAAAGCAGCTCCTAACGCATAAGCGCTAGCATCGGCTTTGACATAAAACGGCATAATGTCTTGAGCTTGTTTCAATAAGGCTTGCTTAAGTGCTTCGAATGCTTCTTTTTGCCTTGCGGACCAAGACCATTTTGCATTCTTTTTCGTAAGCTCAGTTAATGGTTTCGAGATTTCGGCATATTTACTTATGAATCTCCTGTACCATGAGCTCGTCTGAATAAATGAAATTAATTCTTTAACATTTCTCGGTTCTTTTCTTTGGCTAATGGCGGCTGTCTTCTCCACATCAACGCATATGCCATCAGCTGTAATAACATGACCTAAATACTTTACCTCGTCGCAACAAAGTTTACTTTTAGCGTTATTTACCCGTATGCTAAATTCGTTTAATTTAGAGAGGACAATGTTAAGATCCTTGAGGTGCTCTTGAAAAGAAGACGAGCACACGATCAAATCGTCTAGATAAACTAATAGTTGAACCTTGGGAATAGAAGCCTTACAACAGTCCATGAGACGCTGGAAAGTTGCCGGTGCATTACGCAAACCGAATGGCATTCTTTTAAATAAAAATGTTCCAAAAGGGGTAATAAAAGGGGTTTTGTAAGAGTCTTTATCATTTACTTTTATTTGATAATAACCACTTTGCAAATCTAAAATTGACATATGTATGTTTAGTACTTTTTGCTGCATGTAATATGTCATCCATACGTGGTAACGGATGCCTGTCAGGTACGGTTACTGCATTTAGCTTCCTGTAGTCAATACATACTCGGACTCCGCCGGTTCTCTTTGGCACCATTACAACGTGGGATGCCCATGGTGATTCACCTTCCATGATAATATCAGCATCTATCATTTTTTTAACTTCTGTTTTTAGCTCACGTGTTTTCGCAAAAGAAAGACGATAAGGTGGACTAAAAATTGGTACATGATCGCCTGTGTCAATTTTGTGCTCTGCGTACGGCGTTGGTTCAGAAATGTTGCCAAATGCTTCTGCATTGGCGTGAAGAACTGCATCGAGCTCCTGCTTCTCTTCAGTATTGAGACTAATCCTATCTGTGGATTTCAACAATTTAAAATCGAATGAACCCAGTCTTACGAAGTCATCGTCGTCATCTCTTTTATTATATAGCATACTTGGAAATAGAGATGGTCCTTTCTGCCTCTGTGGGGTTAGCGCATCGGCTGGCAGTTAATCTTTGAATATGGCTTGGATTGGACCTGGCGAATAGTCATTTCCTGGTATGTCTGGACCATAATACTCAGGATCTGAAGCATGTGACTTTGGAGGAGGGGTGTTAACTGGAATCTTGCGTTTAGGGGTAATAATACGCGCTACTTTAATGGTTTCGATCAGGTTTACTGGTACGTTTTCACCAAAATCGAATTGTTGCGTAGGGTTGTCTTCGAAATACCAATATTTCTGCCCCATATTTATTACGAAATTTTCTTTTTCGAGAAAGTCGGCTCCAATCAACGTGCGATTACCGTCTGCCTCTGGCAGTATTATGAATTGGATGTTTAAACACCGACCGCCAATTACGATTTTGCATATAGTCGCCAAACATTCTTTCTTTGACACGATTCCATCCGCTAAAGCGATGTCGCAAGTAACTTTTTCATACTTACACCCCTTGTAATCCATGACGCGTTTGAGGTTAGCGCTTGCCACACTTGTACGAGCTCCAGTATCGAAATACGCTTGTCCCGGTACACCGAACAGCTCCACATTTACCACTAGTATGTTTCTACCAACATTTACGGGGATATTGCGTTAAAATTCACCACCTTATCAGATGACGATTTAATTTTACTGCACACGGTACAGTTTGCGTGTGTTACGCCAGGTGCATTGCATCCATAGCATGCAAACTTCGGTTTAACAGCTATTGCAGCGGCAATTGTAGCGGCATTTGCGTCAGACGTGTCCGATTTTTGCTTTTTAAAACAAGTCTCACGCGTATGTCCCTTTTTATGGCAAAAAGTGCATCGGGAAACTTGATCCTGTACTTTCTCGAGCTTTCACGTTTGCTCAAAAACAATTCTGTTTCTCGCGCTTCTTTGAGAAGTTGCTCATGTGTATTTACCTTATGACGGCTTACTCTCTCCCGGATAAAAGCACTAAGCATGCCAAAAACCATATCGATTTGATCAGCTTCTGCTGGAGCGTTAGGTAATTGAGCGAATAATGCTCGCTTTTTCCGGATAAAGGTGTCCGTCGGCTCGCTGTTCTGCTGCTTACATTCGAATATGTCACAATATATTCTCCATGCCGGTTTTGCGGGACAGAAACTTTCGCGTAGCATGCGAACTACATCCGTGAATGTGGATACTTGATCCTTCACACCGCGCCACCATTCCGCAGCATCACCCTCGAGCAACATAGGCATTCCCGTTATTGCGTCGGCGTCGTTAATTTTTTCTACCATTTTAAAAGTAGAAATCGCTGCGATGAACTCTTCGACTTTGATAGGGCTCCTCTCGCCATTGTATCGAGCTTTGCAGGTGCTAAATGTACCCACACGTGTATTAGGGTTGTTCATTGACATCAGTAGCTCCTTAAATTGTTCTTTAGAGAGAGTCGCCATTTTGTTAAAACGTGGACTTCTTCGTGGTAAAATTTTGAAGAAAAAATTTAGCCAGTTGGGCGCCAATTGTAGAGTTTAAATTGAATAATTTCTACTCTCGTTGAAATGAAGAAAATCGAAAACTGGTTTGTTTCGTTATAATTATTTATTATTGTTCAGAAAAAAATGTCTATAGGTTCACAAAATGTATATTTTCACAGCTAAAGTAAAACGCCGATCGCAAAACGAAATGATTGAAAATTAAGAGTGCGCAGCCTTTTTATAGTCTGCGCCAGAGCAAAATTACTTTAAGGCAATCCTGTTAAGAAAAATGTTATACAATGCAAATGCAAAAGAAAGAAAGAGACAAACATAGTTCTTCAGTTATACTACTACTACCATGGTAACGAAAGTTTTAAAGTGAAAGGAGTTGCCATACAGTTGTCTTATAAAATACTTCAAATATGGTATGCTAAGTTATCTTGCTACGTTACAAGATTCAATTACAAGAAAAGAACGTACATAAACGTACAAGCCAAAGAATTAAAGTAAGTTATATATAATTATACGCATTACAATTTCAATTATAATATACAGAAAGTAACAATGTAATACTTCCATTAAAATATCAGGCCAGACACAAGAGTATGGCAGTATGTGAAGCAGCAAATGAACATTCGAAGCTAATACAGTTGTACAGGACATTATATCGTGAGCACCAAATCCGCATAGGATTATTTCTGGCAAAGTTTTGTCGACAAAGAGGTAAATGAAAAGACATAAAGTGTCTAGAAGTCCTAGGAGGAACAGCAAAATTTAGTCTACTGACCAGATGAGGAGAGTCAATCTCACCGATGATCAGAATGATGAATGAACATTACACCAAGTAATATTCGACGAGTTTCAAGACATGGCAAATTAATTAAAAGAAGTCTATTCCTATATGGTGGAAGATGAAGACTTTAATCCCAGTTGAGACCTCGTAGTGCAAAAATTAAAAACTGTTTCTAGACTGACTCAATCCGATTTATAGGTTTTGATAGACACTTGAACACTTGGACGTACCAACGAGGTAAATAAGGGTCATCAAACTCTCTAGCCCATCGTTTTATAAATCCTAGTATATCAGTTGCTTTGTTTATAGTAGCTGAGATATGTAAGATAAAACTTGATTTCGGATCAAAAAGAACACCTAGATCACATACAACAGATATACGCTCCAAAGGGGTGCCATTTAGCATATAAAATGCCAAAACCGGTTTCACGCGATGAAATGTCATTTGCTTGCATTTGGTGCAATTCAAAAAAAGTAAATTTGCTGAACACCAACTTTGAAAAGAACCAAGGTCGACATGAAGCTGGTCAAAACTGGATGAATCTGAGGGCAAATATGTGTGACAAAGTTTTACGTCATCAGCATACATTAAAGTTCTAGAGTATAATACTGTTTTCACACAGAAACTTAATGATCTCATTTCACCTGCTAATGAAATCGTAAATTTTTTGCTTTCACACAGAAGTAACTGCTCGATTAGTATGAAGGATGAGACAGACAATCATGGCGGAACGATACAAGGTGGGAGCATGGTGACATACCTACAAACAAAAAAAATTCCATGTACTTGTAAATTCGATGGACAAATGTCAAAATCGTACTGCGCCGGTAGTTGATGTATCAAATCAAATAAAAAAGGTTATAATCAGCTGTTCGATGCGGCCACCTTGTATCGTTCCTCCATGCAGACAATGACATTTGCTTTGACAAATAACATTTTTAAGCACTAAACGCACCAAAAACTAAGAAGCGGAAACGGAAGCGGAACGCTGCCAACAGAGTTGCATTGTGCTTTTGACTTAATTAGGTATTCGATTAGCTACTAATGAAATAATAAAAGATTCGAATTTTGTAGGGAAGATTGAGCTCAATAAGCGTCTTAATGTAGAAAACTGCATTTATTATTCAATAAGCCGTCTGTGTGAAAATAGTATAAGATAACTTGTTGTCATTAATGAACAAAGTAAAGAGTAAGGGGCCCAAATGACTACCCTGGGGCACACCAGAGATTACATTAATCGACTTTGAACAATTGTTTTTGAATAAAACTCGTTGAGTTCTGTTTTCGAGATAACTTGCGATCCAAATCAAAAGACTCTTAGGAAAACCCAGAAGATCAAGTTTGAGAAGTAAAAGCTCAACAGAGTCAAATGCTTCACTAAAGTCACTGTAAATGACATCCGTTTGTTGACAAGCCAAAAACCATCCATATTTAGGGACGCAAATTCTAGCAAGTTGGTTGTTGTTGATCTCCGACGCACAAAATTGTGCTGAAAAGGATATATTAAAGAACTACACAGATGCTGAAGTTGGCAAGGAATGCTCTGTTCAAAAGATTTAGGAATAACTGAGAGTTTAGCTATGACCCTGTAGTTCTCTATGTTAGACCTATTACCATTTTTATGCAAAGGTATGATAAACGATTGCTTCCAAATAGATGGGACTACTGCGGATTCCAGAGATAGTTTGAATAATTTTAAGATAGGTACAGAAAAGTTAATGACCCGTAATATTACTCAAAACTAATTAATTACCATCTAGAAATCACATAAATTACAGTCTCTTATTTATTGTCCCAGCGTTTAAAACGGAATATTCCCACTTAAAACTTAGTCTGGAGCGAAACCGCTACTCCCCCCTATGAAACATCAATGGGAGTGACAGCTGAAAGTACCACTATAAGCCCAATCACACCTTTATTGATTTGTTGCTTTAGTTTTGCCCAGCTCTATGCCAGGCAAAATAAACGTTTATGTTTTTGCGATCACTTGTAGTTGGTGAATGTTTTATAAAAAGTTTACCTTGACAATGGCCATTACATTTTTGAAAAAATCGTTGCTTTAAAATTATTGGCGTGAAAAATACAGCCCATGATATGTTTGCACCGAATTTGTTGTTTTTGTTCTGCATAACAGGTAATATATCAGGATCGAATAAATTTGAGAAAAGTGGACAGTATGACACCAAGACCAAGAAATATTTGGTATTTTGGGATTAAGACACGTTTGAAAAGAGGGATGCCAAAAGAGCTCATAGGCTTGCTCGTACACTCTCAAAACATGCCGAGTCCATTTTGAGCTCAGATCTTACATTTTATATTGTTGAACAGTGAATGGTTAGGTTAGGTTAGAGTGGTCACCGGTGCGAGCACCCGTGCACTTAAGCCCCGTTGTGATACCACGTGGATCTCTCTTCTACTCAAACCAACATGTCTATTCAGTTCTAGTAATAACACTATCCTTTTTCAACTACAGTCAACTCATTTGTTTAAGACGTATTGAATTGAACTCGATAAATTGTACAGTTTGTAGAGAAACGAAACCATTTTAAATTTTACTTCGAAAGCGGAACAGGTCTAAAAAATTTATTCATCTATAATATATGCATATGTGTGTCTGCCTGTCTCTCTGTACGTTGTGCTATGATTCGGTTAAGGAATCTCGCTTAAAGAAGTTCTTAAAGAGGTTGAGTTACCCTGCATGACTTCTTCCCCTAACAACAATTCATTCTATCTTACAAATCTGTTGCACGTGTCACACCCTTTGGGCTGCGGCATTTCTGAGTATTGTCTTCACTTTTTGTTATGTGGTAAATTTTTAGCCAAAAATTTATGACCCTCGGCAATACATTTATTAACATGCTGTGATATATTAGCGATAACGGTTTATTAGAATATGAAATACTGCAATCGCCAGCTTTGGAAAATTAGTTCTCTAGAATTTTTCAAGAATATAAATTTATTAGTATATGAACATAAGGGTGACTTATTTCCACACTATATTTTTCCATTTAAAATCAGAAGATTTTTTGTGGAATTTTTTTTTTTTTTTTGTTATGTGTTCACTACGTCTTTTTGTTTTTTCAGCACATTTCGATGGGACAACTTCATATCACAACTTTGAAAAACCTTTAAATAAGCCTATTTCTTTCATACAAAAAAAGATAGCAATGATCAATTTTTTTGTAAAATGGTTAATCGTTTCTAGTGAAGCCCCAACAACTTTATCAAAAAGAACTTAAATTTCATATGAGTTGTACACTGATATCGATCGGCTTTTTATAATAGTAGAATATCGTTGTGAAGGTTAGCAATTTTAATGCGTCATTGTGATCTTATACACACAGATACATAGAAGGCAACGAAGAATATTTCACACACATGACTAGCAGCAAGATGGGAAGAGAATGTTTCACACACATTTAGTCAATAAAGTTGCGCATATGGCCTAACATAAACTACAGATATACATGTATGTAGCCAAAGCCAATAAGAGGCACATAAATAAGGAACAAATAAGCAACTATTCGATACGGCTGTTCGCGAAAAGTCTAGACCATGCAAGGAATAGGTGAAATAAGCAAACTGAGAGAATAAAAGCAGCGCGATGGAAGCGATGGTAAATCAGTTTGATTTTAACACGCTATAGGTGAAGTATGCAAGTAATTAATTTGTGAAGTACTACTCCCCTTTTAGTTTTTTTAAATAAAGAACATTTTGCAGTACTGAATATTTGAGTTATTTTTCCGACAGTTCAGAGAATTGAAAGATAATAGAAGGGCAGAATAAAGAAGGGATTCCCAAAATTCGCCGCCGTGGTGTGACGGTAGCGTACTTCCGCCTGCCACACTGAGGACCCTAGGTTCACGTCCCAAGCAAAGCAGCATCAAAATTTTAGAAACAAGTTTTTTCAATGAGAAGTATGCGGGTCGCCCCTAGCACGAAATTCGAAGATTAGCTCGGCCTAAAATCTCCTCGGAGGGTATCGCGCCTTAATTTTTTACATATATGTTATTTTGTTTCTCAAAATTCGTTGCAGTATTTTTAATTGTCCTATGAAGTTTGCGATTATAAAGTCGTAAAATTACTTTTATCCGACACAAAACGATACCTAAACATGAAACACCCTAACTAATGCAGGTATATGTATGAATATACACACGTATATACATACATATTTGAGACTAGACTTTATTAAGGGTCAGAGTAATACTGCAGAGAACCACCCTCTTACCGATAGTTTGTGCGTATTTAAAACCAAATTTGTTAATATATTGCCTAGAGGTAAATTTAATAATCATAAAAGATATTTCTTATGACTGTGAGGGTCGTATGTACTCGTTAGTGGGATATTACTTAATTGGCGATGTACCCATTTTTGGAAGACATACATACATTAATATTTATATTGTACAAATGTAAGCCCTGCAAAAAATTCTATTAGTCCAAGATGAATCCAGGTTGATTCGCAAATGGGTATGCGACTATAGCCAATTCTTCGGAAGATTTATGGTTCTGTCCGTGATACTGACGGCGAATATCGAAGGAGGAAAATAAAAACCTAAAGGCTTCGCTGGCTAGGTCGTATTATGCGAATAGACGAAGACGTTCCGCCCAAGGAAGTATTTCAGTCGACACCACAGTTTGAAAGCAGTGGAAGGAGGAGACCTCCACTGTGTTTGGATAGGCAGGTAGAGGAAAACTTTATCTCCCTTGGTGCTGCCAATTAGCGTCAGGTATCGCGAAATGGAGATAGCTGGCCTGACTAGCTGCAAAACGGCCAAAATCGCGAATGCAATTAACCATAAATCAATGATGATGACTTTTTTAATCGTCACAAAAAGTTGCCTTCATTTTGTCAATTGTGCTGCCACAATATCGATGTCAAGTGAAAGGTGTAAATGAGGTCAATAAGGAACGATTTTAAAGGCGAAAATTTAACAAATTTCGGAAATGTATCACGCGAAGGAGGTTTATTCAAACTAGTATCGCCTGAGGTCGAGAATTCGACCAATCCAACTTCGTGAGGTAAAGGATATAAAAAATAAAGCTTTTATGGAGATTTCTATACATGGAACATACACAATTTCTTTTAATTTGAGATATGCCAAATGAGTGCACATTTTCTTTTGCAAGACTTCCCTTATTAGCACAGCGAATATCCACATTCCGTGGTTAGGGACAGTCGCGTAGATAGCGTATTGTGATGGGGGGAATTTAATTTGACATTTTTATACCTTTCATGAAAATGAAATGGTATATTAATTTCGTCACGAAACCGAAAATTGTAAGTCCATAAAGGAAAATAGATAGACCCACCATTAAGTATACCGAAATAATCAGGTTGAAGGGCTGAGTTGATTTAGCCATGTCCGTCTGTCTGTTTGTATGCAAACTAGTCCCTCAATTTTTGAGATATCTTGATAAAATTTGGTGAGCGGGTGTATTTGGGTGTACGATTAGACATTTTTCGGAACCGACCGGATCGGACCACTATAGCATATATCCTCCATACAACCGATTTTTCAGAAAAAGTGTGCTGACGTACATTGATTCCTTTGATAAAACCCTTAGTCTCCTCATGTTTTATTAATGTGAACGGGTATCACATTAACACAACGGTCTAGTATCTAAAATTCGTCAGATTAAGGCTTTTCAGTATCGTTCAGGTTTATAAATAGTTATAAACTGCGGCCTCAAAATAGGTAATCGCGACTAAGCCAGCGTCTACATATTTCTTTTTGTGTCAAACAACCTAGAAGTATTTGTCCTCAAATATTCATTAGGACCTAGAACATAATTTATAGAACCGGTTTGTTGCACCTGATCACACATCATATCTAACCATCAAAAGTGATCTAAATAATAAGGCATCACAACTATTTCAACATACCCTTTCTTTTTGTTATTACTCAACACTGACTGTATGAATTAACAGCTGAAAATGAGAGAATTGGGGGATGACGCAAAAGAAGTTCGGTTGGCTCGGCCATTTGGTTTTTTGGCAGCACACCGGAGGGAGACTTACATCCGCAGGAACAAACTAAGTTCCTTTATCATAAAAGTTTATTATTTTAAATCGGTTTTTTTTGTAAGCAATCCTTAAGAATTACGTGGAAAGTCTAACACGTTTACACTAAGTAAAGACACCGGAGCCCGCCAACTTATATATTTTGCAGAAACCAAAGCAAAAACAGCTATATACAAGCTACAAAATAACATTTTTACTTTTCCACTGAGTGAATTCTTGAGTGGTAAAGAGATTTACAATCAGCCAGAGCTATTGGAATACCTTCTAGAGTGAACAAACCCAATATGATTGAGATGTCACTCAAATAATACGAACTACTTGAAGCTGTTGTGGGGTTAAATTAGCCGCCGAAACTTTAACGTTCAACTGGACTACCATCACCCTTCAGGAGTCAAGCAACTACGAGCTTCATAAAAGTTAAGCCAATGCGCAACCAATAAGGGGGAACAGAAACAGTTTTTTTAAGGAATGGAGATCGTTAAGGTATACTCACTCGACCGCGCATTGTTTTGGTATAAGTAGAATTGATCAAAAAAGAAAAAGAAATAAAAACAAGAAAAGAAAAGGAAGCGCGAATTGCACACTTCGATGTCATGTAAACCCGTAACAGTCCAAGAGACGTCAGTCTTTCAATTTTCAGAAGGATGTATGATTGTAGTTATAAATATACTTACTCGAGCAGCCTAGCAACACAACAACCGTACTCCGTTGGAACCGGCAACTGTTTGCGCAAACAACGACGGAGCACCAACCTCGAAGTAAGTCCTAACCAAAGGTATTATCACCTATGTATATATTTATATAAGTACTATTGTGCATTGTCCGTAAGCGCAAAAGAAAAATTTACTTTACGCTACCTGACGTGTCTTTTTGTTTCTTCGTTCATTCAAAGCTTGAATGGACCCCATTCAAAGTTTGAATGAGGTCATCTATGTCGACCTAGACTACGTTACCTTCGATATTATTAGTTACAAAAAAGCAAAAGAGAGTACAAAAGGAACCTTATATGAATGTATAACATCACATATCAATATTTTTCATATATCCTCTCAATGAATCGAATCTTTTTTTATGAATCAATTGTGCTTTATTTTGACTTTAAAAAAAAAAGACATACCTAAGCGCACAAACATACGCACATATAAATTAACGTAGGTCTCGATTCCTTTTCTTTGTCTTTTTTTTTGTTACGTCCTATGCTCTCCACTTAGTAAGCGCTCACTCTCACTAATATATGTAACCACTGAAGCATTTTATTGTAAATATCGGTCAATGACCTCGATAATGAGAAAGTAGGTCAGTAGGTTAGTATCAGCTGTTAGCATACCCCCAAAAGAATTTCGCTAACATACGTAATTACATTGTATTAGCATGTAAGATATTTTCTTTTGCAAATTCAGTAACACTAATGTTTACTTATTATTGGATCTTTAATCTTTAATTAGTATACTAAGGATATATTTTTTATATATATATATATATATGTAGATATGAGCTGAATTTTTATAAATACACATTGTTAATATGGAGTAAATCGAAGATTAAAGTGGTCTGATTCTTGCAGGTTGGTGTGTGGAAAAGGGGCTTTATTACCATCTAATAAGCCACGGTAGGGTGGGTATAGAGCAGTCGCACCAATATACATTAGCGCTGCATGGTTGGGATGTTTCACGTGCGAGTAGGGTTGGTTGCATATAGTTACTTTGGTGGAAGTTAGAAGTTGTGTGCAAATTAATATATTTTGTTATGGCTTTAGATTGATGGATGTTGGCTTGGTTAGCAGGCGCGTACCAGAACCCTCCCAAGGCTGAAGCTCCGGGAATCGCCAGTGCACACACCGCGGCTGCTGACAGGCTTTGCAAGCCCATCCTGAGAACTCAGCCAGAGTCACATAACAGAAAATGGCGTCCAAGTGTGGGGCCCACATACTACTTGGGGTGTACTTTTGAGGAGCCCTAACCTGATGTGATCCCTTTACATAGTTCCCTCTTGGAACATTACTGTCTGTCTGAGTTTATATGTATTTGAGCAAGAACGTTTATAGTCGATATCCTTCTTTAAATAATCACCTTAAATTAGAGCAATTGATTGGATTCAGGAATTTGCGAACCTCAAGCAATATGCTTCGGGTTTTGACCAATCCAATTAGAATCTAATATATCTTTTTGTTTTTTTTCCAACTGTGGTTATATAGCTGTGTGACAACTCTGATGCTGGAATTGCAGTATCCTAAAGGCTTTATGTCTACGGATCTGACCGCTAATGACAAGTGCACATAAACTGTTTAACAACCTTTTTATTCTTTCTTTCGAGTTTTTGAAGTTTTCTTGAAGTTAATGGCGAAATAGTTATATGGAATTTTGTCTAGCATTTCGACTATATGTCCTCTAGCTAACCAATAACTAAATTACCTAAGAGGTCTTGAAAATTGCTATTAACTCAGTTAGTCCCAAATCCTTTCGGGGCTTAAATTTTATTACTGAAGTGATGTTTATTTATTTTCTTTTATTACGACCAAGTTTTGAGAGTTCAACTATACCACCATTCTCGATGAAACTATTCCAACCCAACCACCACACTGCCTGGGAGTCAGACCAATACTTTATGAAAGTTTTTTTTTGCGTTCATTTTTGCTGCTATCAAGTACTAGAATCAAATCCATATTTCGGATTTCTATTGCTTTTTGTTGAATTCGATACGAAATATAATTTTTTTTACTATACATAAAACAGTTGCATTTGTTTTGACATCTATACCAAGGCAAATACATACGCACGTATATAGCCAAATTTTTTATAGGATATCTATTTTTTTGTGCTGAATAGTTTTCCTGAATTTTTCATCTTGCTAAAATTTTTTTTGGCTTCACTTACGCTTATTTGCGAATGTAAAATATAGCGCTCACTGCGTAATACCATTAAAGCTTTGAAAAGGATTCAAATTAAATTCGTTGTCTTTTGAGATTTAACTTTGTATGATAACTCTAAACTCTAAAGAGAGACACAATATAACGGCGCTGACTTTTGTAAAATTTCTTTTCACAATCTCCACCAACCGTGTCTAACTAGCTCGAAAGTTTTAGTTTTGTCTGAGAAAGTGGACATACATTAAACGCATACATTCTTAAGTTTTTTTCACTTCCTTCAATTTTTGTTCGCTTTAATAACCGGGTTTGGTAATAATGGCCACGCGCAATAGCAACGAATACGGACATCCGTCGGGTACGGTTTGCACAATCTGTAAGGAAGTTTTTTCTGAACATGACGATGTTTTGACGACTGTGTGCTCTCACCGCTTCCACCGAGCCTGCCTTTTAACTTGGCTCAAAACTAAAGCAACTTGCCCGCAGTGTCGCGCGAAGTGCAGTAGTCGCAACTGCCTCGAAAACACAGGTGCACGTCGTCGGACGCGTGCCACAGCTCAGGACGACAATGCGGATCTGATTTGCCCCGTCTTAGTCAGGAGCAGGGTCAGGCTGTTGCAGGTGCCGCAGCCTTACCTCTAGAAAACCCACCGGGAAGTAGCCATAAAAAGGAGGAAACTCGCATACGAAACATAGTTTCCGCTGTGATAACAGCCCTGCAAGCCCCGATTTTTGAAGACCTTGAGAACCGTGTTACACAAATTATTGAACAAAGACTCGAGACCACCCTCGCCAACGTATTGGGAAGGTTAAATCTTAACGCGACTAATATACAGTCAGATCCTCCCGTCGGTAATATTAGTCCAGTTGAAAATATCGCCCGTATAAATTCTCCACCCAACAACTCGACTCCACACTGGCCTAGGGACATTCCAAACCTGCCAAATCATTCTAATCAAAATTTTTACCGTACTGTGGACCAGATGCGATTTAGCGATACATCGAGCGTTCCAATCTCAAGTAGAGTAGCACAGCTTATTTCAAGTTGGGGTGTTACTTTTGATGGGTCCACCCGTATGTCAGTAGATAGTTCATTCAACGGATTGAGTGCCAAGTCATAGATACTCTTGGGGGAAATTTCAACCTTCTCTGTGAGCACGTACAAAGCCTATTTACGAAAGACGCCAAAGATTGGTATTGGAGATGCCGCCGCTCGGTAGAACGAGTTACGTGGCCGTCTTTATGTCAAGCTTTAAGAACCAACTTCCAGCTGCACAAAAGTGACTTCGAACTTAAGGAGCAAATTCGAAGCCGGAAACAAGGAGCAAGTGAAACTTTCGACGAATTTCGTAATGCGGTACTTAAGCTCGCTGAAACTTTGCAAACCCCTTTGACTGAGCCTGAATTAGTAGAGATATTACAAAATAATTTACGCTTCCGTGTTCGACAACAATTGTTGTATATGCCCATTAACTCGCTCGCCGAATTGCGCAGACTCTGCCTGAAGGGTGAAAGCCTTGTCAACGAATTTGGTAAGGTTAGCAATACACTTCCGTCAGTAAATTCCCGTGAATACCCACGACGTTATGCCAATGAGTTGCAACTCGAAGATGATACGCCCCATGAGTCGGAGGTTGAAGTAGATGAAATCACTGAGAGATCTACTAACCGAAAACTATTGTGCTGGAACTGTAGAAGTGAAGCACATAGATATGTAGATTGTTTGAAGGACCGAACCGTATTTTGCTATGGATGTGGCACGCCTGATGTGTACCGCCCGAAGTGCGAGTCGTGTTCGGGAAACTCCAAACCGAGCGAGGCTTCGCACCGGAATCCTCGCCAGGACCCAAAACTGTAGAAAGACCGAAGGTACTCTTACGTCCCGTCAATACCCACACTAGCAATGGGGTAATGTCACCTATTCACCCGGAAGAAACGCTCAAAACTCTCCCGTATGTTCGCCAGATCGTGCCTTATGACTTTCGTCTGAGAAATTATAACGAAGTGAAGAACAGGATTTTTTGCACAGGTGGTTCCGCATCTCCTAGCCGTTCAGCCACCCGAATTAAAGCATTTTGGAGAAACAACAAACTAAAACGCAAGTCCTTGAAAAATTTTATATCATCGATAAAAAGAAAATCGTATGATCTGCGGCCCTACGCAAAGATCGAATTCCTTGGAGAAGAGTATCTTGGTCTGCTAGATAGTGGAGCACAGGTTTCATGTATAGGAGCCACTCTAGCAGAAGTTGTTCGCAAACAAAGACATCTACGTGAACATAAAACAGCTGTCTGTACTGTCGACGGTAAATACCAGGTTGTTTTTGGAGACCTTGACCTAAGTGTCAAGCTTGAAGGCAAAACAGAAGTGATAACTTTTTTTGTAATACCGAGCATGTCCCAATCGATTATAACAGGGGTTGACTTTTGAAGCAAATTCCGGATTGCTCCGCACGTTATATCCGAGGTGACCCTTGACGACAAGGAAGAAAAACTTGATGAAAAGGCCCTACCTCTAAGTAGCGAACAACAGGGTCAGTTGGCAATAGTCAAACACAGGTTTCCGAATTGTGAAAAATAGGGCTTAGGGAAAACTTCTCTTTTGGAGTATGTTATAGAACTCCAGCCTAATGTCCGTCCGATAAAACAACGGTACTTTCCCATTTCCCCTGCTATAGAGAAACTAGTTCATGCAGAAATTGACGAAAAGTTGAATTTAGGTGTAATCGAGGAGTCCCCTAACAGTTCATGGTCAAGTCCGGTCGTACTAGTGAAGAAGCCAAATAAAGTCCGTCTGTATTTAGATTCAAGAAAAATAAACAACGTTACCGTTAAGGACGCTTATCCCCTGCCACACATTGATGGTATATTAACTAGAATACCAAAGGCTAAGTACATAAGTTCACTAGATCTGCGTCGAGCCTTTTGGCAAATTCCCCTGTCCGAAAACTCTAGAGATTACACTTGCTTCACAGTCCCCAATCGTCCGTTGTACCGTTATTGCGTAATGCCCTTTGGCTTATGCAACGCCTCTCAAGCGCTTTGCCGTATGATGGATCGCGTCATTCCTCCCCACTTGAAGAATCAAGTTTTCGTCTATTTAGACGACCTTCTTATACTGTCCGAAGTCGCACTTCACCTCAGGAAAGCTGGTTTGACGATTAACCTAGAAAAGAGCAAATTTTGCATCAAGGAAGTTAAATACCTTGGATATATTGTAGGTAACGGAACCTTAAGCACTGACCCGGATAAAATTTCGGCCGTGGCTAGCTATCCGGTACCAACCAGTGTAAAATAACTCCGGCGCTTCCTCGGAATGGCCGGCTGGTACCGCCGGTTCGTGACCAATTTCGCCTCCATTACAACCCCCCTAATAAACTTGTTAAAGAAAGGCAAAGGGTTTGCATGGAATGACGATGCGCAGAAAGCATTTGAAACTTTGAAAGAAATGCTTTGTTCAGCTCCCGTCTTAACCAGTCCCAATTACGAGAAACCCTTCATACTCCAATGCGACGCGTCTAAGCTTGGTGTAGGTGCTGTATTGGCACAGAAAAACGATGACGGCGTCGAGGTGCCAATCGCATACTTCTCGCAAAAACTTAACAAGGCCCAAAGCAACTACAGCGTTACGGAGCTGGAATGCCTTGCGGCCATTCTCAGTTTAAAAAATTTCGGGCCTATGTTGAAGGACAAGACTTTACTATTGTCACCGACCATGCCAGTCTTCAATGGCTTATGCGTCAGACGGACTTTTCCACGAGGTTAGCTCGATGGATCTCAAAATGTAGTACCGGATAGCTTATCCCGCCAAAATTTTGAAGAGATCAGCGAGACGGAAGCTTGCCCGCTTGTAGATTTGGACTCGGTCGAATTTCAGTCCGCCGAGTACAAAAAGCTAATTAATCATGTCCGAAACAATCAAGCTCGCCTGCCTGACTTGCAAATAGTGGATGATCGAGTGTACAAAAAAACAGAGCATTCGGACGGTAACGCAGAGCGGGAGGTGTATAATTGGAAGCTGTGGATCCCTAAAAATTTGGTTAGAAAAGTTATCGAAAATGCTCACTGTCCGCCAACAAAATGTAATGGCGGAGTCGCGAAAACATTAGAACGTTTAAGAACGAACTTTTACTGGCCTAAAATGAATGTCGATGTTAAGGAATACATCGGCCTTTGTGGTATCTGCCGAAGTACCAAAGCGCCAAACGTAACATTGCGTCCGCCTATGTCAGCACAATACACTGTCCAACGACCCTTTCAAAACTTTATATCGACTTATTAGGTCCGTATCGTAGATCTCGACATGGCAATACCGGAATTGTGATAGTTTTAGATCATTTTACGAAATTTCCCTTACGCAAAGCTTTACGGAACTTTAATGCGACGGGCATCTGCAACCTCCTGCTAGAACATGTTTTTAGCGTGTTGGCACTCCCGAAATTATGTTAAGTGACAATGGCAGGCAGTTTAAATCAGCTCTATTTAACAACCTCCTTGCTGAGCGTGGAATCAAACATGTGTATACGGCCCTGTATAGTCCCCAAGCTAGTGCGAGCGAGCGAGTTAACCGATCGATAATTGCAGGGATACGAGCATATCTGAAGGAGGACCAGACCCTATGGGATAAGCACCTGCCTAGCATATCGGAAGCATTGCGAAGCTCATATCATCAGGCTATCGGCTGTTCGCCATACTATGCTGCCTTTGGACAGCAAATGACGTCACATGCCGACGAGTATGAGCTTCTCCGTAAATTAGGAACCGTAGACGAAAATATCCTAGACAGATCCGAAAGACTGGTGTTGGTGCGAAAGTCGGTCGGCGAACATATTCGCAAAGCGTTCGAAGCCTCTTCCAAACGTTACAACTTGCGAAGTTCGGGGGAAAGCTTTAAGATAGGAGATAGCGTATACAGGAGGAATTTCGTTTTAAGTGATGCCACAAAGAAATTTTGCTCGAAATTCGCCCCAAAGTTCGTAAAAGCAAAAGTCATTACAGTCAAAGGCAACTGTTTATACGAATTACAGGATGACAGCACAGGAAAGCGGGGAGTATCATGGGAAAGATATTCAGAAAACCAAAACTCAATGAAACCCCGCACCAACCCTCTAAGTGGGGAGGGGGGGGGGGGGTTGTGTGTACTGACGTAAATTGATTCCTTTGATAAAACCCTTAGTCTCCTGATATTTTATTAATATGAACGGGTATCACATTAACACAACGGTCTAGTATCTAAAATTCGTCAGATTAAGACTTTTCAGTATCGTTCAGGTTTATAAATAGTTATAAACTGCGGCCTCAAAATAGGTCATCGCGACTAAGCCAGCGTCTACATATTTCTTTTTGTGTCAAACAACCTAGAAGTATTTGTCCTCAAATATTCATTAGGACCTAGAACATAATTTATAGAACCGGTTTATTGCACCTGATCACATATCCTATCTAACCATCAAAAGTGATCTAAATAATAAGGCATCAAAACTATTTGAACATACCCTTTCTTTTTGTTATTACTCAACACTGACTGTATGAATTAACAGCTGAAAATGAGAGAATTGGGGGACGACGCAAAAGAAGTTCGGTTGGCTCGGCCATTTGGTTTTTTGGCAGCACACCGGAGGGAGACTTACATCCGCAGGAACAAACTAAGTTCCTTTATCATAAAAGTTTATTATTTTAAATCGGTTTTTTTTGTAAGCAATCCTTAAGAATTACGTGGAAAGTCTAACACGTTTACACTAAGTAAAGACACCGGAGCCCGCCAACTTATATATTTTGCAGAAACCAAAGCAAAAACAGCTATATACAAGCTACAAAATAACATTTTTACTTTTCCACTGAGTGAATTCTTGAGTGGTAAAGAGATTTACAATCAGCCAGAGCTATTGGAATACCTTCTAGAGTGAACAAACCCAATATGATTGAGATGTCACTCAAATAATACGAACTACTTGAAGCTGTTGTGGGGTTAAATTAGCCGCCGAAACTTTAACGTTCAACTGGACTACCATCACCCTTCAGGAGTCAAGCAACTACGAGCTTCATAAAAGTTAAGCCAATGCGCAACCAATAAGGGGGAACAGAAACAGTTTTTTTAAGGAATGGAGATCGTTAAGGTATACTCACTCGACCGCGCATTGTTTTGGTATAAGTAGAATTGATCAAAAAAGAAAAAGAAATAAAAACAAGAAAAGAAAAGGAAGCGCGAATTGCACACTTCGATGTCATGTAAACCCGTAACAGTCCAAGAGACGTCAGTCTTTCAATTTTCAGAAGGATGTATGATTGTAGTTATAAATATACTTACTCGAGCAGCCTAGCAACACAACAACCGTACTACGTTGGAACCGGCAACTGTTTGCGCAAACAACGACGGAGCACCAACCTCGAAGTAAGTCCTAACCAAAGGTATTATCACCTATGTATATATTTATATAAGTACTATTGTGCATTGTCCGTAAGCGCAAAAGAAAAATTTACTTTACGCTACCTGACGTGTCTTTTTGTTTCTTCGTTCATTCAAAGCTTGAATGGACCCCATTCAAAGTTTGAATGAGGTCATCTATGTCGACCTAGACTACGTTACCTTCGATATTATTAGTTACAAAAAAGCAAAAGAGAGTACAAAAGGAACCTTATATGAATGTATAACATCACATATCAATATTTTTCATATATCCTCTCAATGAATCGAATCTTTTTTTATGAATCAATTGTGCTTTATTTTGACTTTAAAAAAAAACAAGTAAGGAAGGTTAAGTTCGGGTGTAACCGAACATTACATACTCAGTTGAGAGCTATGGTGACAACATAAGGGAAAATAACCATGTACAAAAATGAACCGAGGGAGACCCTGGAATGTGTTTGTATGACATGTGTGTCAAATGAAAGGCATTAAAGAGTATTTTATGAGGGAGTGGGCCATAGTCCTATAGGTGGACTCCATTTAGGGATATATCCAAAATGTTGGATCAGGGTTGACTCTAGAATGCGTTTGTACGATATGGGTATCAAATGAAAGGTATTAATGAGTATTTTGAAAGGGCGTGGACCTAAGTTCTATAGATGGACGCCTTTTCGAGATATCGCCTTAAAGATGGACCAGGGGTGACTCTAGAATGCGTTTGTACGATATGGGTATCAAATGAAAGGTGTTAATGAGCATTTTAAAAGGGAGTGGGCCTTAGTTCTATAGGTGGACGCCGTTTCGAGATATCGCCATAAAGGTGGGCCAGGGGTGACTCTAGAATTCGTTTGTGCAATATGGGTATCAAACGAAAGGAGTTAATGAGTATTTTAAGAGGGAGTGGGCCTTAGTTCTATAGGCGGACGCATTTTCGAGGTATCGCAATAAAGGTGGACCAGGGGTGACTCTAGAATTCGTTTGTGCAATATGGGTATCAAACGAAAGGAGTTAATGAGTATTTTAAGAGGGAGTGGGCCTTTCTGGACCAGGGGTGACTCTAGACTTTGTTTGTACGATATGGGTATCAAATGAAAGGTGTTAATGAGTATTTTTAAAAGGGAGTGGGCCTTCGTTGTATAGGTGTTCGCCTTTTCGAAATATCGCCATAAAGGTGGACCAGGGGTGACTCTAGAATTCGTTTGTGCAATATGGGTATCAAACGAAAGGAGTTAATGAGTATTTTAAGAGGGAGTGGGCCTTTCTGGACCAGGGGTGACTCTAGACTTTGTTTGTACGATATGGGTATCAAATTAAAGGTATTAATGAGAGTTTTAAAAGGGAGTGGTGGTAGTTGTATATGTGAAGGCGTTTTCCAGATATCGACCAAAATGTGGACCAGGGTGACCCAGAACATCATCTGTTGGATACCGCTAATTTATTTATATATGTAATACCTGCCAAGATTTTAAGGGTTTTTTATTTCGCCCTGCAGAACTTTTTCATTTTCTTCTACTTAATATGGTAGGTGTCACAACCATTTTATAAAGTTTTTTCTAAAGTTATATTTCGCTTCAATAAAACAATCCAATTACCTTACCATGTTTCATTCCTTTTTTCGTATTTGGTATAGATTTATGGCATTTTTTTCAATTGTCGTAATTTTCGATATCGAAAAAGTGGGCGTGGTCATAATCGGATTTCGTTCATTTTTCATACCAAGATAAAGTGAGTTCAGATAAGTACGTGAACTGAGTTTAGTAAAGATATATCGATTTTTGCTGAAGTTATCGTGTTAACTGCCATGCGGAAGGACAGACGGACGACTGTGTATAAAAACTGGGCGTGGCATTAACCGATTTCGCCCATTTTCACAGAAAACAGTTAACGCCATAAAATCTATGCCTCTACCAAATTTCAAAAGGATTGGTTAATTTTTGTTCGACTTATGGCGTTAAAAGTATCCTAGACAAATTAAATGAAAAAGGGCGGAGCCACGCCCATTTTTAAATTTTCTTTTATTTTTGTATTTTGTTGCACCATATCATTACTGGAGTTGAATCTTGACATAATTTACTTATATACTGTAAAGATATTAAATTTTTTGTTAAAATTTTACTTAAAAAAATTTTTTTTTTAAAAGTGGGCGTGGTCCTTCTCCGATTTTGCTAATTTTTATTAAGCATACATATAGTAATAAGTGTAACGTTCCTGGCAAATTTCATAATGATATCTTCAACGACTGCCAAATTACAGCTTGCAAAAGTTTTAAATTACCTTCTTTTAAAAGTGGGCGGTGCCACGCCCATTGTCCACAATTTTACTAATTTTCTATTTTGCGTCATAAGTTTAACTCATCTACCAAGTTTCGTCGCTTTATCGGTCTTTTGTAATGAATTATCGCACTTTTTCGGTTTTTCGAAATTTTCGATATCGAAAAAGTGGGCGTGGTTATAGTCCGATATCGTTCGTTTTAAATAGCGATCTGAGATGAGTGCTCAGGAATCTACATACCAAATTTCATCAAGATACCTCAAAATTTACTCAAGTTATCGTGTTAACGGACGGACGGACGGACGGACGGACGGACATGGCTCAATCAAATTTTTTTTCGATCCTGATTATTTTGATATATGGAAGTCTATATCTATCTCGATTCCTTTATATATGTACAACCAACCGTTATCCAATCAAACTTAATATACTCTGTGAGCTCTGCTCAACTGAGTATAAAGACATACCTAAGCGCACAAACATACGCACATATAAATTAACGTAGGTCTCGATTCCTTTTGTTTGTCTTTTTTTTTGTTACGTCCTATGCTCTCCACTTAGTAAGCGCTCACTCTCACTAATATATGTAAGCACTGAAGCATTTTATTGTAAATATCGGTCAATGACCTCGATAATGAGAAAGTAGGTCAGTAGGTTAGTATCAGCTGTTAGCATACCCCCAAAAGAATTTCGCTAACATACGTAATTACATTGTATTAGCATGTAAGATATTTTCTTTTGCAAATTCAGTAACACTAATGTTTACTTATTATTGGATCTTTAATCTTTAATTAGTATACTAAGGATATATTTTTTATACATATATATATATATGTAGATATGAGCTGAATTTTTATAAATACACATTGTTAATATGGAGTAAATCGAAGATTAAAGTGGTCTGATTCTTGCAGGTTGGTGTGTGGAAAAGGGGCTTTATTACCATATAATAAGCCACGGTAGGGTGGGTATAGAGCATTCGCACCAATATACATTAGCGCTGCATGGTTGGGATGTTTCACGTGCGAGTAGGGTTGGTTGCATATAGTTACTTTGGTGGAAGTTAGAAGTTGTGTGCAAATTAATATATTTTGTTATGGCTTTAGGTTGATGGATGTTAGCTTGGTTAGCAGGTGCGTACCAGAACCCTCCCAAGGCTGAAGCTCCGGGAATCGCCAGTGCACACACCGCGGCTGCTGACAGCTTTGCAAGCCCATCCTGAGAACTCAGCCAGAGTCACATAACAAAAGAGGATTTTTGTAATATCTTACCCAATTTAACAGATTGAAGCTTCAAACTTCACCATATACTTTCGTATATTGCACATATTGTTGCCTGAAAAAATTTATGAGATCGGTCGTATATATAGTATATATCCCCCACAACCGATTGTTCAGATAAGGAACTTTTCGTAATTACTGCCCTATTTTAAGAGCTAGAGGCTTCAAATTTCAACGAATGCTTACGTATATAGCATATATTGTTGTCTGAAAAAATCATAAAGATCGGTGGTATATATAGTATATATATGGTGGTATATATATATATATTTTCGAAAATTTTAGCCCCATTTTAACAGCTAGAAGCTTCAAATTTCACCGAATACTTACGTATATAGCATATATTGTTGTCTGAAAAAATCATAGAGATCGGTTGTATATATAGTATATATCTCATACAACCGATTGTTCAGATAAGAAACTTTTCGCAATTTCTACCCCATTTTAACAGCTATAAGCTTCAAATTTCACCGATTGCTTACGTATATAGCATATATTGTTGTCTGAAAAAATCATAGAGATCGGTTGTATATATAGTATATATCTCAAATAACCGATTGTTCAGATAAGAAACTTTGTGCAATTTCTGCCCCATTTTAACAGCTAGAAGCTTCAAATTTCACCAAATGCTTACGTATATAGCATATATTGTTGTCTGAAAAAATCATAGAGATCGGTGGTATATATATTATATACCCCATAAAAACTGTAATTTTTGCCCCTTTTTTACGGCTAGAAGCTTCAAAATTCATAAAATTTCCCCAAATAGTTACGTTTACGTCGTATATTTTTGAAATACGCGATTCGTAGTCATATTTTTTACATGCAGGTCACAAAACACGTGAAGCTTTGCATCCTCTCACAAAGTACCTACCTATTTTTATACCTTTCATAAAAATGAAATTGTATATTAATTTCGTCACGAATCCCAAAATTGTAAGTTCGTAAAGGAAAATAGATAGCGTCAGCAATAAGTATACCGAAATGATCAGGATGAAGAGCTGAGTTATTAAGCCATGTCCGTCTGTCCGTTTGTCTATTTGTATGCAATCTAGTCCCTAAATTTTTGAGATATCTTGATAAAATTTGATGAGCGGGTATATGTATATAGGCGTCCGATTAGACATTTGTTCCATTGTTCAAATAAGAGGATTGTACTCCTCATTTTAGCTCTTCAAATTTCACCGGATACGGACATATATTACGTTCAAAGGTGTATGAAAAAATCGCCAAGCTCGGTCGAATATATAATATTTTTAGAATACAAGCCATTGTTCAGATAATAAAGTTTTCGTCATTTCTTCATTTTAGTAGCTACAATTTTTAATTTTTTTTTTTTTTTTTAATTTTGAAGAGATGTTAACGTATATATTTACGCAGTTGTTGATCTATTTTAAGAATTGGGCTACATACAACCGATTCTTCAAAGCAAAATAATTTGTGTTATACATGCAATATTGAATACAAAAGAATTTGCTTATAGTATAATTATCAGCACTAAAGGAGAACATATTTTTAACGCCTACAAAATGTTTGTCCTCTCTATTTAATCTTTCTAATGGCCTTGAGTAAAATACGTTGAAACTTATTTTTATCAATTTAAAACGCTTTTCTTCGAAGCTAAATCAATTTTCCTACCTGCTTTTAAAGGGGTAAAATGTTCAACTAAATCTAACGCTGCTTGCGACATTTATTTGCTGCTAAGTCTGCGGTTATGTAGAAACGTACCTGTTTTTGGTGTTGCTATTGTGCGCTGTAACCATACATTTACGTATATACACGCTTCCTTCAAAACTACTACGTTTTTTATTGTCAGTAAATATCTAGAGTGCATATTATTTCTACCTAACTCCTTCATTCTTAGATATCTTCTTAAAACATTTCTTCAGTAATTATTGCGGCTTCAAATACATCGTACGTGTTCTCAAAATATAAAATATTTAGATAAATTATAATTATTTTACTTGCAAAGGAAATACGCGTGTTTTTTTCAAAACAGTTATTTTAAATTTGTAAAGTATTAATATCAAATTCGATGTGCTTTTTAACGAGTTAAACCAATCAATTACATAATTTTTGTGTTATTTAAAAAAATTATCAGTTTTATTTTGTTCATTAAATTATTAAAGTGTGTGTAAACTTTTGTTACTAAATTCTTGATGTGTTTTTCCTAAACAATCATATAATTCTGAGTGTCATTTTTTAAACATTCACTCGTGAAAATCACCCAAAAAATATTTAAAGTGCGTTTTTATATAATTCTGAGTGCATATATAAACTTTCGCCCGTGAAATATTTAATATATATATAATAGTCTTCTACTATACAAATTATTTTTGAAAATCACCCATAAAATATTTAAAGTGTGTTTTCAAATAATTCTGAGTGTTTATATAAACTTTCGCCCGTGAAATATAAAATATATATATAATAGTCTTCTACTATACAAATTATTTTTGAAAATCACTCATAAAATATTTAAAGTGTGTTTTTAAATAATTCTGAGTGTATATATAAACTTTCACCCCTGAAATATATAACATATATATAATAGTTTTCTATTATACAAATTATTTTTGAAAAGCACCCATAAAATATTTAAAGTGTATTTTTATATTATTCTGAGTGCTTATATAAACTTTCGCCCCTGAAATATATAATATATATATATAATAGTCTTCTATAATACAAATTATTTTTGAAAATCACCCATAAAATATTTAAAGTGTGTTTTTATATAATTCTGAGTGTTTATATAAACTTTCGCCCCTGAAATATATAATACATATATAATAGTCTTCTATTATACAAATTATTTTTGAAAATCACCAATAAAATATTTAAAGTACGTTTCTATATAATTCTCAGTGTTTATATAAACTTTCGCCCCTGAAATATATAATATATATATATAATAGTCTTCTATAATACAAATTATTTTTGAAAATCACCCATAAAATATTTAAAGTGTGTTTTTATATAATTCTGAGTGTTTATATAAACTTTCGCCCCTGAAATATATAATACATATATAATAGTCTTCTATTATACAAATTATTTTTGTAAATCATCCATAAAATATTTAAAGTGTGTTTTTATATAATTCTGAGTGCATATATAAACTTTCGCAGGCGAAATATATAATATATATATAATAGTCTTCTATTATACAAATTATTTTTGAAAATCACCCATAAAATATTTAAAGTGTGTTTTTATATATTCTGAGTGCATATATAAACTTTCGCCCGTGAAATATATAATATGTATATATAATAGTCTTCTATTATACAAATTATTTTTGGAAAGCACCCATAAATATTTAAAGCGCATTTTTATATTATTCTGAGTACTTATATAAACTTTCGCCCCTGAAATATATAATATATATATATAATAGTCTTCTATTATACAAATTATTTTTGAAAATAATCCATAAAATATTTAAAGTGTGTTTTTATATAATTCTGAGTGCATATATAAACTTTCGCCCGTGAAATATATAATATGTATATATAATAGTATTATATTATACAAATTATTTTTGGAAAGCACCCATAAATATTTAAAGCGCATTTTTATATTATTCTGAGTACTTATATAAACTTTCGCCCCTGAAATATATAATATATATATATATAATAGTCTTCTATTACACAAATTATTTTTGAAAATCACCCATAAAATATTTAAAGTGTGTGTTTTATATAATTCTGAGTGCTTGTATAAACTTTCGCCCCTGAAATATATAATATATTATAAAATAATCTTCGATTATACAAATTATTTTTGAAAATCAACCATAAATTATTAAAAACCTGTTTTGCTTAACCTTTTTTTAATTGGCGGGTTATGGAATGTGTGTTATTTAGTTTATGATTTAAATTTGCTTAACTTTTCGAGTGCTTTTTCAAAAGTAATAGGTAGCTTTCGTTAATTCAATATTTTTCGTTTCGAACAATTATTATTTCAAGTGTTTCTTACGACTTTTAACTATTGTTTATAAAATATTTTAAGAGTTTTTGAAAACTTACTTTATTAAACACTTCCAATATTTTCCAACTTTTTTTAAATTTATTCGTTCAAAATATTTGAGTCTTTATACCAAGCCCATAAAACATTTTAACGTGGTTACGAACCACGAAATAACAATGCCGCGCTTGTCAGCCCGATCTCAAGAGCAGCGTCGCAGAGTTGCTAGAAATCGTAGTCGCAGACATTACGAAAGCAACTTAGCACAAAACCGAGCAATTAGCGCTAATTTAATGTCATGCCTAAGGTCATCAAATTCCCAGTTTCGTGAGAGAGAAAGGGAAAATGACGCAAGCTTACATAATGTAAGACGACGATCGCGGAGACGTAACTTTAGAGACGCGGAACGGATTCGTGACCGAGAGGCCCGAACCGCACGAAGGGAAAGCTCGTTACTAAGAGAGGAAGAGCAAGCCCGAAACACTTTAAATCATAGGGCTAGACGGAATATTCCTGTATTGAGGGAGCCGGAACGCGTTCGTGACTCAGTGGCACGAGCAGCACGAAGGGAAATTTCAATTGTAAGAGAGGAAGAACAATCCCGTAATACCGAAAATCATAGATTAAGACGGAATGTTCCAGAACTCAGGGGGAGGAACGGGTTCGTGATTCAGTCGCCCGAGCAACACGATGACGAAATCCTATAGTAAGAGAAGAAGAGCAAGCGAGAAACACCAATGCCCATAGGTGTAGAAGGAATGTTCACAAATTGAGGCAGGGTGAACAAATTCGTGATAGGTTCTCGAGAACTCAACGAAGATCAAATCCCATCACAAGACGTCGTGAGCAACTGATAAATACATCGCAAAGGCGAATCTCTCGACAACAAACTCGAATGTCCCTGGAAAGTAACAGACACAGCGCACGCGAACATGTGCAGCTTCATAGGTCTAATGAAGAAAACCGAAGAAGAGCAAACGAGAGACAGCGTTCAAGAACATCAGCATATCGAGATAACCTCTTGCCTGATGCAACAGAAGAAGGGCATAGCAATCAAATTCGGTCACGGCACTTAACACACTATGAGCAATATGAGTTAAATATAAAAGAAGGACCGACTATTGTATGTGTATGCTGTGGGGGGACATGGTTTTCGCAGCAACTCAAGAAACTGAACAAATCTTCTCTTTCAAATAAATATCCACAACTCCATCTCAACAAAATATTTTTTTTAGAAAATGAATTTCCAAGCATAGCGGGAAAATTCACATTTTGTTCAACGTGCTATCGTCAGGTTATGACAGGCAAAATTCCAAACATTTGTTTGGCTAATGGCCTCCAATTTCCAGACATACCTCATGTTTTGAAGAATCTGACATGCCTAGAAGAACGGCTTATATCTCCAAGAATTCCTTTTAGGAGAATAGTATCTCTCGGGTACGAGCGTCAATGTGCTGTTAGAGGAGCGGTTGTAAATGTTCCTATTTCCGTAGTTCAGACAATTACCACTCTTCCTCGAAGATTTGAGGATGCACAAGTGATCCAAGTACACTTAAAACGTCGTTTGGAGTATAACCATAGCTTTATAGTAGAAACTATAAGGCCAGCAAGGGTAATAGCAGTCAGTCAGTGGCTCATGGATACAGATCTGTATCATTTCCATAATATTCAATTGTCCGAAAGATGGTTAGCAGACTATAGGAACAACGAAACCGTTCAATTTCTAGCAGATCCAAACGATGAGAATATCGTAAGAGCATTACAGAGTTCTCTACACAATATTGAAATTGAGGCTAGTGTAGAAGATGAAATAAATCCCGGAGGACAAGAAACTCTTTTGGACAACGAGCCCATTGAAAACCTTCCACTGGAACGAGTGGAAATAGCTCCTGGTGAAGGGCGAAACCCCATCGACATTACACGAGACGATGATGCGGAGGAGTTATCTTTTCCAACAATATTTTGTGGCAAGAAAAGAACAACTGATCTAACATATAGCAAAATAGCGCGATCAGAAGTACGAAGATATGATCGACGCTGTGACGTGTTAATAACTTGCTATGGAAGTATAAATATTACGAATTACATCGCATTAAAGAAGCGATTTCTATTTGTTTAAGAAAAAAGTCCGGAGCCTGCCTTATTACGGCAGCAAACATGGTAGACTCAAATTTTGTAACCAACTTAGTCCAACATGATGAAGGATATCATATTTTAAAAGGACTTAGATCATCACCTGCTTACTGGGAATCAGAGAAAAAAAGGTGTTAGCAATGATTCGTCAGTTTGGTTTGCCTACATTAAATATTACTTTATCGGCTGCAGAGACCAAATGGCCAGAACTTTTGGTTATTCTATCCAAACTTGTGGACAAGAAAGATCTTTCAGAAGATGAAGCTGCACAACTTTCTAATTCGGAAAAACTCACCTGATAAGAACATATCCTGTCACATGTTATAGATATTTTGATTACCGATTCAGACAGATGGTAAAGTTGTTAAAATCTAAAATTTTCGAGCCACTTGTGCTCACTCATTTTTACTGGAGAATTGAGTTCCAACACAGAGGCTCACCTCACGGTCATGGAATGTATTGGTTGAGCGATGCACCTACATTAGAGATAGATGGAACTATAAATGTTGGACCCATTATTGAATTTGTGGATCGCTTTATTTCAACGGATGAATACAATCCAGACGTAAAAAAATATGTCGAATATCAAAAACACAGACATGGTCGCGCTTGCTTAAGAGACATAAGAGGTCAGCAAGTCTGTCGCTTCAACATGCCTTATCCACCTATGCCTAAGACTGAAATTTTATTTCCCCTAGATGAAAATGAACTAAATGAAGAGCATGTGGCTTTGTTTAAAAAAATTAAAAATTTTTTAAACCTACATAATGAAGCCGACACCTTAAACAATTTTGAGGAGTTTTTAGTACATCCCGATATTTCGACAACCTACGAGAACTACAAATTGGCTCTTCGGTCAAATTTGAAAAAGCCTCAAATATTTCTCCGAAGAAAATTTTCTCATCGACTGCTGAATGCATATAACAGTGATATTTTACGTTTGCATAGAGCAAATATGGACATTCAGTTTATACTTGATGCTTTTGCCTGCTGCAGCTATATCATAAATTATATAAGTATTTGCTATCGCCTTAAACCACTTGTCTGAAGGGAATATGACCTCTGCTGATGTTGATTTAATAAAAACAAGGGAAACAAGACTAGATTCTGTTCCCAACGACTGTATTCATCTCTTCTACTCTAACTCAGATGTTGCAATTTATAATAGTATGAGACTGGCTGAAATTGGCACGGAAGAGTTTACATCTATCGCAAAAGACACTGTAAAAGCCCACTCTATTTCGGAGCAAAGTAAGCGTAACATTTTAGAAGCAGTTCAGAATTTTAAAATATCAGAGACACAAGGAATGTGCTATCGTTTACAGCTGCAAAATACATGGTTACAGTAAATATTAATACTTCAGATGGCCTGGTTAATGGAGCTGCAAGTCGCTTAATGCAAATTGACCATCAGAGTAACGAACGTAGGCCAACTACTCTTTGGATACAGTTTTCAGAGCCAGAAGTGGGTGCGATTGCCCGCTCAAAATAATCTCATTCTCATGAGTCAAGTTGGACCCCAATTGAGAAGGTGGTACGTACTTTCCAGTATAGAAGAAACGACCAAGTTACTGTAGAAAGGAGACAGTTTCCTTTGTTACCAGCAGAGGCAATCACGATCCATAAAAGTCAAGGAGCAACCTATAGGCAGGTTGCTGTTCATATAAAGAGAGGAATAAGTCGATCTGCTTTATACGTTGCGTGCAGTAGAGCGACAAGTGCATCTGGCTTATTTATTATAAGTAATTTCGTTCCACCAAAACCGTTTACAGCCAACGAACCGGTTCAAAAGCAACTAAGTGTACTTCGTTCAGAAAAAAAACTAGCTAGCCACTCCAAGTTTGCTATTGAGCGACCAACTGACAGCCTTCTTTTATATTATCAAAATATAAGAAGCTTGGGAAAGAATATCGATGAAATAAGAGCAGACCAACTTATTTGTTCCGTGGATATTCTTTGTTTCGTAGAGTCCTGGGCTTTGCCAGGAGAAGATATACAAATCGAAGGCTTTGATATAGTTGCTAGGATTGATGGAGTTGGCTCAACTGTACAAAGTCGTCCTCGAAACGGAATTATAATTTATTGTAAGCCTGACCTCGCTCGCAGTTTTACAGTAAATTCCAGAAAATTCCAGTATGTAGCTGCAAAAGTTTATCAGTTTTTGGCGATACCAAAGGCAAATATAGCTATTGCGTTGGTATACCGAAATCCGTCATTCTCATTGCCGACATTTAGAAGAATGCTGGAAGAGGATACTAAGGAGCTCTTCAATGAAAATTTAGAAAAAATTGTTCTTGTAGGAGACTTTAACATTTGTCGAAATTCGTCAAACGGTCTACTTAGGAGGAAATTGGAGCAGCTGGGACTGCATTCACTTTTGGAAAATCTTGCCACTACGAAGCAACAAACTGCTATTGATTGGTTACTGACCAGTTTATCTCCGGACAGTGTAAAGGCGATAACTTATGAAACGCCTTACAGTGACCATGATGGAATATTTTTATGTGCTCCTGGCGGTTATTAATACAATTTTAATCATTATTACAGAATGACAGACCCATCGAAATTATCAGAAAAATGAGGTTAGTCGATTAAGCCATGGCTGTCTCACAGCCAGGTTTAACGCAATTTAGTTTTTCTCCCTTTCAACTAATTGTTCAAATAAAATTTTTTTCCTCAAGTTTTTTTAGCTTTGTCAATATAGTTTAGTTTATATTTATCTTAAAAATTGCTTAGGTATGTACATCTGTTTACTATATATTTCATATCTTATTAAGCCGATTATTTGGATATTACGATTGGGATAAAATTATTGTTCAGCCCCATTCATGAAAGGTATGAAGTCTTCGGCACAGCCGAAGGCAGTCCCATCCATACTTGTTTTTTTTAGTTTCAAGTTATTTTTATTGTTTCTTTTTATACTCAGCTGAGCAGAGCTCACATAGTATATTAATAGATAGATATAAACTTCTATATATCAAAATGATCTGAGCGAAAAAAGAATCTCATTTAGCCATGTCCGTCCGTCCGTCTGTCCGTTAACACGATAACTTGAGTACATTTTGAGGTATCTTGATGAAATTTGGTATGTAGGTTCCTGGGCACTCATCTCAGATCGCTATTTAAAATGAAAGATATCGGACAATAACCACGCCCACTTTTTCGATATCGAAAATTTCGAAAAATCGAAAAAGTGCGATAATTCATTACCAAATACGGATTAAGCGATGAAAATTGGTAGGTGAGTTGAATTTATGACGCAGAATAGAAAACTAGTAAAATTTTGCACAATGGGCGTGGCACCGCCCACTTTTAAAAGAAGGTAATTTAGAAGTTTTGCAAGCTGTAATTTGGCAGTCGTTGAAGATATCATGATGAAATTTGGCAGGAAAGTTGCTCTTATTACTATATGTCTGCTTAATAAAAATTAGCAAAATCGGAAAACGACCACGCCCACTTTTTAAAAAAAATGTCTTTTAAATTCAAATTTTAAAAGAAAAGTTAATATCTTTACAGTATATAAGTAAATTATGTCAACATTCAACTCCAGTAATGATATGGTGCAACAAAATCAGACATGCTTAACGAACGAAACGATATCATTTCGTTACGATAATCAACGTTAATAAACGAAACGAAGTCATTTCGTTAAGCATGCCTGAACAAAATACAAAAAAGAAAGAAAGTTTCAAAATGGGCGTGGCTCCGCCCTTTTTAACTTAATTTGTCTAGGATACTTTTAATGCCATAAGTCGAACAAAAATTTACCAATCCTTGTGAAATATGGTGAGGCTTAGATTCTAGGACGATAACTGTTTTCTGTGAAAAAGGGCGAAATCGGTTGAAGCCACGCCCAGTTTTTATACACAGTCGATCGTCTGTCCTTCCGCTCGGCCGTTAACACGATAACTTGAGCAAAAATCGATATATCTTTACTAAACTTAGTTCACGTACTTCTCTGAACTCTCTTTGTATTGGTGTAAAAAATGCCCGAAATCCGACTATGACCACGATCACTTTTTCGATATCGAAAATTACGAAAAATGAAAAAATGCCATAATTCTATACCAAATACGAAAAAAGGAATGAAACATGGTAATTGGAGTGGTTTATTGACGCAAACTATAACTTTAGAAAAAACTTTGTAAAATGGGTGTGACACCTACCATATTAAGTAGCAGAAAATGAAAAAGTTCTGCAGGGCGAAATCAAAAGCCCTCGGAATCTTGGCAGGAATACTGTTCGTGGTATTAAATATATAAATAAATTAGCGGTACCCGACAGATGGTGTTGTGGGTCACCCTGGTCCACATTTTGTTCGATATCTCGAAAGCGCCTTTTAAAACCCTCACCCAACTTTTAATTTGATACCCATATCGTACAAACACATTATGCAGTCACCCCTGGTCAACCTTTATGGTGATATTTCGAAAAGGCGTTCACCTATAGAACTAAGGCCCACTCCCTTTTAAAATACTCTTTAATACTTTTCATTTGATACCCATGTCATACATAAACATTCCAGGGTTACCCTAGGTTCATTTTCCAACATGGTGATTTTCCCTTATTTGGCAAAGGATGAAGAAAAATCGTTCCACAAAACGTCACCCTTGGTCTACAAAAAAACCCACTTATAAACCATCTACGAAACCCTATGAAACCAACGCAGCTATAATTATACTCAGATGAGCATAGCTCACAGAGTATATTAGTTTTGTTCGCTTAACGGTATTACAACAGGATCAAACCGAATAAAGAAAATCCCAAGAAAAAATTTCAAATTTTCTTTTGAAGTTGCTTTTCTAAATTTACATTCTTGGCATACGGCTCACCTTATAGGAGTAATATATAAGTCTTTTATGATTATAGGTTTAGATTTTCTCGAGGCACATATTTCGGACTCTTATCGGACTCATAGTTAAGAGCGCTTCGAAAATATTTCAGAGGTTATTTAAAAAAAAATGATAAAGAAATGCCTTCAAATTTAACCAAATTTTCATACTTAAAAAAAATATTCAAATAAACCGAATTTATAGCTGAAGAAAGATAGAAAATGCAAGTTGATCCACCTTTTAGTATTACCATTTGTATATATCCATGAAAAAGACAATTTTGTCTCCAAAATATGTAATGTTCGGTTACACCCGAACTTAGCCTTCCTTACTTGTTTTAGGTACAACTTCTTTAGGGGTGAATTTTTCAAAACTCTCTTCACTTTCCTCGAGATAAATTCGGTTGAATGTATTTTCACTTCAGCTTCTCTTTTCACAACAAAGTTGTTTCAGCAGATAGTTCTGAATTTTTTTTATTTTCGCTATTCTTAGCAAAGGGTGTCCTTGCAACTAAAAATCTTTTCATCATTAGATAACACAATGCGGACGTGCCACCACACTTGTTTCAATCTGCCTCAACTTTCGTTTAAACTTTGACAATAGCTGTGTTTTTTTTTCACGTCTATATACGTTTACGCTTAAACTTCATATGGACTGCTAAGCGACAAACTTTAAATGCACCTCTGAAATTGCTACGCATAAAATTAGTACTACTAAATTTCAATATGCATTATACTCAGATGTAACTGAAATATGTGTCCATTTTTCACCCTCTGCACTAATTCCATGTATTATATGCGCGTCCACTATCTATCACAACTGATTCAGCTATATGTTATACACAGAAATACAACAGAGGATTGTGTCTCCGCTTTTCGGTACACCCTGTAGCTTTAGCTAGTTGTTTAACCACTGCCGCTAGATGGGTCTCCTAAGCATTATCTAAGCGGGGATAGGCGTTTTTTTTCACGCGCAAAGGAAACGTATACGCGTGTAAAAAAACACGGCTATTATCAATATTGACAGCTATGCTAAGTTCCAGGAATATGAATAAATCGGTACACTAGATATATAATATGGAAATCAAATTTTAATGGGAATTGTCACAGCCCTATTTCTAGTTCATTCCCTGATAAAATATCAAAGTATCACTGCCCTGGTAATACTACCCTCAGAGATATTAATTTTTTGATTTATCGCTATATACATATCTGTGGCAGTTTGAAAATATAACCTAATTCGCGCTAGAATAAATGTGATATTCTGGCTTCATAACAGAAATCCGTTACAGATCTCCCTGTATTACTTACTCATAGCCCCAGCGCCAAATGGCTGCTACAAAATATAGGAAGTTACAATGGAGAATTTTGGCTAGCTTTTCAGATAAAGGTCTATGTATCGCCATTATCCTAACTTGAATCAGGTTGTTTTTTTCAGATATATCAGATGATCTTTTCAAATTTTTTTCCAGTTTTTTCCGCTGATATAATATCTCTTCAAAGCCGTTCCCTCTGGGAGTGAGATTCGAACCCGCATTCGTGCTCTCATCGACCCAACTCGGTCAAAACCACATGTCTTGTTGTTGTACAACTTTTTCCCAATTGCTTTTAGGTGCTTTTTTTTTTTTTATATATGCAGTGGCTCACAGCCTATTTCGTTCAGCTACAGAACAAAACTGTAGACCTATATAGAAAAGAAACTAGTGACGGTGTCAAAAAAATTCAAATGTACAATTTTAATAAAAATACGCTTTTATTTGAACAAATACTTAATATTCATGTGTTTACACGTTTGTGCTAATTATTTATTAAAAACTAAAATTATCTCAAAAACTAAGGTCACAGCTTATTTCGTACACTGCGCCCTGCCTTAAAAAACAACTTCTTATTTAGTTTAGTACCTCTTATGACACCCTTTTTGTTAAATAACATCTTCAAGATGATTTTCCATAGATGCAATTAGTTTTTGAGCGGTTTCGAGTGGTACCTTATGCCTTCCTTCGACAAGAGTAGTTTTTAAATAGCTAATCTTACTTATCCGCCTTTGCCGTGTAGCCGATTCCAAAATTGACCACAAATTTTCAATGGCATTTAAGGCGAGAGATTGTGGAAGTGGATTCATGAGGTGTGGACAGTTCCATATTACCCATGCCTGCACAATACCGGCACAATCCTGGATATATGTTAAGGCTATTTGTCTTGGTTAGTGCGAAATCGATCAATACAACATACATTAATAACTATGTACTAATTACCATCCTTAATATATATCCGGCACATAGTGAGTTTATTACTTAAACATACAAACACCAGCAAACAATATCTTTCTTGTTTGTATTCTTGCATTATAATATGACAGTATATCATACAACGTATGTATATATATGTGAATGCAGAATAGCACGTCTGATTAAGTGTAGAACGAATACTTAAATATCTGTAAACGTCAGCATCTTATTTAAATTGCAACCGGCCATTACACAACGGCAATCCTTTAATAATGTCCTTTCTGTATGTTTATGGTCTATGTTATTATGCACAAATTGGGCACTTATTCAAGTATTGATAGGCATTATCACACTGCCATTGTTAGTTGTTGGATTTTTGAGTGAATGAGTGGCAAATAATGAAACGGGCATGTTCAATGATGCTTTCAAATGTCAAATCGATGGCGGTATGCTAGTGAAATTGGGATGAGCAGAAATTTTGAATTCAGAAATATGCATCGATGGCTCAGACGTGCACGGTGAGAAATATGAGCCTAAGCCCTGTTTTTCAGTACAAGTTCAACTCAGTTTGTCAGTTAAACTACGCTTAAACTTATTCTGCAGTTTTTCAGTCTACTTTAACTGAAGTTTAAGCTGAACTTAAGCGGTAAGGCAGGGTTAAACTCTAGTTAACCTATCGGTGATTTGCGTTCGTTCGAAATGGCGTCGAATATACCCAACAAGCATTTGGGCTTGAGTACCATTAGAGCTCATGCTGATAACTAGCATACTTCTAAAATCTTAAGAGTTTTTACGAAACAGCTCAAATTGAGAATCATAGTGTACTGGGCAAAAGAGAGAATTTTTTATAAATCGAAAAATGCCATTACTTAAGTTGAAAAAATGATAGTTCCAAAGTTGTTGTTCTTTGAGTGGACTCAAGTGTAAACTTCCAATACTGCAGTATTTTCACGAAAATAAAATAAAATATGTATAATTTATTTTTGATAAATTACGCTTCATTACTGCTGTCAATCAGGTGTTTATTTCTCTCAATAAATAGCTGGTGGTACCACCTTGGAGATTTTTTCAACTTCACCTCAACTCGATATCCAATGTAGGATTTCAACTGGAGAAAATTAACTGAATATTCATTTGAGAACTGTACGTTTCTCAGAATCCCAAAGGTTGGATAATAATTTGAAAATGCTAATGCCGTTGGAGATCAACTTGAGAACTATAAATTTTACAAAAATTCTCAAAGGTTGGATAGTGATTTGAGAATGAATTTGTATGTCAACTTGAGAATTATCTGGTTTAAGTATAACTAGATAATGATGTTGGAAATCACCTCCGGAACTAGATATATATTTCGCTGGAGAAATATCTTTTAAATGTTTGTTGGATAAGCAAAATCCTGTTGTCGTATCTAAAAATTATCTAGATAATAAAAAACCAATTTGGCCGTACAAAAAAGCCTACCCCAAATTTATAATATTGTTTTTTAATTTTATTCAGTTTCAGTTTAAAAATTGCTTGAACAATAAGTCTTAAATCTTAAAACTGTTTTAAACCAAAACAAAACAGTTTAAAAAATCTAAAAATAGAAGAAGCAAGATGGACGGGGCAAGGCAGAAAATTATAGGGCCTTGCGACGGCCCTTACAGTGGCCATGCGAACAAATTCGAAATTCGGAGCCAAGGTGTAGGGTTTTTGGTGAGAAAGAAACTGCGCCGCCAAGTACTATCATTCACGGCTGTGAACGAGCGTCTCGACGCGATAAGCACTCAGGCGAAGTTTTACAATATCTCATATGTGCTTACCTACTTATAGACGATGCGATTGAAAAGGACAAGAACTTCTCTATTTAAAACTAGAAAAGACATACGACAACTGCCACCGCCATGCTGGGCGACTTTAGCGCTACGTTGGCCAAGGAAGAGGTCTTTGGTTCTGTAATCGGAAAACCTTAGACTTCACATCTCCCAGTGAATTTAAGCTGATTGCCGCGGCTCGAAATGTGGTCATCGGCAGTACCACGTTTCAGAATTATAAGATATACCAATCTACTTTTCTGTCTCATGATCGAAGAACAAAAAACCAAATCGGTCATGTAGTCATCGACGGCAGACAAAGTTCCAGTATCCTAGATGTGCGCACTCTACGAGGTCCATAATATATTTATTTATTTATCAGTCTACAAATTAAACAAATATACAGACCAAATATACCGACACTTAATTCTCAGATGTAATACACGATATAAACATCATAAGCAGTCATCAATTTTAAAGTAATATGTAAAGAGTATTTAATTAAACGCTTGACAACTTCAATTAAAAACTTAGAAGTAAGCAAAAGTTAAAATGTTGTAAATGTGTTAAAATGTACTCACGAAGGAGCTATTAAATAATAATTTATGAAATTGACAATAGAGCAAATTAATAGTAGATACAATATATACAGAATAGAATTTATACAGAATAAATTTGATTGCATACATATAAAAATAAGGCTGCCAGTCTAATGTGTTTCCTTGTTGTTGCTGTTGTTCTTCTAAAAGGGATTTGACCTGCCTTGCATGTACTTCGACCGTCTAGTACCATGCTTTTCTCTACTTTTGTTGTGCTATGGCCTTATAATGAAGGAGAACCTCTTGTTGAGGTATTTGCGTACATTTCGCATAATTGCATCCTTTTTGCACTGATATGTGGCCATTAACTCTTAATTTTTAGAGAGAAAAAAACATGTCAGGATCTTTATCCAGTGTGATCGTTTTAACAGTTTGCTTATTAGCAATTTTTCTGCTACTTTCTTGATCACACTGCGTACAGTGACACAAGGAAAGTTTGCTGGAAAGCTTCGCCGAACTGTTCAGACACGGGGGCGAAGAGTTGGTATGCATCAACTACTGTTAAAAATATGGTCGGATGAGTGCATGCCTCCAAATTTAAACTTAAGTGTGCCTTGTTCAATTCACAAAAACGGCGATTCCGCAAATCGCACCAATAACCGCGCAATCAGCTTTCTTGATATCGCGTATAAGGTTATATCTAGCGTACTTTTCGAAAGACTTAAGCCCATAGTCTACAAACTGATTGAACCTTATCAGTGCGACTTCAGACCTGGTCAGTCTACTATAGACCAAATCCTGGAGAAGAGTCACGGTAAGAGAATCGACACTCAACATCTTTTCGCCGACTTCAAAGCAACATTAGACAGCGCGCAAAGGCTCTGCCAAATGACGTTGGGCAACAACACCAGCTACGTAAGGTTTGGCATAGAGCTATTCGAAATCAAACGAGGCTTCAGACAAAGCAACTCCTTTTCGTGTGATTTACTAAACATAATGCTGGTGAGGATTATTTTAGCAGCTGACTTAAACCTTAATAATAAAATCAATTAAAAAAGCCAATATTACTGGCGTATGCTGGTGATATTAATATTAGTGGCCTGTACGCCCTGTGATTTCTGCCAATTCTGGATTAGATAAAGGAGCAAAAAAGTGGTCTTGCGGTAAATGAGGACAAAACAAAGTACTGCTGTCGCCCAAGAAATAATCGGAGCATTTTCTACTGCCGAGGCCGGATTATTGACGGATAAACTCGAGAGAGTGAAGGATTTGGTCTATTTTGAAACCAGCATTAATAGCAAAAACAATGCCAGCTTAGAAATCAAACGGAGAATAACTGTTGTACACAAGTGCAACTTTGGGCTAAATAGGCAATTGAAAAGTAAAGTCCTCTCTCCACGAACAAAAATCACTCCATAAGTCGCTCGTCATATCTGTCTTGATGTATGGCTCGGAATCACTGACGATGTCAAAAGAAGATGAGATGGCTCTTGAAGTGTTCGAGGTTATATGAGCTGTATGTGCTTTACTTAGGTATGACGACATTGCAGAGAATAAAACCCAAAATGCTGCGCTGGCTAGGTCATGTCATGCGAATTAACGAAGACGCTCCGGCGAATAAAGTATTTCAGTCGACACCGCAGTTGGGTAGCAAAGGAAGAGGAAACCTAAACCGAGTCGGGAGAGGCAGGTGGAGGAATACTTGACCTTCCTTAACACTCCCAATCAGCGTCAGTTATTGGGAAACTCGGTTAGCTGTCGTGACATCTTACGTAATTGTCTAAATCGCTTAGGCGGTTAATGATGATGATGATGATTGTCAGCTCTGGCTTAAGTCATATTGCTCTTTTATCAGTCTTCATATCATCCCTAATCAATTCTTACCATACAAAAATAAAATCACTTCCACTTTAACTCTTTTTCACATCTTTTTCTTCTGTGTTGGGAATTTTTTTGGGGTGTTCTTTTAACAGTTTGAGCTAAGCCAAACCGAAAATCAAATCCTTTGCCTTACCAATACAGAAACAAATCGGAACCAAAACAATTAAGACACTAAAAGTTTATGCAGAATTGAAACCCAACCCGAAGCTGATGCAGCAGAATGAAATCCTTTCGAATCCTAAAGAATTTGTACAGTCAAAGTTAAAAAATGCGAGCCGAAACCAAACTAAAATTTAGTATGATTGTAAAGAACGTAACCAGCAACTCAAGCCAAACCGAAAAACCACAACAAGAAAGAGCGGAGCTCATTATAAAGATACCAAAAGCGAAAGTTTCTGAGAATAACAAAATCAGAAGCTAACCCTTTTGCAGAACAGAAGCTTGAGCTTGGTACCTATTTTAAACCTTCAATATAAAGTCACATTTTTTATCAAAACGAGCAGAACATTTATTAATTTGAGTATTGAGTACCCAATTCAAATATTTTTAGCGTCTTAAATTTTAACGTAAAAATATGTTCGGAATATTCGGTTCTACCTTGAACTTTTTTCATTGTGCCATTAACAGTTATATACGGTTTTCGAGTGCGAATTCAAACTACAGTTAAAGTTGTCTTGGGCTGTTTTCATAAAATTTTACTGCCCATCGCATTTTAAGGGGTCAAAGTTTCAGTGTTAAACTCAACCCAACTTTAACTGTGATTTAAACTCGCACTCAAAAGCCTTAAGGCCGCGGCACAGTCAAATTTTTCACATAGATACGTTTAACAAAAGCCTTGGCATCGCCACAATCAACCAAGATGTTGCGTTTAAAGATATGAAGGAACTTCGGACTTAGCAGTTGAAGTTTACTTCGCCTTTCCCATTCACATACAAAATTTCGCGAAGCACCGTTGTAAACATTCTCCTTATACAACAAAAATAATTTCGAACATATTTTGTGTCGTATTTATATGCTATATTGCAGTTTTTAATTGCGAAAAATGTTAGAAAAGTTACCAACGAGTGGGAAAAATAACTTCACTTGCAAAAGGTGCCAGCACCCTTAGCCAAAGCAAGTGTCAATTTCTTCTTCTTATGCTTTGCTTGCAACAAAATTTGAATGTTGGCAACTTTTTCATGTCAGATGGCGCCAGTGTCGCTCGATCTGTCGTTCTGCATAAAAATACGTGCAAAAAATACATCATGCATAAGCTTGTGTTAAACTCATCTATATGAAAAACTGTTTATGTGACGGAGCTATTAATCATACATATTAGATGACTTTGCAACTTTTAGTTAAAAGATCTTGTTTATGTATCGACGTTAAATACTGAATTACTGCACTTGAACACAATTTCAATTATTTGTGTGGTTGCTTGAATTTTCTAATAGCTGATGTCAAAAATTTATTGAACGGTAACAATTTCTTTGTAGGAATTTCAGCATAAAATGCCAACTTATGTAAATATGTTTTTCATGCTATAAATATTGGCATTTGTTTTGATGATTAGTCGTTATCTGCAAAGTTTGATCTACTATCAGGCATTTCGATATACATAAATAAATATATATTTATATCTAAAATATTATCCATAGAGCAACAAGCAAATGTTATACTCCAATATATAGTGATTTACAATAAACTGGCTTTTGGCAGTGGTTTCTTTTTAGGAAAACACAACAAAATATCCTCAACTCGATTTAGGGCCAATTTATGTATGACGCCGTGACACTTTGCGTCGCAGTCACTGGCATTCACGTTCACCCTTTATACAATACCAGTGGCAATTAGGTTTACTGTCACACACTGAGGTGAATGAATGCTCTTATGTATATCATACGAATTCTGGCTCACACTCGACTCGTTGCGTTATACATAATATGCCCCTTATTAACTGAAATTTCGCATATAACAACAGACTCCACAAACTAATTGAAGAGTTGCTTGCAAAAACGGTGTTGATGTTCCTTTTTTGCGTAAAACATCTCAATAGCAAGATTAGGTCCTGGTTTATACCCACACCAAATATTTATACCTTTCATAAAAATGAAATGGTATATTAAGTATGTCACGAATCGTTAAAGGAGAAGAGATGGACCCGCCAAAAAGTATACCGAAATGATCATGTTGACAATCTGGTTTGATTCAGCGATGTCCGCTTGTCCGTCTGTCTGTTTGAACTAGCCCGTTAATTTTTGAGATATCTTGATGAAATTTGTTGAGCGAGTATATTTTAGCATCCGATTAGACATTTGTCGGAACCAACCGGTTCGGACCATTATAGAATATATCCTCCATACAACCGATATTTCACAAAAGAGGTTTTTTGTCATATCTTCCTCAATTTATCAGATAAAAGCTTAAAGTTTCACCAAATGGTTACGTATGTGGCATTTATAGTTATTTATTGTGGCCATAGCCTAAAAATAATTTCGATATGCAAAAGAGGCGTGGCACCTCCCATACAAATGAAATCTTTGATACTGCATAACTCTAGAAGTATTCATGCTAGAACATTGAAGTTCAGTAAAGAGTTATATGAGGTCAATCCCTAACACCACCATGAAAATGTGAGGTGAGGAAGAATGAGACGTGGCACCTCCCACACAAATGGAATATTTCATACTGCAAATCTCTGGATTTAGTAATGGTAGAATAATGAAAATTTGCAAGGAGCTAAATGACCTTAAATACTAACAGCGTCAGTAAAATGTGGAATTGATGAAAGGGAGGATTTTTCAGAACTATGGCTGCCGTAAAAACTGAGGTTATAATGTTTAGGGTTGGTATTTTTGGATGCGCCTGGAGGTGCCGGAAAAACATGTCTGCTAAATGTGATAATATTTGATGTAAGGCTCAAAAGAAAAATTGCTGTGGCAGTTGCTTCGTCAGGAATCGCGATACCCTTTTGTGTGGTGGACGAATAGCTCACTCCGCATTAAAATTAATAATAATGACATCACCTAAAGCTTTAACAACTAATGTATTTCCAAATGGCTTTGAGAAAGGGTAATTTTGACAACTAAAAATGAGTATGTTAATATAATTAATGCCAGAATCCAAAAAAACACTACCAGAGACTGAGAAAACTTATCAATCTATTGACACAGTCGTGGAAGAATCCTAAGCTGTGCTATGTCCGGCTGTGTTTTTTTAATCCTAGGAGCCATCAGGAGTTCCTTATCTATTGATCCTTAAAAAGGGGTCCATAATAATTATGCATCATAATTTGGATCCTTCGCGCTTATGTAGTGGCACAAGGCTTATCATTTATTTATTTATGTATTTATTATTTAAAGTCGACGACAAATTATGGTCGACTGCATAATATAAAATATATATAAATATATAACTCAAAAGATAAAATTTAAGATATATCGAGATTTCAACAATGTTATATTACAAACAAAGAAATATTAATGAACATTACTCTTTAATTTCAGAATATAATAATAATAAGAAATATGAGCAGAAATAAGATCTTATGCCGAAATCTTATACTGGCGGAATGCATCAGATTCCGCTCAGCATGATTTCGGAATGCAGTGGATTCCAATCTTCCTGTTAGAATGTAACAAGATTCCAATCAGAATGTCATGGGAATCCGGCAGTGCTAAGAGTAGTGTAATGAGGATACGCCATTACAAGGCATAAAAAAGTAACATGACCTGTGTTGTTGGAATGCACCGGATTCCAATCAGCTCGATGCCTGACCCATAAGATTATACTGCCGGAATGCATACAATTCCGGTCAGTGACTCATGAAAAAGCATGTTTTTTACGTTGTTGGAATGCACCAGATTCCAATCAACACAGTACTGTCTTGTTCCTTCTTAATGATACATGTTGATAAATGTTCCTCCATCCTTGGCGGCCACCGTGGTGTGATGGTAGCGTGCTCCGCCTATCACACCGTATTCCCTGGGTTCAACTCCCGGGCAAAGCAACATCAAAATTTTAGAAATAAGATTTTTCAATTAGAAGAAAATTTTTCTAAGCGGGGTCGCCCCTCGGCAGTGTCTGGCAAGCGCTCCGATTGTATTTCTGCCATGAAAAGCTCTCAGTGAAAACTCATCTGCCTTGCAGATGCCGTTCGGAGCCGGCATAAAACATGTAGGTCCCGTCCGGCCAATTTGTAGGGAAAAATCAAGAGGAGCACGACGCAAATTGGAAGAGAAGCTCGGCCTTAGATCTCTTCGGAGGTTATCGCGCCTTACATTTATTATTTATTTTTATCCTTAAGCGAGATAGTTCCTGTTTTTTATGGAAGGAATAAAATGCCGGCAAATTAAATTAGCTTGTATCTCTTAAATTAGATAGGCAAGTATTGCATTACGCATAGTGGCAAAAGTACATTCAAGACTGATACAGCTATACAAGTCATTGTAGTGCGCGCACCAGATAAGAAGAGGATTATTTTTAGCAAAGTTTCGTCGACAAAGGGGTAAATAGAAAGGAACGTAGTGTCTGGATATTCTAGGGGGAACCGAAAAACACAAGCGTCTGAGGAGGTCCGCAGAATCAATTTCTCCAATAATGAGCTTATGGATGAACAATACCCCCAGTAATATTCTCCGATTTTCCAGAGTGGGTAAGTTAATAAGAAGAAGTATACTTCTGTATGGAGGAAGGTGGAGACTTGAGTCCCAATTAAGGCCGCGCAATGCAAATATCAAAAATTGCTTTTGAACTGACTCAAGACGCTTTATATGCTTTTGAGAAACAGGGGACCAAACGCATGAGCAATACTCGAGTATTGGACGAACCAGCGATGTGTAAAGAACCTTAGTGAGGTACAGATCATCCAACTCTTTAGCCCATCTTTTAAAAAATCCAAGTAAACCCAACGCTTTGTTGGCTATAGATGAAATATGCATGTTAAAAATCAATTTCGGATCAAAAAGGACACCTAGATCATTTGCAATAGATATACGCTCCAAAGGCGTACCATCTATTACATAAGATTTCAATGCTGGCTTCACTCGGCGAAATGTCATATGCTTACATTTAGAGCAATTTAAAGCTAGTAAATTTGTTGTGCACCAACATTGGAACGAGTCCAAGTCGGCCTGAAGAAGATCCAAGGAACTCAAATCGGTAGGACAGTAAGTGTAGCAAAGTTTTACATCATCCGCATACATAATAGTATGGGAATATAATATTGTCTGTGGCAAGTCATTAATGAAAAGGGCAAAGAGCAAAGGGCCTAGATGACTTCCCTGGGATACGCCCGAGGAAACTCCGAACGATTCCGACAGATTGCTCTTGAACAGGACTTTTTGGGTCCGGTTAGAAAGATAGCTTTTCAGCCACAGTAATAGGTGAAACGGAAAGCCCAGTAAATCAAGCTTATGAATAAGCAACTCATGGTTGACGGTATCAAATGCTTTGCTGAAGTCCGTGTAGATGATATCCGTTTGCTTGTTCGCTAAAAATCCTTCCATAACTATAGAGGTGAATACAAGCAAATTTGTAGTGGTTGACCTTTGACGAATAAAACCGTGTTGGCATGGAGACAAAAGACTAGAACACTGATATTGGAGTTGACTGGTAACAATCTGTTCAAAGACTTTAGGAATGACTGAAAGTTTAGCAATACCCCTGTAGTTTTCCACTTTTGACCTACGACCTTTTTTATGCCGGGGTATAATAAAAGACTGTTTCCAAAGTGCCGGGAATGACGCAGATCCCAGAGATAGCTCAAATAATTTTAAAATAGGCTCATACATGTTTTCGGTGCAGTACCTAAGCACGCAACTAGGAACACCGTCCGGTCCGGAGAAAAGGTGGGCTTCAAAGATTGAAGACTCTGAAGAATAATATTACCATCAATAGCAGGATTCCTAATGTAATTCGAGCTATCTAAGCGATAGGGATATTGACCGGAATGAAAACCACTGGATGAATACGTGGACTTAAAGAACTCAGAAAATAGTTCAGCAACGTCGTCACCAATGCAAGCTTTTTTACCTCCAAAGGTTAATGAGGAAGGATACCCAGAAGTTTTCCGCTTTGAATTTACGAAACTGTAAAACTTTTTTGGATTTCTAAAAAAATGGGCTTTACAACAACTCAAGTAATTTTTATAACAAAGCTGATTAAGACGGTAAAATTTAGAACGAGCTATCAGATATTTAGAGAGGTCTGCAGATGCTTCAGATTTCTTGAATCTCTTATAAAGCCTAGATTTAATGTTATTAAGTCTGATAAGTTGCCTTGAAAACCAAGGGGGCTTATTCGAACATGGGGTATAGCGAGTAGGAATGCAGGTATCAAAGAAGCCATCAAGTGTACTGTAAAATATAGGGATAGCCGAATCGACATCAGTGCAAGCATAGAGATCCGACCAATCATGGGAAGCCAACAGATCATTGAGCATAATGAAATTCGCTTTGTTGAAGCATCTAGATCGGGAACGAGACTGTACTTGAATCCTACGGGGTAGGCTGACATCAAGTGATATCTCCAGCGTAGGAAGGGATAAAGGTGGTATTTGCGCAAGGGCAGTACCCACCGAGCCATCCACAAATACTAAATCCAGCATTTTATTTCCACTATTTGGAACATTGTTAATCTGTAAAAGAGATGAGTCTAACAAGCAATTGAGAAACTCATGTTGAGCAGTGGAAATTAAAAAGTTTGAATCACTTATATTAACCCAATTAACTGTTGGCAAGTTAAAGCCACCAACAACAACAAGTCGATCGTTATCTCCCAACTGCGAATGCAAATCGCAGATGGCCGAGCTATGACTAGCATAAACATCCATATCCGAACGAGGTGGTAAATACGAACAGCAAACAATTACGCTATATTTACCGAATGAAAGCTTAACTGCTATGAATTCGATATGAGAGATATTGTCCAGCGAAATCAACTCAGATTATAGGTTAGATTCAACAGCAATAAGAACACCTCCCGCTCTAGAGATGCGATCACGCCGATAAACAGCATATTTATTTGAAAAAACCTCAGAATTGTAATTATCAGGCTTTAGCCAGGTCTCCGTAAAAGCTACAACTTGTGCAGAAAAGTTGAAAGAATTAAGGAAGAATGAAACAAGTTTTGATCGTATACCACGAAAATTTTGGTAATTAATGAGAAGACGGGACAGATCAGCAATTACCTTTGTGTTGTTATTACTGTGTTCGTCATACCGTTTTTTGGCTGTAATAAAACAGGTTCGGCCCTCGCCTTTCTTGTGAACAAGTGAACCACAGTATGCTTAGGCCAAAAAGAGGAATCAAGTACCTTATCGAAATATTCATCTGAAAGGGATATTTTAAATGAGGAGATGTCTCTCTCATATTTAAAGTTAAATTTATACACATTGATGTTACTAATGGGTGCAACACCAAGTTTAGAGAAAACGTAATGAGCAATGTCATTTTCGGTAAGCGAGGCGTGTAATCGGGACACAAATACAGCACTACGAGGTGGCACGGCAGTCACCTGCAAAGAAGTAGCGGATAGCGCACCAGAGAGCTGTGAAGGTGCGGCCGTTATAGAACAGTTGACATAAAACGCATTGCTTGACCTAGCGTTGGTTATCGAGCCCGTCAAAGAAGTACTATTTTTTTCAGGTACACTTGTATCGCCAGAAACAACCCCAGTATCGGTAACTGTTATTGTTGGAGCTAAAGATACCGGTGGAGGTGTAGGATGAATTGGGGAGTCCAGCGAAATCAACATTGGTGACGTAGAACAAACAGCCGCAAAGGTACCACTATTAGTTCGTGCATCGTTTAATTTGCCAAAGATCGTTTCACTGGAAGTCTCGACACAGCCTTGTGGAGATTCCTGAGCTGCATTGTTCATAACGTCTTTTGTAAGCCTGTTCGTATCAGTCAACGCGTTTGAAGGGACATTCGTAGGAGGACAGCTTTGCCCCTGACTCGAAGACAAGTTGGAGTCATTGTTGGGCATACATTTCTTATGTTTTGGGGATTCAGATATCACTTTCAATTTTTTAAAGTGAGCTTCCATCGTTTTGAATCTTTCGTTAAGGTAACGAAACCCAATAAAAATGTTGTTGAACTCTTTCTGAGTTTGCCTCATAAAAGCTCGCATGTCATTTTCTACGGAACGACAATCATGACATGTCCAGTTCAGTCCAATTTTGCTGGATATTAGGTCAACCACCCGACCACCTATGTGAGAGAAACCGGCACAGATAACATGAGCCATATTATCACAGAGCCAACAACAAACATAAGTATCACCACGAGAAATTTTCTTTTGATTGGTGCACTTCTTGACACAGCAATCCAACATAATTGCAAAGTTAAAGAAACCCAAAAGAAAAATAGGCAAAAGAAACTATAAGTATAGGATAAATTGAACAGCTGTTCAAAAAATATGGGCGAGAGTTATTTTGGAGCACTGGATGCAAATCGCAAGACAGCGTATAGCTAGCAGCGAACATAACAGAAAGCAAAAAGGGCACACAATGACTTGCTAATAGCAGCTACCAACAAAAAGGTATGCAGTTATCACAAATTTTTGTGAAAATCTATGATATATGAACACACAGACTGAATGTTTAAATTGCACAAAAAGCCACTATGTATATTTCACTGTGTAAAGATTTAATACGAAATTAAACTTATAAACTGTTTTCTATTATATTAATGAATATTTATAAAAGATAAAACTTGTTTTCAAAGTAAAACAAGTAAGGAAGGCTAAGTTCGGGTGTAACCGAACATTACATACTCAGTTGAGAGCTATGGAGACAAAATAAGGAAAATCACCATGTAGGAAAATGAACCTAGGGTAACCCTGGAATGTGGTTGTATGACATGTGTATCAAATGGAAGGTATTAAAGAGTATTTTAAGAGAGAGTAGGCCATAGTTCTATGGATGGACGCCATTTAGGGATATCGCCATAAAGGTGGACCAGGGCTGACTCTAGAATGTGTTTGTACGATATGGGTATCAAATAAAAGGTGATAATGAGTATTTTAAAAGGGAATGGGCTTTAGTTCTATAGGTGAACGCCTTTTCGAGAAATCCCCATAAAGGTGGACCAGGGGTGACTCTAGAATATGTTTGTACGATATGGGTATCAAATGAAAGCTGTTAATGAGTATTTTGAAAAGGAGTGATCCTTAGTTCCCTAGGTGGACGCCGTTTCGAGATATCGCCATAAAGGTGGACCAGGGGTGTCTCTAGTTGTACGATATGGGAATCAAATGAAAGGTGTTACTGAGCGTTTTAAGAGGGAGTGGGCATTAGGTCTATTGGTGGACGCCTTTTCGAAATGTCGCCATTAGGGTGGGCCAGGGGTGACTCTAGAATGTGTTTGTACGATATGGGTATCAAACGAAAGGTGTTACTGAGCATTTTAAGAGGGAGTGGGCATTAGGTCCATAGGTGGACGCCTTTTCGAAATATCGCCATTAGGGTGGGCCAGGGGTGACTCTGGAATGTGTTTGTACGATATGGGTATCAAATGAAAGGTGGTAATGAGTATTTTAAAAGGGAGCAATCCTTAGTTCTATAGGTGGACGCCTTTTCGAGATATCGCCATAAAGGTGGACCAAGGGTGACTCTAGAATGTTTTTACGATATGGGTATCAAACGAAAGGTGTTACTGAGCATTTTAAGAGGGAGTGGGCACTAGGTCTATAGGTGGACGCCTTTTCGAGATATCGCCATTAGGGTGGGCCAGGGGTGACTCTAGAATGTTTGTACGATATGGGTATCAAACGAAAGGTGTTACTGAGCATTTTAAGAGAAAGTGGGCATTAGGTCTATAGGTGGGCGCCTTTTCGAGATATCGCCATTAGGGTGGGCCAGGGTGACTCTAGAATGTGTTTGTACGATATGGGTATCAAATGAAAGGTGGTAATGAGTATTTTAAAAGGGAGTAATCTTCAGTTCTATAGGTGGACGCCTTTTCGAGATATCGCCATAAAGGTTGACCAAGGGTGACTCTAGAATGTTTGTACGATATGGGTATCAAACGAAAGGTGTTACTGAGCATTTTAAGAGGGAGTGGGCATTAGGTCTATAGGTGGACGCCTTTTCGAGATATCGCCATTAGGGTGGGCCAGGGGTGACTCTAGAATGTTTGTACGATATTGGTATCAAACGAAAGGTATTACTGAGCATTTTAAGAGGGAGTGGGCATTAGGTCTATAGGTGGACGCCTTTTCGAGATATCGCCATTAGGGTGGGCCAGGGGTGACTCTAGAATGTTTGTACGATATGGGTATCAAAGGAAAGGTGTTACTGAGCATTTTAAGAGGGAGTGGACATTAGGTCTATAGGTGGACGCATTTTCGAGATATCGCCATTAGGGTGGGCCAGGGGTGACTCTAGAATGTTTTTACGATATGGGTATCAAACGAAAGGTGTTACTGAGCATTTTAAGAGGGAGTGGGCATTAGGTCTATAGGTGCACGCCTTTTCGAGATATCGCCATTAGGGTGGACCAGGATTGACTCTAGAATGTGTTTGTACGATATGGATATCAAATTAAAGGTATTGATGAGGGTTTTAAAAGCGAGTGGCCCTTAGATGTATATGTGAAGGCGTTCTCGCGATATCGACCAAATGTGGATCAGGTGATCCAGAAAATCATCTGTCGGGTACTGCTAATTTATTTATATATTCAATAACACTAACAGTATTCCTGCCAAGATTCCAAGGGCTGTTGATTTCGCCTTGTAGAACTTTTTCATTTTCTTCTACTTAATATGGTAGGTGTCACACCCATTTTACAAAGTTTTTTCCAAAGTTATATTTTGCGTCAATAAACCAATCCAGTTACCATGTTTCATCCCTTTTTTCGTATTTGGTATAGAATTATGGCATTTTTTTAATTTTTCGTAATTTTCGATATCGATAAAGTGGGCGTGGTTATGGCCGGATTTCGGCCATTTTTTATACCAAGATAAGGTGAGTTCAGATAAGTACGTGGGCTAAGTTTAGTAAAGATATATCGGTTTTTGCTCAAGTTATTGTGTTAACGGCCGAGCGGAAGGACAGACGGTGGACTGTGTATAAAAACTGGGCGTGGCTTCCACTGATTTCGCCCATTTTCACAGAGAACAGTTAACGTCATAGAATCTATGCTCCTACCAAATTTCAAAAGGATTGGTAAATTTTTGTTCGACTTATGGCATTAAAAGTATTCTAGACACACTAAATGAAAATGGGCGGAGCCACGCCCATTTTGAAATTTTCTTTTATTTTTGTATTTTGTTGCATCATATCATTACTGGAGTTGAATTTTGACTTAATTTACTTATATACAGTAAAGATATTAAATTTTTTGTTAAAATTTGAATTTAAAAAAAATTTTTTTTAAAAAGTGGGCGTATTCTTCATCCAATTTTGCTAATTTTTATTTAGCACATATATAGTAATAGTAGTAACGTTCCTGCCAAATTTCATCATGATATCTTCAACGACTGCCAAATTACAGCTTGCAAAACTTTTAAATTACCTTCTTGTAAAAGTGGGCGGTGCCACGCCCATTGTCCAAAATCTTACTAATTTTCTATTCTGCGTCATAAGGTCAACCCATCTACCAAGTTTCATCGCTTTAACCGCCTTTGGCAATGAATTATCGCATTTTTTCGGTTTTTCGAAATTTTCGATATCGAAAAAGTTGGCGTGGTTATAGTCCGATATCGTTCATTTTAAATAGCGATCTGAGATGAGTGCTCAGGAACCTACATACCAAATTTCATCAAGATACCTCAAAATTTACTCAAGTTATCGTGTTAACGGACGGACGGACGGACGGACATGGCTCAATCAAATTTTTTCTGGATCCTGATTATTTTGATATATGGAAGTCTATATCTATCTCGATTCCTTTATATATGTACAACCAACCGTTATCCAATCAAACTTAATATACTCTGTGAGCTCTGCTCAACTGAGTATAAAGAATAACAATTCGAAGAGCGATCAAAAACACGTCCGCGCACGGCAAGGTTACCAGATCAAAAAAGATCACCAGATCAGATCACCAAACTTTTACCGAATGGCATTGAAGCAATTAATTTTATCGGGTTCCAGGGCGTTGATCAGACCGATAAATAAAAACATGGACCGTCTATTATTTCTCATTCTATTTAGTTAATTTAGTGCCTCATTATTACGAGGACTATTTTATGATGTGCTCCAAAGTATTTTGAATTTTTTACTTAAATTTCACTTACAAAATTGGAACTTACGTGCTCCAAAGTATTCTGATGTCACTTCTACCGGACTGTATGTAATATTTGTTTCAACTATGAGCCCAATTGGACGAAAAATACGATTTTTTTAAATTCATGCGCCACCTAGCGGAGTTTTTTTCTTTTTTTGCATTTTCATCGGGCTCTGAACTATTTTCCAAGTTTCAAGCTGTTAGATTATCGGGAAGTTACTTAAATTTCAATTAAAAAATTCGTCAAACAACGCTACTTCCTTACTTAATTAATTGGCGCTTAACCGTTTAAACGGTTTGGCCGTCGCTCCTTCTCTCTGCCAACCGGCGGCAATTGGTCACACCAAGGGAGTTTAAATCGTTTTCCACCTGGTCCTTCCAGCGGAGTGGTGGCCGCCCTTTACCTCTGCTTCCTTAGGCGGGTTCCGTTAGAAACACTTTCTTGGCCAGAGCATCATCTTTCATTCGCAACATGGCCTAGCCAGCACAGCCGCTGCGTTTTAATTCGCTGCACTATGTTGATGTCTGCGTATAGCTCGCACAGCTCATAGTTAAATCTTCTTCGGTACTCGCCACCGCCAACGCGTAGAGGTCCATAAATCTTTCGAAGAACTTTTCTCTCGAACACTCTCAGAGCCATTTCATCTGATGTTGTCATGGTCCATGCTTCTGCACCATATAGTAGGACGGGAACGATAAGAGACTTGTAGAGTATGATTTTCGTTTGCCGAGAGAGGACTGTACTTTTCAATTGCCTACCTAGTCCAAAGTAGCATTTATTAACAAGAGTAATTCTTCGCTGGATTTCAGAGTGTGAGTTAGAGATCAATTTACCATCTAAAACTAATTTTCGTTAAAATTGCTGATGGAGGGTATTAAATATAAACCGACGATACGCACAATTATATATAAATAAAATCGGTGAAGGTAATTAAAATACAAAGTAAGCAGTCAAGCAAAAACAAAAACAAGTCGATTTACCAAACGTAGCCTAAAGTATGCTGCATCTGTGATGAAAGCAAAAAAACATATCACATATACATATGTGTATGTACATATGCATCTGCATAGGTGTGATTTACGCGAGTGTATGGGATGATTACCATAATTTTAAACTTGAAGTTGCAGCATAATTGATCAATTACATAGGAAACAATCAACCATCAAACCAGTCAGCCAAACTAAAACAACAACTTACCAATAAACACGCGCACGCATTTGCATGCCTGCAGGAAAGTCACAATTATTATTGACTAGCCTTTACCCGCGGCCCCGTCCGCAAGGAAAATTTTAAATATATGGGCTATTCGCGTTAGCCTGCTTATTATCTGTTTAAAATTTTGTTTTCTGTCTAATGCATTTTATTTTTGTAATTGAGTAAAAAAAAGAACTAAATGAGCTGATAACCTGATAGGATCCCAAATGATCCCGAAATTATCCAGAAAAAGCTACGAAATGACCCCAACGCTATCGCGGATGGAACCCGAAAACCATCCAGAAATGCCCCGAAAGGGTTTCCAAAAGTTCCCCGAATAGTCCCAAAAAAACCCGAAATGAGAGCGACACGATTCTAGACGTATCCAGAGAACCAAACAGAAATGATCCCGAAAAGGTTCCGAAATGACCCTGACGGGCTCCCGGGCGGATCTCAAAAACCATCCAGAAAATATCCAGGAAGGGTCCCTAAATTATCCCGACTAACTCCAGAAAAAGTTCCGAAATGGCTCCGAGGGGATCCACGATGGATCGCGAAAACCATACAGAAATGATTCCGGAAGGATTCCAAAATGATCCCGAAATAGTCCGGAATTGACCCAGATGGGATCCCGCACAGATCCAGAAATGATCCCGGAATGGTGCAAATCTATCCCGGAAAAGTAACAAAAAATCCCGAAATGGCTCCTACGGCATCCCGGACGGATCCAGAAATGATCTCGGAAGGGTCCCCAAATGATCCCAAAATGGTCCCGAAATGACCCTGATGGATCCGGTAAACCATCAAGAAATTATGCCGAAAGGGTCCCAAAATGATCCCGAAATAATACAGAAAAAGTCACGAAACGACCTCTAGAGGATCCCCAAATGATCCCGTATTAGCCCCGAAAAGGTCCCGAAATAACCCCGACGGGATCCCGGACAAATCCCGAAAACCATCCAGAAATGATGCCGGAAGGAATCCCAAATGATTCCGTAAAAGTCCGCATTGATTCCGACGGGATCCCGAACGGATACCGAAAATCATCCAGAAGTGATGCCGGAAAGGTCCTCAAATGATCACCTAATAGTCCCGAAATGACCCTTAAGGGGTCATGGACGGATCCCATAAACCATCCAGAAATGATCCCGATATAGTCCCGAAGAAGTCCCGAAATGACCCTGACGGGATCTCGAACGCACCCCTAAATGACCCTGACGGGATCCCGGAGAGATCCCGAAATCCATCCAGAAATGATCTTGGGAGGGACCCCAAATGATCCCGAAAAAGTCCCGCAATGATTCCGAGGGGATCCTGATCGGATACCGAAAACCATCCAGAAGTGATGCCGGAAAGGTCCTCAAATGATCACCTAAAACCAAAATGACCCTGACGGCATCCCGGACTGATCCCAAAATCCATCCAGAAATGATCTTGGGAAGGTCCCAAAATTATACCGAAATAGTCTCGGAAAAGTTCAGAAATTACCCTGACGGGTTCCGGGACGAATCCTGAAAACCAATCTTAAATGATGCCAAAAAAGTCCCGAAATGACCCTGATGGGACCCGGAAAGGATCCCAAAAACTAATCAGAAATGATGCCGGAAAGGTCCTCAAATGATCTCCCAATAGTTCCGAAAAGACCCTGACGGGATCCCGAACGGATCCCGACAACTATCCAGAAATGATACCGAAAGGACCCGCAAATGATCCCGTATTAGTCGAGAAAAAGTCCCGAAATGACCCCGACGGGATCCCGGACGAATCCCAAAATCCATCCAGAAATGATGCCGGTAGGTATCCCAAATGATCCCGAAATAATCCCAAAATGACCTCGTCGGCATCCCGGACGGATACCGAAAATTATCCAGAAATGATGCCGGAAAGGTCCACAAATGATCCCCTAATAGTCCCGAAATTACCCTGATGGGATCCCGGACGGATCCCGAAAACCATCCAGAAATGATGCCGGAAGAGCCCCCAAATGATCCCGAAAAAGTCCCCAAATGACCCCGACGATATCCCGGACGGATCCCGAAAACCATCCAGAAATGATGCCGGAAGAGCCCCCAAATGATCCCGAAAAAGTCCCCAAATGACTCCGACGAGATCCCGCACGGATCCCGAAAACCATCCAGAAATGATGCCGGAAGAGCCCCAAATGATCCCGTATTAGCCCCGAAAATGTCCCAAAATGACCCTGACGGGATCCCGAAAGGCTTCCGAAAATACAGAAATGATGTCGGAAAGGTCCTCAAATGATCCCCTAATAGTCCCGAAATGACCGTGACGGGAACCCGACAACTATCCAGAAATGATGCCGAAAGGGTCCGCAAATGATCCCGTATTAGTCGAAAAATTCCCGAAAGGACCACGACGGGATCCCGGACGAATCCCAAAAACCATCCAGAAATGATGCCGGTAGGTATCCCAAATGATCCCGAAATAGTCCCGAAATGACCTCGTCGGCATCCCGGACGGATCCCGAAAATTATCCAGAAATGATGCCGGAAAGGTTCCCAAATGATCCCCTAATAGTCCCGAAATTACCCTAATGGGATCCCGGACGGATCTCGAAAACCATCCAGAAATGATGCCGAAAGGGTTCCCAAATGATCCCGTATTAGTCGCGAAAAAGTCCCGAAATGACCCCGACGGGATCCCGGACGGATCCCGAAAACCATCCAGAAATGATGCCGAAAGGGTTCCCAAATGACCCCGACGGGATCCCGGACGGATCCCGAAAACCATCCAGAAATGATGCCGGATGAGCCCCAAAATGATCCCGAAAAAGTCCCCAAATGACCCCGATGAGATCCCGGTCGGATCTCGAAAACCATCCAGAAATGATGCCGGAAGAGCCCCCAAATGATCCCGGAAAAGTCCCCAAATGACCCCGACGATATCCCGGCCGGATCCCGAAAACCATCCAGAAATGATGCCGGAAGAGCTCCCAAATGATCCCGAAAAAGTCCCCATATGACCCCGACGAGATCCCGCACGGATCCCGAAAACCATCCAGAAATGATACCGGAAGGGTCCCCAAATGATCGCGAAATAGTCCCGAAATGATTCCGGAATAGTCCCGAAAATGTTCCAAAATAACCCCGACGGGATCCCGGACGGATCCCGTATACTATACAGAAATTATCCCGGAAGGGTCCCAAAATGATCCCGAAATAGTCCCGAAAAAGTCCCGAAATTACCCCGGCGTAATCCCGGACCGATCCCGAAAACCATCCAGAAATGATCCCGGAAGGGTCTCGATATGACCCTTACGGGATTACAAATAAGGTGAAGCTAATTATAAAACCATGTTAATAATGCAGCAGGCGCATTGGAGCGAATAAAAAGTTAGATAGAAACATACAGGTAAAGCTAATAAAAGCGTGCTAATAAAAACAATTGATGGAGGGCGGATGGCGGGAGTAGAGGAGAGGACCACTGATCGTTCCTCCAAAATTGTCTAGATCTCGTTCTGTATGTACCAGATACCAAAAACTATTGATTTAGGATAAAATTTAGATTGAGTTATAACAATTTATGGATTTTACACCAGAGGGGTAGATAAAGGGGGCGGGCGGAGGGTGTCACTGCTTACTTTGTAAGCCCTCGACTTATTTGACCCCTTGAGTCTGTAATATTGGTGAAGGCCAGTATACGTAAAGTTATAATGTGTAAAAATTAAGAAAAATAATTTCTCGAAGGGGTCGTGGGACCTCCCCTCTTTCCATGTTCGAAAAAAATTTCGCTAGTAGACTACTGTCTGTGTCCCAAATTTCATCAAAATCCGTGTAGCCATTCTGGCGTTATTCAGTCGCAAAGACGAAAAAATATAATAATTAAATTATAACTGTTCCTAGGGGGCGGGGACCACGCCCCTTTTGAAAAATATATAGCTAGTAGATCCTTCTAGACTATTGGCTATACGTGTGCAAAATTTCATCCAAATCGGTCCAGCCGTTCTTGCGTTACTGAGTCACAAAGACAAACGTCTGGACAAACATCCAAACATCCAAACATCCAAACATCTTCACATCCAAACTTTGCCATTTATAATATACTAGCCTTTACCCGCGGCTCCGTCCGCAAGGAGAAAATAAAATATATGTGCTATTCACGTTAGCCTGCTTATCAAGTTGTCTGTTTAAAAATTTTTTCTGTCAATGTATTTTATTTTTTAATACAGTAAAAAAAAAGAATTAACTGAGCTGATGGGCACGCTTACATGAATAGTACAATACACTTTTTTCGAATTAAAAAAAATACATTTTGTTTCTAAGTTAAATTAATTGATATGACAGGGGTGAAAGAATTACTACTCATAGAACAAAGGAGTGAAACTACAATTAGCTAAAACCAAAAGGAAGTTTTTAAATGAAAGCAGTGTTGCTTTTTCCGGTATTTAGTTGGTTAAAATATTACAAAAATTTTAATTATAGTTGTAATAGTTCGTACAGGATTCATTTAAAAATGGAACGAAAAAGCTGTGATATATTAAAGATAAAACATACCGAATTTTAATTACGAATAATTTGCCGTAAATCCACGGCCATGTGTGCTGAATTACCGGTTTCGAAGAGACCTAAAATGATCCCGGAAGTGTCCCTAAATGACACCAAATAGTCACGAAATGATGCCGATGGGATCCTGGACAAATCTCGAAAACTATCCAGAAATGATGCCGGAAGGGTCCCAAAATAATCCCGAAGTAGTCACGAAAAGTCCCGAAATGACCCTGACGGGATCCCGGACGGATCCCGAAAACCATCCAGATTTGATTCCTGAACGTTCCGCAAATGATCCCGATATAGTCCGAAAAAGTCCCGAAAAAACTCTGACGGGATCCACCATCCAGATTTGATTCCTGAACGGTCCGCAAATGATCCCGATATAGTCCGAAAAAGTCCCGAAAAAACTCTGACGGGATCCCGGACAAATCCCGAAAATCGCCCAGAAATTATCCCGGAAGAGTCCCAAAATGATTCCGAAAAAGGCCCGAAATGACCTGACGGGATCCCGAAAGCCATCCAGAAATGACTCTGGAGGGATCCCCAAATGATCCCGGAAAAGTCCACAAACCATCCAGAATTGATCTCTGAAGGTTCCGCAAATGATCCCGAAATAGTCCCGAAAGTCACGAAAAACTCAGACCCATCCCGAAAATCATGAAGAAATTATCCTGGAAGGGTCCCAAAATTACCCCGAAATAACTCCGACGGGACCCCGGACAGATCCCGAAAATCATCCAGAACTGAGCTCTGAAACGTCCGCAAATAATCCAGAAATAGTCCGGAAAAAGTCCCGAAAAAACTCCGTCGGGATCCCGGACAGATCCCGAAAATCACCCAGAAATTATGCCGGAGGGGTCCCAAAATGATTCCAAATAGTCCCGAAAAAGTCCCGAAATGACCTTGAGGGGATCCCAGACCGATACCGAAAACCATCCAGAATTGATCTCTAAAGGGTCCGCAATTTATCCCAGATAAAGTGGCGAAAAAACTACGAAGGGATCCCGAACAGATCCCGAAAATCATAGAGAAATTATCCAGGAAGGGTTTCAAAATGATCCCGAAATAGTCCCGAAAAGGCGCGAAATAACCCTGACGGGATCCCAGACGGATCCCGAAAACCACCCATAAATGATCTTTAAGGGCAACTGACCCCGAAATAGTCGTGAAAAAGTCCCGAAATTACCCCGACGGGATCCCGAAAACCATCCAGAAATTATCCCTGAAGGATCCCCAAATGATCCAAGAACAGTCTCGAAATTCCCTGACATTTTCCCGAAAAAGTAAAAAAATAAACCCGACGGGATCTCGGACGGATCCCGAAAACGATCCAGAAATGATGCCGGAAGGGACCACAAATGATCCCGGAATTCCCCCGATGGGATCCCGGCCGGATCCCGGATCATCCAGAAATGATGCCGGTTGGTACCCCAAAATGATCCCGAAATAGGCCAGAAATGACGTACGGATCCCCAAAAGTATACAGAAATGATGCTGGAAGGTGAAATGATCCCCTTAAAGAAAGATGAAAAATGAAATGATCCCCTTATAGTTCCGAAATGATCCTGACGGGATTCCCGACAGATCCCGGAAACTATCCAGAAATGATGCCGGAAAGGTTACCAAGTTATCCCCAAATAGTCCCAAAATTACCCTGACGGTATCCCGGACGGATAACGAAAACCATCCGGAAATGATGGCGAAAGGGTCCCCAAATGATCCCGCATTAGTCGCGGGTTCCGAAATGACCCTGACGGGATCCCCGAAGGATCCCGGAAACTATCGAGAAATGATACCGGAAAGGTTCGCAAGTTATCCCCAAATAGTCCCGAAATTACCCTGACGGCATGCCGGACGGATACCGAAAACCATCTAGAAAAGTGGCCGGAAGATACCCCAAATGATCCCGAAAAAGTCCTGAAATGATTCAGACGGGATCCCGGACGAATCCCGAAAACTATCCATCTAGGTACCCCAAATGATCCCGAAATAGTCCCGAAATGACCCCGCCGGGATCACGGGCGGATCCCGAAAAAGTCCTGAAATGACCCCGACGGGATCCCGTACGGATCCCGAAAATCTTCCAGAAATGATGAAGGTAGGTACCCAAATGATCCCGAACTAGTTCCGAAATTATCCCGACGGGATCCCGGACGGATCCCGAAAACCACCCAGAAATGATGCCGGTAGGTACCCCAAATGGTCCCGATATGACCCCGTCGGGATCCCGAACGGATCCCTAAAACTATCCAGAAATGATGCCGGAAAGGTCCCCAAATAACCCCCTAATAGTCCCGAAATTACGCCGACGGAATCCCGGATGGATCCGGAAACCATCCAGAAATGATGCCGGAGGAGACCCCAAATGATCCCGCTAAAGTCCCAAAATGACCCCGACAGGGTCCCGGACGAATCCCGTAAACCATCCAGAAATGATGCCGGTAGGTACCCCAAATGGTCCCGATATGACCCCGTCGGGATCCCGAACGGATCCCTAAAACTATCCAGAAATGATGCCGAAAGGGTCCCCAAATTATCCTGTATTAGTCGAGAAAAAGTTCCGAAATGACTCCGACGGGATCCCGGACGGATCCCTAAAACCATCTAGAATTGATACCGGAAGGTACCCCAAATGATGCCGAAATAGTCCCGAAATGACATCGACGGTATCCCGGACGGATCCCGTAAACCATCCAGAAATGATGCCGGAAGAGACCCCAAATGATCTCGCAAAAGTCCCAAAATGACCCCGACAGGATCCCGGACGGATCTCGTAAACCATCTAGAAATGATGCCGGAAGAGACCCCAAATGATCCCGCAAAAGTCCCAAAATGACCCCGACAGGATCCCGGACGGATCCCGAAAACCATCCAGAAATGATGCCGGGAGAGACCCCAAATGATCCCGCAAAAGTCCTAAAATGACCCCGACAGGATCCCGGACGGATCCCGTAAACCATCCAGAAATGATGCCGGAAGAGAACCCAAATGATCCCGCAAAAGGCCCAAAATGACCCCGACAGGATCCCGGACGGATCCCGTAAACCATCCAGAAATGATGCCGGAAGAGACCCCAAATGATCCCGCAAAAGTCCCAAAATGACCCCGACAAGATCCCGGACGGATTCCGAAAACCATACAGAAATGATGCCGGAAGAGACCCCAAATGATCCCGCAAAAGTCTCAAAATGACCCTGACAGGATCCCGGACGGATCCTGTAAACCATCCAGAAATGATGCCGGAAGAGACCCCAAATGATCCCGCAAAAGTTCCAAAATGACCCCGACAGGATCCCGGACGGATCCCGAAAACCATCCAGAAATGATGCCGGAAGAGACCCCAAATGATCCCGCAAAAGTCCCAAAATGACCCCGACAGGATCCCGGACGGATCCCGAAAACCATCCAGAAATGATGCCGGAATGGACCCCAAATGGTCCCGAAATGACACCGACGGGATCCCGGACGGATACCGAAAACCATCCAGAAATGATGCCGGCAGGTACCCCAAATTATCCCGAAATAGTCCCGAAATGACCCTGACGGGATCGCGGACGGATTCCGAAAACCATCCAGAAATGATGCCGATAGGGTCCCCAAATGATCCTGTATTAGTCGAGAAAAAATTCCGAAATGACTCCGACGGAATCCCGGACGGAGCCCGAAAACCATCTAGAATTGATAGCGGAAGGTACCCCAAATGATGCCGAAATAGTCCCGAAATGACATCGACGGGATCCCGGACGGATCCCGAAAACCATCCAGAAATGATGCCGGAGGAGACCCCAAATGATCCCGCTAAAGTCCCAAATTGACCCCGACAGGGTCCCGGACGGATCCCGTAAACCATCCAGAAATGATGCCGGAAGAGACCCCAAATGATCCCGCAAAAGTCCCAAACTGACCCCGACAGGATCCCGGACGGATCCCGTAAACCATCCAGAAATGATGCCGGAGGAGACCCCAAATGATCCCGCTAAAGTCCCCAAAATGACCCCGACAGGGTCCCGGACGGATCCCGTAAACCATCCAGAAATGATGCCGGAAGAGACCCCAAATGATGCCGAAATAGTCCCGAAATGACATCGACGGGATCCCGGACGGATCCCGAAAACCATCCAGAAATGATGCCGGAGGAGACCCCAAATGATCCCGCAAAAGTCCCAAAATGACCCCGACAGGATCCCGGACGGATCCCGTAAACCATCCAGAAATGATGCCGGAAGAGACCCCAAATGATCCCGCAAAAGTCCCAAAATGACGCCGACGGGATCCCGGACGGATCCCGTAAACCATCCAGAAATGATGCCGAAAGGTTCCCCAAATGATCCTGTATTAGTCGAGAAAAAGTTCCGAAATGACCCCGACGGGATCCCGGATGGATCCCGAAAACCATCTAGAAATGATGCCGGAAGGTACCCCAAATGATGCCGTAATAGTCCCGAAATGACATCGACGGGATCCCGGACGGATCCCGAAAACCATCCAGAAATGATGCCGGAAGAGACCCCAAATGATCCCGCAAAAGTCCCAAAATGACCCTGACAGGATCCCGGACGGATCCCGAAAACCATCCAGAAATGATGCCGGAATGGACCCCAAATGGTCCCGAAATGACACCGACGGGATCCCGGACGGATACCGAAAACCATCCAGAAATGATGCAGGCAGGTACCCCAAATTATCCCGAAATAGTCCCGAAATGACCCTGACGGGATCGCGGACGGATCTCGAAAACCATGCAGAAATGATGCCGGAAGATACCCCTAATGATCCCGAAATAGCCCCGAAATGGTCCCGACGGGATCCCGGATGGATCCCTAAAACCATCCAGGAATGATTACGGAAAGGACCCAAACTGACCCCGAAAAAGTCCCGTAATGATCCCGGAAACCATCAAGAATTTATCTCTCGAAGGTACGCAAATGATCCCGAAAGTACCCCGACGGGATCCCGGACGGATCCCGAAAACCATCCAGAAATGATGCCGGAAGGGTCCCCAAATGATCGCGAAATAGTCCCGAAATGATTCCGGAATAGTCCCGAAAATGTCCCAAAATAACCCCGACGGGATCCCGGACGGATCCCGAAAACTATACAGAAATGATCCCGGAAGGGTCCCAAAATGATCCCGAAATAGTCCCGAAAAAGTCCCGAAATTACCCCGGCGTAATCCCGGACCGATCCCGAAAACCATCCAGAAATGATCCCGGAGGGTCTCGATATGACCCTTACGGGATTACAAATAAGGTGAAGCTAATTATAAAACCATGTTAATAAGGCAGCAGGCGCATTGGAGCGAATAAAAAGTTACATAGAAACATACAGGTAAAGCTAATAAAAGCGTGCTAATAAAAACAATTGATGGAGGGCGGATGGCGGGAGTAGAGGAGAGGACCACTGATCGTTCCTCCAAAATTGTCTAGATCTCGTTCTGTATGTACCAGATACCAAAAACTATTGATTTAGGAAAAAATTTATATTGAGTTATAACAATTTATAGATTTTACACCAGAGGGGGAGATAAAGGGAGGGGGAGGGGCGGGCGGAAGGTATCACTGCTTACTTTGTAAGCCCTCGACGTAAAGTTATAATGTGTAAAAATTATGAAAAATAATTTCTCGAAGGGGTCGTGGGACCCCCACCCCTCTTTCCATGTTCGAAAAAAATTTCGCTAGTAGACTACTGTCTGTGTCCCAAATTTCATCAAAATCCGTGTAGCCATTCTGGCGTGATTCAGTCGCAAAGACGAAAAAAAATAATAATTAAATTATAACTGTTCCTAGGGGGCGGGGACCACGCCCCTTTTGAAAAATATATAGCTAGTAGATCCTTCTAGACTATTGGCTATATGTGTGCAAAATTTCATCCAAATCGGTCCAGCCGTTCTTGCGTTATTGAGTCACAAAGACAAACGTCTGGACAAACATCCAAACATCCAAACATCCAAACATCTTAACATCCAAACTTTCCCATTTATAATATATACTAGCCTTTACCCGCGGCCCCGTCCGCAAGGAGAAAATGACATATGTGGGCTATTCACGTTAGCCTGCTTATAAAGTTATCTGTTTAAAATTTTTTTTCTGTCTAATGCATTTTATTTTTGTAATTGAGTAAAAAAAGAACTTTATGAGCTGATAACCTGATAGGATCCCAAAATGATAACGAAATTATCCAGAAAAAGCCACGAAATGACCCCGACGCTATCGCGGGCGGATCCCGAAAACCATCCAGAAACGCCCCGGAAGTGTTTCCAAAAGTTCCCGAAGTAGTCCCAAAAAAACCCGAAATGACAACGACACGATTCTAGACTTATCCAGATAACCACACAGAAATGATGCCTGAAGGGTACCAAATTGATCCCGAAATAGTCCCGAAAAAGTTCCGAAATTACCCTGACGGGCTCCCGGACGGATCTCAGAAACCATCCAGAAAATATCCAGGAAGGGTCCCTAAATTATCCCGACTAACTCCAGAAAAAGTTCCGAAATGGCTCCGAGGGGATCCACGATGGATCGCGAAAACCATACAGAAATGATTCCGGAAGGATTCCAAAATGATCCCGAAATAGTCCGGAATTGACCCAGATGGGATCCCGCACAGATCCAGAAATGATCCCGGAAGGGTGCAAAAACTATCCCGGAAAAGTAACAAAAAATCCCGAAATGGCTCCTACGGCATCGCGGACGGATCCAGAAATGATCTCGGAAGGGTCCCCAAATGATCCCAAAATGGTCCCGAAATGACCCTGATGGATCCGGCAAACCATCAAGAAATTATGCCGAAAGGGTCCCAAAATGATCCCGAAATAATACAGAAAAAGTCACGAAACGACCCCTAGAGGATCCCCAAATGATCCCGTATTAGCCCCGAAAAGGTCCCGAAATAACCCCGACGGGATCCCGGAAAAATCCCGAAAACCATCCAGAAATGATGCCGGAAGGAATCCCAAATGATTCCGTAAAAGTCCCGCATTGATTCCGACGGGATCCCGAACGGATACCGAAAATCATCCAGAAGTGACGCCGGAAAGGTCCTCAAATGATCACCTAATAGTCCCGAAATGACCCTTAAGGGGTCATGGACGGATCCCATAAACCATCCAGAAATGATCCCGATATATTCCCGAAGAAGTCCCGAAATGACCCTGACGGGATCTCGAACGCACCCCTAAATGACCCTGACGGGATCCCGGACAGATCCCGAAATCCATCCAGAAATGATCTTGGGAGGGACCCCAAATGATCCCGAAAAAGTCCCGCAATGATTCCGAGGGGATCCTGATCGGATACCGATAACCATCCGGAAGTGATGCCGGAAAGGTCCTCAAATGATCACCTAATACCAAAATGACCCTGACGGCATCCCGGACTGATCCCAAAATCCATCCAGAAATGATCTTGGGAAGGTCCCAAAATTATCCCGAAATAGTCTCGGAAAGGTTCAGAAATTACCCTGACGGGTTCCCGGACGAATCCTGAAAGCCATCTCTAAATGATCCCGAAAAAGTCCCGAAATGACCCTGACTGGACCCCGAAAGGATCCCGAAAACTATCCAGAAATGATGCCGGAAATGTCCTCAAATGATCACCTAATAGTTCCGAAAAGACCCTGACGGGATCCCGAACGGATCCCGACAACTATCTAGAAATGATGCCGAAAGGGCCCGCAAATGATCCCGTATTAGTCGAGAAAAAGTCCCGAAATGAACCCGACGGGATGCCGGACGAATCCCAAAAACCAGCCAGAAATGATGCCGGAAGGGACACCAAATGATCCCGAAAAAGTCCCGCAATAATTCCGACGGGATCCTGAGCGGATACCGAAAACCATCCAGAAGTGATGCCGAAAAGGTCCTCAAATGATCACCTAAAAGTCCCAAAATGACCCTGACGGCATCCCGGACAGATCCCGAAATCCATCCAGAAATGATCTTGGGAGGGTCCCAAAATTATCCCGAAATAGTCTGGGAAAACTCCAGAAATTACCCTGACGGATACCGGACGAATCCTGAAAACCAATCTTAAATGATGCCGAAAAAGTCCCGAAATGACCCTGATGGGACCCGGAAAGGATCCCGAAAACTAACCAGAAATGATGCCGGAAAGGTCCTCAAATGATCTCCCAATAGTTCCGAAAAGACCCTGACGGGATCCCGAATGGATCCCGACAACTATCCAGAAATGATACCGAAAGGGCCCGCAAATGATCCCGTATTAGTCGAGAAAAAGTCCCGAAATGACCCCGACGGGATGCCGGACGAATCCCAAAAACCATCCAGAAATGATTTTGGAAGGGACCCCAATGATCCCGAAAAAGTCCCACAATTATTCCGACGGGAATCTGAACGGATACCGAAAACCATCCAGAAGTGATGCCGGAACGGTCCTCAAATGCTCACCTAATAGTCCCAAAATGACCCTGAGGGCATCCCGGACAAATCCCGAAATCCATCCAGAAATGATCTTGGGAAGGTCCCAAAATTATCTCGAAATAGTCTCGGAAAAGTCCAGAAATTACCCTGACGGGTTCCCAGGCGAATCCTGAAAGCCATCTTTAAATGATCCCGAAAAAGCCCCGAAATGACCCTGACGGGATCCCGAAAGGATTCCAAAAACTGTCCAGAAATGATGCCGGAAAGATCCTCAAATGATCGCCTAATAGTTCCGAAATGACCGTGACGGGATCCCGAACGGATCCCGACAACTATCCAGAAATTATGCCGAAAGGGTCCGCAAATGATCCCGTATTAGTCGAGAAAAAGTTCCGAAATGACCCCGACGGGATCCCGGACGAATCCCAAAAACCATTCAGAAATGATGCCGGTAGGTATCCCAAATGATCCCGAAATGACCTCGTCGATATCCCGGACGGATACCGAAAATTATCCAGAAATGATGCCGGAAAGGTCCACAAATGATCCCCTAATAGTCCCGAAATTACCCTGATGGGATCCCGAACGGATCCCGAAAACCATCCAGAAATGATGCCGGAAGAGCCCCCAAATGATCCCGAAAAAGTCCCCAAATGACCCCGACGATATCCCGGACGGATCCCGAAAACCATCCAGAAATGATGCCGGAAGAGCCCCCGAATGATCCCGAAAAAGTCCCCAAATGACCCCGACGAGATCCCGCACGGATCCCGAAAACCATCCAGAAATGATGCCGGAAGAGCCCCAAATGATCCCGAAAAAGTTCCCAAATGACCCCGACATACTCCAGAAAAGGTTCCGAAATGGCTCCGAGGGAATCAACGACGGATCGCGAAAACCATACAGAAATGATTCCGGAAGGATCCCAAAATGATCCCGAAATAGTCCGGAAATGACCCAGATGGGATCCCGCACAGATCCAGAAATGATCCCGGAAGGGTCCAAAAACTATCCCGGAAAAGTAACAAAAAATCCCGAAATGGCTCCTACGGCATCCCGGACGGATCCAGAAATGATCTCGGAAGGGTCCCCAAATGATCCCAAAATGGTCCCGAAATGACCCTGATGGATCCGGCAAACCATCAAGAAATTATGCCGGAGGGTCCCCAAATGATCCCGAAATAAAACAGAAAAAGTCACGAAACGACCCCTAGAGGATCCCCAAATGATCCCGTATTAGCCCCAAAAAAGTCCCAAAATGACCCTGACGGGATCCCGAAAGGATTCCGAAAACAATACAGAAATGATGCCGGAAAGGTCCTCAAATGATCCCCTAATAGTCCCGAAATGACCGTGACGGGATCCCGACAACTATCCAGAAATGATGCCGAAAGGGTCCGCAAATGATCCCGTATTAGTCGAAAAAAAGTCCCGAAAGGACCACGACGGGATCCCGGACGAATCCCAAAAACCATCCAGAAATGATGCCGGTAGGTATCCCAAATGATCCCGAAATAGTCCCGAAATGACCTCGTCGGCATCCCGGACGGATCCCGAAAATTATCCAGAAATGATGCCGGAAAGGTTCCCAAATGATCCCCTAATAGTCCCGAAATTACCCTAATGGGATCCCGGACGGATCCCGAAAACCATCCAGAAATGATGCCGAAAGGGTTCCCAAATGATCCCGTATTAGTCGCGAAAAAGTCCCGAAATGACCCCGACGGGATCCCGGACGGATCCCGAAAACCATCCAGAAATGATGCCGAAAGGGTTCCCAAATGATCCCGTATTAGTCGCGAAAAAGTCCCGAAATGACCTCGACGGGATCCCGGACGGATCCCGAAAACCATCCAGAAATGATGCCGGATGAGCCCCAAAATGATCCCGAAAAAGTCCCCAAATGACTCCGACGAGATCCCGGACGGATCCCGAAAACCATCCAGAAATGATGCCGGAAGAGCCCTCAAATGATCCCGAAAAAGTCCCCATATGACCCCGACGAGATCCCGCACGGATCCCGAAAACCATCCAGAAATGATGCCGGAAGGGTCCCCAAATGATCGCGAAATAGTCCCGAAATGATTCCTGAATAGTCCCGAAAATGTTCCAAAATAACCCCGACGGGATCCCGGACGGATCCCGTAAACTATACAGAAATGATCCCGGAAGGGTCCCAAAATGATCCCGAAATAGTCCCGAAAAAGTCCCGAAATTACCCCGGCGTAATCCCGGACCGATCCCGAAAACCATCCAGAAATGATCCCGGAAGGGTCTCGATATGACCCTTACGGGATTACAAATAAGGTGAAGCTAATTATAAAACCATGTTAATAAGGCAGCAGGCGCATTGGAGCGAATAAAAAGTTAGATAGAAACATACAGGTAAAGCTAATAAAAGCGTGCTAATAAAAACAATTGATGGAGGGCGGATGGCGGGAGTAGAGGAGAGGACCACTGATCGTTCCTCCAAAATTGTCTAGATCTCGTTCTGTATGTACCAGATACCAAAAACTATTGATTTAGGAGAAAATTTAGATTGAGTTATAACAATTTATGGATTTTACACCAGAGGGGGAGATAAAGGGGGGCGGGCGGAGGGTGTCACTTCTTACTTTGTAAGCCCTCGACTTATTTGACCCCTTGAGTCTGTGATATTGGTGAAGGCCAGTATACGTAAAGTTATAATGTGTAAAAATTATGAAAAATAATTTCTCGAAGGGTCGTGGGACCCCCAACCCTCTTTCCATGTTCGAAAAAAATTTCGCTAGTAGACTACTGTCTGTGTCCCAAATTTCATCAAAATCCGTGTAGCCATTCTGGCGTGATTCAGTCGCAAAGACGAAAAAATATAATAATTAAATTATAACTGTTCCTAGGGGGCGGGGACCACGCCCCTTTTGAAAAATATATAGATAGTAGATCTTTCTAGACTATTGGCTATATGTGTGCAAAATTTCATCCAAATCGGTCCAGCCGTTCTTGCGTTATTGAGTCACAAAGACAAACGTCTGGACAAACATCCAAACATCCAAACATCTTCACATCCAAACTTTCCCATTTATAATATATATTAGATTAGATTAGATATTAGATATTAGATTCATAAACTTGTGAAGGAAATTTTAGAGTAAAGAAAAGAAAGAGTAAATGAAAGAAAGAAAGGAAATTTATTCGAACTGCGTTATATTTGCCATATCAGGTAATGCTTATACCCTTGGTTACTTTGCCTTTGTGTGTGGGAATTTTAAGCAATACATCAGCTTTTTCTGTTGTACTATTGGGAAAGCTTCAGCTGAATCTGAATGCACACCAGTTTAAACCAGTGATCTTCAAAAAAAGATATTTTATTATGAGAATATATGGTTTACTAAACAAGCAATTACAAATTGTTGGTGGTATTGTACTCATCAACAATGAGGCTTCGTTTAGTGCCTACATGCAACGTATACAATTTGATATTCAACTCATCATCGGGTTGTATACGTGTAAAAAGTCAATTGTGGAAATGTGTGTTACCAAAAATTTGACCAAACTGAAATACCCTATCAAAAGTCAGGACCTTTCTTACAAAATAACTCCGTCCTCTTCGAAAATAGTTGCAGCTTTTTAGGACTTATGCCACTTGCTGCTTCTAGATCTGACAGCGGTATCACACCTAATAGCTGAAGTCTTAGCCTGGCAAGCGCAGGGCACGAGCACAGAACGTCCTCGATCGTTTCCTCCTCCAGCCCGCACTTCCTAAATCTGCTATCACAGACCAAGCCTAATTTAAAGCCATGTAACGCCAGAAGGCAGTGTCCAATCAAAATATCCGTCATGATCTACAGTCCCCTCTTTTTAATGATTAATTTTTAATTTTTGAATTTAATTTGGTAGTCTAAGGTTGTAAGACCTACACATACTCTTCGACACTTAACAGCCACGCGCTTGGATCATGTGCAGCTCTCGCCTTCTCTTAATCTCACCCAATCTAGTTGAGACGGCCACGGAGCAAGCTTCAAGGGATGCGCCCTTTTTAGCTAGTTCATCCGCTTTTTCGTTCCCATCTATTCCGCTATGCCCCGGCACCCAATATATATGTATGCTTTTCCTCGTCCCGATTCTTTCCAGGGATTGCTTACACTCTCACCTACTTTTAGATGCTGTGCTATTCGAGATTATTGCCTTAATTCCTGCTTGGCTGTTAATATAAAAGTTAACACGGTTACAGTTTAAGCTATTCTCTTCCAGTGTTTCTACTGTTTTGGTTACGGCTAATACTTCCGCTTGGAAAATGCTACAGTGATTTTAAGATCTTTTACGACTACGAACTATAAATATAAGAGAAATGACAAGATCAAGTCAGAATGAAAAATGACACTGATGATAGAACAACACTGAAACCGGTTTATCTCCAAAACAAATAACTGACCTTGGCTAAAACATGAGTTGGTAAGATTGACTTTTGCTAAAGCTAATGACTTTTGTTGTATGATATATTGATATTTGTAACGGGATTCCCCTCACGAGGGTGAGGTTGGCAATTGAGTTGCAAAAGCCCTGAAGCTATAAAGGTTTGTATTGCGCTCATAAATCCCTTGATTCGCAGCTAATGATCGTACTTGAGCTTCATTGATAGGGATAGGAAATTTGAGGCATTTAAAATTGAAAAGACAAATCTATCGGCATTAATGGAATCCTTGGTTTTAACCGTTTTTGTTTTCGAAATTTTGAGATAAAATGAATTGCTTCAATGACATTCGTAAAAGGTTTGTGATGAAAAGCCTTGTCCCACTACATAAGCGTGGAGAATCGAAATAACGAAGCGTAAATGTTGTGATATTATGGGCCCTTTTTTAAGGATCGATCGATGAGCAGAAATTTCTGATGGCTCAAAAGAGCAAATAAGTTCAATCGGATATGCACAGCTTGGGACTCTTCCACGACTGTGTTAATAGAGTGATACGTTGTCTTGGTTCTAGTGATATTAACATCCTCATTTTAAAGTGCCTAAATTCCTTTTCTCAAAGCCATTTATAGTTTGTGAAGATAGATTCAGTATTTGGAAGAAACATTAGCTATTAAAGCTTCAGGTGATAACATAAGTTCTCAAAAATTTGCAGGAAAAGAAATCAAATCTGTTAGTAAAGAAATAGGACTTTTAGTTTCAAAAAGTTGTTTAGTAAAAGCTGCTGCTGAAGTGTTTCCGCCAAATTGTCCTGTCATATTTCTAAAGAGAGTAAATTTTTGTACGTAAAGCCGTCTATAGACAAAGAAGCACGCATTCAACTGCGGCTGTTCCAGCAAGTAACAGGAAAACACCACTTTTGGGATGGTGATTACACCTTAAATTTTTGGAGGTTTGGTTTAAAACTTGCACCGATTTTTTATGAGTCATGGTGCACACATCGCACACCCTCACTTTGGCCTGACCGTTTGCTTATGTTGCACATCGGTGTATCAGATGTTTGCAGACAGTGGTCATTTAAAGGCGGAGTTGTACGTCCATCACACAAAGGGTATCCGCGGTATCTGAGAAAGCAACTGCCATAATGATTTCTCTTTTTGCTCTTACATTAATTAAAATCAAATTAAACAGAAATGTTTTTTTCCTGTTCCTCCAGGCGTATCCAAAAATACCAACACTGAAGATAACATAAAAGAATACCAAAGGAATAACAGCCAAACCCAACTCTGCAATGGAACTTTACGTGTTGAAATAACCTAAGTTTTTAAGGTAGCCATAGTTCTGAAAGTCCCATTTGTCTTGTTTTTTTTTTTTCAATTCCATATATTACTGGTGCTGTTAGGACCTAACGTCATATAGCTTCTTACCAATTTTCATTATTCCATTTGTATGGTAGGTGTCACCCCCTTTTTTATATTGAAGTTATGTTTAGCCTATGACCATCTTTGGAAGGTTTCTAGTGCGTGATTCAAACTTAGTTGTGATCGGCCGATCCGTTTAGGGCGCAACCCGATTTATACCTGCATACAAACATTCCTAATTTAAATTTTATCTTAATATGTAAAAAACACGTGTCACAAACTTTTTGGGCGCGATGGACTCCTAAACTACCGAACCGATTTTGAATTTGTTTTGCATACTGTGTGTAGTTTGATCTAACTTGAGAGATAGGATAGGTTATATCTCAGTTTATAGTCGCAATATTATTTTATTGCAAATTTTTTTATTTGTTTATACGTAATAATAAAATGTTACGTATACGCAGTGGTGCACCTCTTTTCAGTTGGTATGGATATGTTGGTACACGTGCTTATTTAACTTTACATACATATATATATATATATATATATATATATATTAGGCCGGGTCGATTTGTGGGGAGGCAAAAAAATCGCCCATTGCTCTGTGAAAATCATATTATAGGGATCAAAATAAGAAACTTTGCCGAAGGAACCATACCTCTAAAACGAATTCTGATGTCCCCCCCTTTGGGTCGTGTGGGCAAATTTTGAAAAATCCCCCTTTGAAATGCCTATGTTTTTTCTTTTTGGAGTTTATTTTTCTCTTTAGAAATTTATTTAGTCATAACATATGTAAATGAAAAAATGAATTTAACTCAGTAATAGAAAAGAAATTAAAAAAAATTATTAGAAATTAGCGTTTTTACAACCCCCTTTTAAAACCAAGGCATCACTTTGATGCATTTGCATGTCGTAAACATAGTTGTGTGGGTTTTTTATTCAACCCTTTTAAAAAATGAAGGTATCACTGTGACACAATTGCAGATCGTAAAATTGCTTTTGTTGTTTTTTTTAAGCCACCACAAGACACAGGAGGTAGAATTGAAACTGACCCTACCCAAAAGTTCGACCCAAAGGGGGGAAATCAGAATTCGTTTTAGAGGTATGGTTCCTTCGGCAAAGTTTCTTATTTTGTTCCCTAGAATACGATTTTCATAGAGCAATGAGCGATTTTCACCAGGGCCGGCGAGAGGGGCCGGGGGTTTCTGATGGGGCCCGCGATTTGAGGTACTAAGACATTTTTTTAATTAAGGAGAGTCTTTAGTTGTTCCATGTGCAATTTTTAAGCCGAATTTCAAAAGCAGCGAATATCTGCATTTCGTTTCAATATTATAGTGAAGTGTGAAAAATAAAAATCTATATATATTAAAAGAAAGGCTAAAATGTTTGTTAATTGGTCGCCGGTGTTTGGAGAGATGCGCCGGTCGATTTTGTACAAACATACCTATTTACATACGTCCTATTCGATTTGCCTGAAATTTGGTATATATATTTGCCTATATTAGTAATATTAGTATTTATGATCCTTTTTTCCGGGAAGTAGACCAGAGAAAGACTGGGGCTGAGACTGGGAGTGGGACTGGGACTGGAACAAAATACATACCACCCTCTGGGACAGGCAATAAGGGATGAAGAACAATAATAAGAACAGGAGAGAAGAGAAAAGAAAGAAGGAGACTAAGAATGAGATAGAATGAGACGAAGATGGAGATAGATGAAGCGAAAAAGACGGAGGGGGGAGTGAATAAAAGGATTAGGAAAAAGTGAAGAGAACAGGGAGGGCAGAGTTAGACGGAAAAAGCTCATTAAAATGTATGCAGATAGGCCAAGTTTAGGGCAGAACAACGTCTGCCGGGTCTTCTAGTATATATATAGATAGAAGATGTCGATAGACTGAAGTTAACAAAAAATTTTAACGGCGGAAGGTTACTAAACATCCAAAAGGAATAACAGCCAAACAAATCTGTAGTCAAACTTTAGCTATTATAATAACCAAATTCTGTACGGCGACCATATTTCTGAAAAATCCCATTTTAAAAAGGTGTCACCCCCCTTTTCCCCAATTCCACATTTTACTGGAGGTGTTAGGACTTAACCTCGTATAGCTCCTTACCAATTTTCCCTATCCTACCATTACTACATCCCGAGATATGCAGTATGATAAATTCCATTTATGTGGGGGGTGCCACGCCCCCTTACTGAATTTCAATGTTCTAGCATGAATACCTTCAGAGTTATGTAGTAACAAATATCTATTTTGCATGGGAGGTGCCACGCCCCTTTTCTATATCGATATTATTTTTAGCCTATGACCATCCTTGGAATGTTTCTATTGGGTTGTGCAAATTCGGTTGTGATCGGTCGATCCGTTTAGGATGCAACTCGATCTATACCTACATACATACATAATATTAATTTTATATATATAGACAAGCAGCCCTCTTGCTTAGAACTATGGGTTTACTCTTAAGCCCTCTACAGCTATCTACATGCAATATTAGCTTTGTTTTTTTTTACACGTAAACGTCTATACGCTTAAACTTTATATGGACTGCTAAGCGTCAAACTTTAAATACACCTCTGAAATTGCTGCGCATAAAATGTGTACTACTAAATACGCATTATACTCAGATGTAACTGAAATATGTGTTTTTGTTTCACCCTCTACACTAATTCTATGTATTCTATGTGTGTCCACAATTCATCGCAACTGATTTAGCTATATGTTATACTCTACGGCCATCAGAGTGTTGTGTCTCCGCTTTTCGGTACACCCTGTGGCTGTAGCTAGTTATTTAACCACTGCCGCTAGATGGGTCTCCTAAGCATTATCTAAGCGAGGATATGCGTGTTTTTTTTTTACGCGCAAACGTAAACGTATACGCGTGTATAAAAAAAAAACGGCTATTATCGCTCTGCCCATCAGACCATCATAGATGGACGCGAATAGCTCAAGCAGAAATTACTTTAAATTGAATTGTTGTATTATCAAACTGACTGACTCATCATTCATTTGCCAACCGTGCCCTTTCGTCTTGTCAATTATCTGTTAGCATTTGTTGTTGCATCTATTTGCTTCAGCTTTAATTGATAATTATAATGTTGCCGCTGATCTTATGGTTGTTGACGCGTTGTTGAAATTAATGCGTGCGTAACTCATGCAAACACGGCATATGAGGACTCACACGAGTGCACGTGATGTATCTCAGCATAAAAAACAAAAGCAACAATGCAAAACTATTGCACTTTTCAATGCACTTCTAATACACTTAAGTTGCATTTGCATGCAAATAACAATTGTAGCACCGTTGTGAATGGCAGTAGCAACATAGCAAAGGAAGCGTATATTGAGAGGACAACACAAATTAATAAAATCTATAGAACGTACACAAATATTCAGAAGACTTGGACAACAATACATCAATTTAATAAGTGCGTGGGTAAGCATGGCTGTTAATGACACGCATGAAAATATGCATTGGAAATTTTAAAAGGCCGGTTTATGCATAAATTTTCGGAAATCCAACAATCGAATGTATTACGATTATCAATAACACTTAATAATATGAGTAGTTCCAAGCCAAAGCTCAATAAGTGACTTATAACAAGTTCATAGACAAAGGAAAAAAGTGCTCAGTCTTAAATGGAGACACATTTTCAAACGATACTTACGATATTATGGCAATTATGAAGGAACACACATACATACAAAAAATCACATCTAGGACAACTAGATTTGAAGTTAAAACAGATAGTTGTTTGCATTTACTGAGCTTTGGTCTGAAAAATATCATTTATAGCGTTTGTGTTTGAAATTCTTTGGAATTATTACTATTCTTTTCATATTTTAATTCCATCTTCAGGTTTGCTTGTGAGTAGTCCATTAAGTGATTTGTTGGGACTTTTCAGAAAATTCTCATCCATCTGAGGGAGTACACCGACCTGAAGTAGGTGGCCCTGGCTTAGGACAATCGTAGCATCGTAAATTTGACCACATTTTTTTAATGTATTCGGATCAGTTATAGAATATTCGTATACTCCTTAAGTTTTCCCCAAATCATCCTTAAGAGGTATGTATACCAGTACTCTACAACTTATCCCCATCTATATATTAATATGCTAACAAAATTCCGCAGTGCATAGGCCTATTTTTGTTAACAAATATTACTCTATTTGTCTATAATTAATAGAAAAAGTTTTTTGTAAATCCAACAATCTCTCCAAATATCGATATTTACTTTCTTGCACAAAAGCGCGCCATCTTTGGACAAATTATGTAAGTGCTCTATCCGAAGATTAGAATCTTCATATTTCCACAATGATCACATTAAAAGCCGGAAAAAAGTCTAAGTGCACTTATTGCGTTTTTATATGGAACTGTTTGTTCGCTTCACTTAATTTCAAGTAATTTCACCATAATTCTATGTCAATTTCATTTGATTTTACATAATTTTTATATTTTTGTTTAAGGAGCTCCATACCAAAACGTTATAATTATATGTGAAAAGTTTTTAGAAAATTTAAGAAAATACAATCAAAATGTACAAAGTCTTAGATAAAATTCAAGATTTTACAGAAAAAGTTAAGTAGATTAGACCAATCTGCTATATTTCCAACACTTGATGCATAGACTGAGTTGAAAAAATACACGTTGGTCGAATTTCGACCACAGGCGATACTAGTTCATATAAATATAACCAAGTTTTCAACCCAAATAATTTAAAAATTGTATCAAATTTTTGCGTTTTGCTATGAAATGCATATTTTGAAACGTTCCAAAATGGCGAAATTTGCTGCTTTTTATTCCTCATAAATATTATTACATAGGTTTTAAAAAGTTCAGTTAAATCCCATCCATAACTCAAAATTACTGAAGTGCACTTATTGAGTTTTGGTTTAGAACTCCTCATATCATAAACAAACATAAAGTTTTACAATAATTTGTAAATCTTTAGAAATCATCATCATTCCAATGTTTCGTCTCAATTTAAAATAAACAAGTAAGGAAGGTTAAGTTCGGGTGTAACCGAACATTACATACTCAGTTGAGAGCTATGGTGACAACATAAGGGAAAATAACCATGTAGGAAAATGAACCGAGGGAAACCCTGGAATGTGTTTGTATGACATGTCTATCAAATGAAAGGCACTAAAGAGTATTTTATGAGGGAGTGGGCCATAGTTTCATAGATGGACGCCATTTAGGGATATCGCCATAAAGGTGGATCAGGGTTGACTCTAGAATTTGTTTGCACGATATGGGTATCAAATTAAAGGTATTAATGAGGGTTTTAAAAGGGAGTGGTGGTAGTAGTATAGGTGGTCGCCTTTTCAGAGATATCGCCATAAAGGTGGACCAGGGGTGACTCTAGAATATGTTTGTACGATACGGGTATCAAATGAAAGGTGTTAATGAGTATTTTAAAAGGGAGTAATCCTTAGTTCCATAGGTGGACGCCGTTTCGAGATATCGCCATAAAGGTGGACCAGGGGTGACCCTAGAATTTGTTTGTACAATATGGGTATCAAAAGAAAGGTGTTAATGAGTATTTTAAAGGGAGTGATCCTTAGTTCCATAGGTGGACGCCGTTTCGATATATCGCCATAAAGGTGAACCAAGGGTGACCCTAGAATTTGTTTGTACGATATGGGTATCAATTTAAAGGTATTAATGAGGGCTTTAAAAGGGAGTGGTGGTAGTTGTATAGGTGGTCGCTTTTCAGAGATATCGCCATAAAGGTGGACCAGGAGTGACTCTAGAATGAGTTTGTACGATATGGGTATCAAATTAAAGGTATTAATGAGAGTTTTAAAAAGGAGTGGTGGTAGTTGTATATGTGAAGGCGTTTTCCAGATATCGACCAAAATGTGGACCAGGGTGACCCAGAACATAATCTGTTGGATACCGCTAATTTATTTATATATGTAATACCTGCCAAGATTTCAAGGGTTTTTTATTTCCCACTGCAGAGCTTTTTCATTTTCTTCTACTTAAAATATGGTAAGTGTCACAACCATTTTACAAAGTTTTTTCTAAATTTATATTTCGCGTCAATAATCCAATCCAATTACCATGTTTCATCCCTTTTTTCTTATGCGGTATAGAATTATGGCATTTTTTTAATTTTTCGTAATTTTCGATATCGAAAAACTGGGCGTGGTCATAGTCGGATTTCGTTCATTTTTTATACCAAGATAAAGTGAGTTCAGATAAGTACGTGAACTAAGTTCAGTAAAGATATGTCGATTTTTGCTCAAGTTATCGTGTTAAGGGCCATGCGGAAGGACAGACGGACGACTGTGTATAAAAACAGGGCGTGGCTTCAACCGATTTCGGCCATTTTCACAGAAAACGTCATAAAATCTATGCCCCTACCAAATTTCAAAAGGATTGGTAAATTTTTGTTCGACTTATGGCATTAAAAGTATCCTAGACAAATTAAATGAAAAAGGGCGAAGCCACGCCCATTTTGAAATTTTCTTTTATTTTTGTATTTTGTTGCACCACATCATTACTGGAGTTGAATGTTGACATAATTTACCTATATACTGTAAAGATATTAAATTTTTTGTTAAAATTTTACTTTAAAAAAATTTTTTTTTAAGTAGGCGTGATCCTTCTCCGATTTTGCTAATTTTTATTAAGCGTACATATAGTAATAGGAGTACTATTCTTCAACGACTGCCAAATTACAGCTTGCAAAAGTTTTAAATTACCTTCTTTTAAAAGTGGGCGGTGCCACGCCCATTGTCCAAAATTACCAAATTTCTATTCTGCGTCATAATTTCAACCCACCTACCAAGTTTCATCGCTTTATCTGTCTTTGGTAATGAATTATCTCACTTTTCGGTTTTTCGAAATTTTCGATATCGAAAATGTGGGCGTGGTTATAGTCCGATATCGTTCATTTTAAATACCGATCTGATATGAGTGCTCAGGAACCTACGTACCAAATTTCATCAAGATACCTCAAAATTTACTCAAGTTATCGTGTTAACGAACGGACGGACGGACGGACGGACGGACGGACATGGCTCAATCAAATTTTTTTTCGATCCTGATTATTTTGATATATGGAAGTCTATATGTATCTCGATTCCTTTATATATGTACAACCAACCGTTATCCAATTAAACTTAATATACACTGTGAGCTCTGCTCAACTGAGTATAAAAACAAGTAAGAACGGGACTGTCTTCGGCTGTGCCGAAGACTTCATACCTTTCATGAATGGGGCTGAAAAATAATCTTATCCCGTTCGTAATCTCCGAATAATCGGATGTATAAGATAAGAAATATATAGTGAACAGATCTACATACCTTAACGATTTTTAAGATAAATATAAAATAAACAAGTAAGGAAGGTTAAGTTCGGGTGTAACCGAACATTACATACTCAGTTGAGAGCTATGGTGACAACATAAGGGAAAATAACCATGTAGGAAAATGAACCGAGGGAAACCCTGGAATGTGTTTGTATGACATGTGTATCAAATGAAAGGCATTAAAGAGTATTTTATGAAGGAGTGGGCCATAGTTCTATAGGTGGACGCAATTTAGGGATATCGCCATAAAGGTGGATCAGGGTTGACTCTAGAATTTGTTTGTACAATGTGGGTATCAAATGAAAGGTGTTAAAGAGTATTTTATGAGGGAGTGGGCCATAGTTCTATAGGTGGACGCCATTTAGGGATATAGCCATACAAGTGGATCAGGGTTGACTCTAGAATGCGTTTGTACGATATGGGTATCAAATGAAAGGTGTAAATGAGTATTTTAAAAGGGAGTAATCCTTAGTTCCATAGGCGGACGCCGTTTCGAGATATGGCCATAAAGGTGGACCAGGGGTGACCCTAGAATTTGTTTGTACAATATGGGTATCAAAAGAAAGGTGTCCATAGGTGGATGCCGTTTCGAGATATCGCCATAAAGGTGGACCAGGGGTGACCCTAGAATTTGTTTGTACAATATGGGTATCAAAAGAAAGGTGTTAATGAGTATTGTGAAAGGGAGTGATGCTTAGTTCCACAGGTGGACGCCGTTTCGAGATATCGCCATAAAGGTGGGCCAGGTGTGACCCTAGAATTTGTTTGTACGATATGGGTATCAAATTAAAGGTACTAATGAGGGTTTTAAAAGGGAGTGGTGGTGGTTGTATAGATGGTCGCCTTTTCGAGATATCGCCATAAAGGTGGACCAGGGGTGACTCAAGAATGCGTTTGTACGATATGGGTATCAAATGAAAGGTCTTTATGAGTATTTTAAAACGGAGTAATCCTTAGTTCCATAGGTGGACGCCGTTTCGAGATATCGCCATAAAGGTGGACCAGGGGTGACTCTACAATTTGTTTGTACAATATGGGTATCAAAAGAAAGGTGTTAATAAGTATTTTAAAAGGGAGTAATCCTTAGTTCCATAGGTGGAAGCCGTTTCGAGATATCGCCACAAAGGTGGACCAGGGGTGACCCTGGAATTTGTTTGTACGATATGGGTATCAAATTAAAGGTATTAATGAGGGTTTTAAAAGGGAGTGGTGGTGGTTGTATAGATGGTCGCCTTTTCGAGATATCGCCATAAACGTGGACCAAGGGTGACCCTAGAATTTGTTTGTACAATATGGGTATCAAAAGAAAGGTGTTAATGAGCATTTTAAAAGGGAGTAATCCTTAGTTCGATAGGTGGACGCTGTTTCGAGATATCGCCATAAAGGTGGACCAGGGGTGACCCTAGAATTTGTTTGTACAATATGGGCATCAAATGAAAGGTGTTAATGAGTATTTTAAAAGGGAGTGGGCCTTAGTTCTATAGGTGGACGCCGTTTCGAAATATCGCCATAAAGGTGGACCAGGGGTGACTATAGAATGTGTTTGTACGATATGGGTATCAAATTAAAGGTATTAATGAGAGTTTTAAAAGGGAGTGGTGGTAGTTGTATATGTGAAGGCGTTTTCCAGATATCGACCAAAATGTGGACCAGGGTGACTCAGAACATCATCTGTTGGATACCGCTAATTTTTTTATATATATAATACCTGCCAAGACTTTAAGGGTTTTTTATTTCGCCCTGCAGAACTTTTTCATTTTCTTCTACTTAATATGGTAGGTATCACAACCATTTTATAAAGTTTTTTCTAAAGTTATATTTCGCGTCAATAAACCAATCCAATTACCTCACAATATTCCATCCCTTTTTTCGTATTTGGTATAGAATTATGGCATTTTTTTCATTTTTCGTAATTTTCGATATCGAAAAAGTGGGCGTGGTCATTGTCGAATTTCGGTCATTTTTCATGCCAAGATAAAGTGAGTCCAAGTAACTACGTGAACTAAGTTCATTAAAGATATGTCGATTTTTGCTCAAGTTATCGTGTTAACGGCCATGCGGAAGGACAGACGAATGACTGTGTATAAAAACTGGGCGTGGCATCAACCGATTTCGCCCGTTTTCACAGAAAACAGTTAACATCATAAAATCTATGCTCCTACCAAATTTCAAAAGGATTGGTTAATTTTTGTTCGACTTATGGCGTTAAAAGTATCCTAGACAAATTAAATGAAAAAGGGCGAAGCCACGCCCATTTTGAAATTTTCTTTTATTTTTGTATTTTGTTGCACCATATCATTACTGGAGTTGAATGTTGACATAATTTACTTATATACTGTAAAGATATTAAATTTTTTGTTAAAATTTTCTTAAAAAAAATTTTTTTTTAAAGTGGGCGTGGTCCTTCTCCGATTTTGCTAATTTTTATTAGGCCTACATATAGTAATAGGAGTAACGTCCCTGCCAAATTTCATCATGATATCTTCAACGACTGACAAATTACAGCTTGCAAAAATTTTAAATTACCTTCTTTTAAAAGTGGGCAGCGCCACGCCCATTGTCCAAAATTTTACTAATTTTCTATTCTGCGTCATAAATTCAACCCATCTACCAAGTTTCGTCGCTTTATCTGTCTTTGGTAATGAATTATCGCACTTTTTCGGTTTTTCGAAATTTTAGATATCGAAAAAGTGGGCGTGGTTATAGTCCGATATCGTTCATTTTAAACAGCGATATGAGATGAGTGCTCAGGAACCTACATACCAAATTTCATCAAGATACCTCAAAATTTACTCAAGTTATCGTGTTAACGGACGGACGGACGGACGGACGGACGGACATGGCTCAATCAAATTTTTTTTCGATCCTGATTATTTTGATATATGGAAGTCTATATCTATTTCGATTCCTTTATATATGTACAACCAACCGTTATCCAATCAAACTTAATATACTCTGTGAGCTCTGCTCAACTGAGTATAAAAACAGGTAGGTACTTTGTGTGAGGATGCAAAGTTTCAGGTTTTTTGTGGTCTGCGTGTAAAAACTATGACTACGGATCACGTATTTCAAAAATATATGACGTAAACGTAACTATTTGATGAAATTTGATGAATTTTGAAGCTTCTAGCCGTAAAAAAGGGGTCAAAATGACAGTTTTTATGGGGTATATAATATATATACCACCGATCTCTATGATTTTTTCAGACATCAATATATGCTATACACGTAAGCAGTTGGTGAAATTTGAAGCTTCTAGCTGTTAAAATGGGGCCGAAATCGTAAAAAAAATATATATATACTATATATACCATCATATATATATTATATATATCACCGATCTCTATGATTTTTTCAGACAACAATATATGCTATATGCGTAAATATTCGGTGAAATTTGAAGCTTATAGCTGTTAAAATGGGGTTAAAATTTGCGAAAATATATATATATATACTAAATATATACTATATATACCACCACATATATACTATATATACCACCGATCTTTATGATTTTTTCAGACAACAATATATACTATATACGTAAGCATTCGTTGAAATTTGAAGCCTCTAGCTCTTAAAATAGGGTAGTAATTATGAAAAGTTCCTTATCTGAACAATCGGTTGTGGGGGATATATACTATATATACGACCGATCTCATAAATTTTTTCAGGCAACAATATGTGCAATATACGAAAGTATATGGTGAAGTTTGAAGCTTCAATCTGTTAAATTGGGTAAGATATTACAAAAATCCTCTTTTTCTGAAAAATCGGTTGTATGGAGGATATATGCTATAGTGGTCCGATCCGGTCGGTTCCGACAAATGTCTAATCGGACACCCAAATACACCCGCTCACCAAATTTTATCAAGATATCTCAAAAATTGAGGGACTAGTTTGCATACAAACAGACAGACGGACAGACGGACATGGCTAAATCAACTCAGCTCTTCAACCTGATTATCTCGGTATACTTAATGGTGGGTATATCTATTTTCCTTTAAGGACTTACAATTTTCGGTTTCGTGACGAAATTAATATACCATTTCATTTTCATGAAAGGTATAATAGGAACGTTGCTTTATTAAAAACCTAACTATTACACGCAACCACGATTGTGTTTTTGCCATGAAATTTTTCTCCGCCAAAAAGTTATCTGCTTTATCAGATGCGCATGGAGTCGGTCTAAAACTTGTAGGATGACTACTTAATGCTGCCATAAGCACACCACATTCTGGAAGAAAATTGGGCTCTATCTTCCCGGATATTTATCGCAAAAAATATTATTTTTATTATTTTCGATTTACTATACATATTTCATGTTCTTCTAATGACAGAATATTTCAAGACCGGGGTCAAATTCCTGTAGGAACGACAATGGCGACCTAGGCACTGACGTACAGAGTGTGAGGGAAGGCGAACCCGATACCCCGGTTACCGATGATGAAAAACACGCTCCGGCATCCAACTATGGGGAAGTGAGAATGGCAATATCACGGCTAAAAAATCACAAGGTGCCAAGTAATGACGAGATACCCACCGGGCTGTTCAAACATGGCGGCGTAGAGTTGGTATAAGATAAAGAAGCAAAAAAAGTGGGCCTGAGGTTGGAGGAAGCGTTGGCCTCGCGTGGTGCTCCCAATTGGCGACTGTTATTGTTAGGTGACCTCACTGACTCCACGTACTTCATCTATCTATAAATAATATAAATAAATAATAAATAAATCTTATAAAATAACGTCGTTCAATGTTGTTGTACGCACATCACTTCACACTGAATGTTCCGATTTTAAAACGGTGTTTTGCATTTGAAAACTTAGCTATGTCAGATGACTATTTTCAATATAATTTGAAGGTATATATTATGGGGGTGTGGCAAATTGCCAAAATGTAGTAAAAAATCATAAAATTTTTGTTTACACAGCTATAACTCATAAACGGATAGATGGATTTAAAAAAATTTTACTTTGCAGTAAAACTTTGAAATATTTACCTTCGCTCTGCATAAAAAAATACTTGATTCCTTTCTTATATCAGCCAAATTGTTTAAACAAAAGTAAAATTTTTACCAAAAAATGCGTGCGCGTGGTTGTTCGCTGTCAACTGTGCGTGCAAATTTGTTTTGAGTGAGACATGATGCGTCACATACGTACATACATAGCATTCGCTGCGTTAATTAACTTCGGAAGTACATTTATATGTATGAATGTTTGTACATGTGTATTTTCATATCATATCAGCTTGACATATGTATTAATGCAACATAAATGGTTAAGAATGCACACATCTCTTGAAAAAAAACTCTTTCGTTAAATATATTGAACATTTTCTTAAAATTATTAAACAAAAGTTTTATTTTTTGGTATGTTTGCATGTATATGCTAATATTTGTGCGCTAAGAAGATTTACTTCTTCAATACATTTTTTATGCTAATTTGTATGCTGATCGTAAAGACAAATTTAACGAGTATCCATTTTTAATATTTTTGTATGGCAGCCCTAAAGGAGTTATTTTAGAGAGAACAGTTAGTTTTCACATATTTTTTTATTAAAATTTCTACGTAAGTTGTTTAAGCTGTGCTAATAATTTATTATATATTACTAGCAGACCCGGCAGACGTTGTTCTGCCTTAAATTTGGCCTATCTGCATACATTTTAATAAGCTTTTTCCGTCTAACTCTGCCCTCCCCCCACCCCTCTTCACTTTTTCCTGATCCTCTTATTCACTCCTTCCTCCGTCTTTTTCGCTTCATCTATCTCCATATTCGTCTCATTCTATTTCTTTCTCAGCCTCCTTCTTCTCTCTTTTCTCTTCTCTCACGTTCTTCTCATTCTTCTTCATCCCTTATTGCCTGTCCCAGAGGGTGGTATGTATTTTGTTCCAGTCCCAGTCCCAGTCCCACTCTTAGTCTCAGTCCCAGTCATAGTTCTAATCCCAGTCCCAGTCCGTCTCTGGTCTACTTCCCGGAAAAAAGGATCGTAAATACTAATATAGGCAAATTTATATACCAAATTTCAGGCAAATCGAATAGGACGTATATAAATAGGTATGTGGGTATTATTAATTCATGTCTCTATTTCGGCTTCGCATGCATATTTATCTGTTTTGCCAGGTTGATGTGACAAAATCGAATATCACAATGAAAATTACTTTAGAGCTCTCAGCAACAGCTTTCATCTCAGATCCATATTACTCACACATTCTAGGGGTATCCGGGTCCACGTTTTGGCCTATATCTTGAGATCCTAGTCACCAAGCGGTATAATATAGTACTCTGTACTAAATCACTCATCAACAGCTTTCCTTTGATATCCATATTATATAAACACACTCTAGGGGTACCCGGGTCGACGTTTGAACAAAATTGACCGACGCATCTCTTCAAACACCGGCGACCAACTAACACACATTTTAGCCTTTCCTTTTATATATATATAGATTTTTATTTTTCACACTTCACTATTGCTTTTGAAATTCGGCTTAAAAATAGCACATGGAACAACTAAAGACTCTCCTGATTTAAAAAAAATTTCTTAGTACTTCTAAATCGCCGGCCCCCTCAGAGCGCCGGGTCCAAACCAAAGTAAGTTTTTTTATCAATATTATTGCAAAAGTAAGTACCATACAGTGTGAATTTCTATATTATTTAGTATGGTTTTTCGAAAGGACAAATAAAAGAAAAGAAAGTGAAGTATAGAGAGGAATGGAACCGAAAGGAAAGGGAAGAAGAGGAAAGGAAAGGACAGGAAAGGCAAGGAAAGGAAACAAAAGGAGAGGAAATTACAGGGGAGCAAAGGAAGGAAGAAGACAGGACCGGACAGCGAATGAAAGGATGGGAAATGAAAGAAAAGGAAACGAAACAAAAGGAAAGGATAGCAGAAAAGAAGACAAGAAAGGAGAATAAAGGAGAGGAAATGAAAAGAAAGGACGGAAGGGAAAGAAGGAAAGGAGAGGAATGGAAGGGAAAGAAGGAAAGGAGAGCAATGGAGGGGAAGGAAAGGGAAGGAAAAGGAAGGGAAAGGAAAGGAAAGTAAAAAAGGAAAAGAGAAAGAGAAAAGAAAGGAAAATAAAAAAAGGTAACGAAAACAATTAATTAACATAATTTTTCCGAAACTTTCATCCATGCAGTTTAATATCTTAATAATAATTTATTGTTACGATTTAAATAAGTTTTTGAGCCGAGCATTTCATAATAAGCAAACAAAAGGAGTGGAAATTACAGGGGAGGAAAGAAAGGCAGAAGACGGGGCCGGGCAGCGAAGAAAAGGACAGGAAATGAAAAAAGGGAAGGAAACGAAAGAAAAGGAAAGGATAGGAGAAAAGAGGACAAGAAAGGAGAAGAAAGGAAAGGAAAGGAAAGGGAAGGAAAGGAAATGAAAAGAAAGGAAGGAAGTAAAAGAGGAAAAGGAAAGGAAGGGCAGGGAAAGGAAAGGAAAGAGAAGGTTAAAAGAAAGGAAAGTAAAGGAAAGGAGAGGAAATGAAAACAATTAGTTAATATAATTTTTCCTTAACTTTCATCCATGCAGTTTAATATTTTAATAATAATTTATTGTTACGATTTAAATAAGTTTTTGATCCGAGCTTTTCATAATAAGCAAATAAAAGGAGAGGAAATTACAAAGTAGGAAAGGAAGGTAGAAGACTGGGCCGGACAGCGAAAGGAAGGACAGGAAACGAAAGAAAATTAAAGGAAACAAAAGAAGAGGATAGGGGAAAAGAACAAGAAAGGAGGAGAAATTAGAGGATAGGAAAGGAAATCAAAAGAAAGGAAGGAAGGGAAAGAAAAGGAATGGGAAAGGAAAGGTAAGGAAGGAAAGGAAAGGAAAAGAAAAGAAGGGAAGGGAAGGGAAGGGAAAGGAAAGGAAAGGAAAGGAAAGGAAAGGAAAGGTAAGGAAAGGAAAGGAAAGGAAAAGAGAATAGGAAAAGAAAGAAAAGAATATGACTTATCTTTATTTTTTAGTTGAACCATTAATTCAAAATGCAACTACAAATTACCATTTTTAAACATTGCAACCTGTTTGAAACAAGATGCGGGTTGCTAGTTTCTATATAAAATTTCAAGAAATGCTGTATGTTGAATTTTGGCAGGGTTTACAAATCGCGTTCGGACATTTTTTGCTTACATTTTACTGCTTCTAGTCTCATTCCGTACGAAAAAATTACAAACACTGTGAGTAAAATGTGAACAAACATGGCTTAAGAAACGAACAATGAATTCGTATCAGCTTTTCATACATGTGCTATGACAACCAAAGATATTAGGCAGTAATACTATTTAGTTTTAAACCTTTGAGTTAAAAAATGTTGTAGGATGTAAAAGCGGAGCAAAATACTGCGACTGAAATAAATTCCGAGCACTGCGTCAGTAATGAAATATGCTGTCAAAAGCATGACGTCACGCCGAGAAAATTTATTTCCAAGCCAACAACTGCTTTCGTTGCTCTCTCATTTTTTAATGCGGGATCTCTTTGTTGGTTCATGCATACTATCAGTGGCAAAACATGCTTATTTCATGCATGCAAAAACTTTTTCCACTCGGGTAGCAATGAATTTTTCAAATGAAATTGTCAAAAATGAATTTTCTTGTGCGCAGCTTTATATCTACAGAAGGACATCGAATTACTCCCTACGACGGTCTTAGCATGGAACATACGATTCCCTTAGAAAGAGGAAAAACAATATCAGTTTAGAAATCCAACTGAGAATGTTATACAGTTTTTTCTTGCAAATTGAAAAGTTCCATTGATCCCCTTTCCAAACGAAATTCCTGTAAAATCGTTTGACAAAAAAATTGTACACACAACAACAACGACATTATCAAATACCACTAGACCAATTATTGATTGAAAGCGCTTTCCAAAATTGAATGGTAATCATTGCAATTTGAAATGACAAGCGAAAAATGACAGCATCAAAAAAAAAAATGATGACCGGTTCGTCTTATAAACCTTTTAAGTACAAAATCTACGTGTCACACCACAAAGCTCATGCGCGGCTTAATCACATAATCGATTAAAGTTCAGTGTTAATAGAAATGATCGATTGGTACTTTTTTTGATACACTTTGCTGGTCGAGAATATCTACATTGGTACTGCTCAGATTAATCGATGTATAAAACTTTTCAGAATACAATATTGCAGAGCTTAGTGAATGCTCCCAAAATATAACAGTTTTATTTTAAATGACCACCATACGAATGAAAAATTTATATATTTATTCCACTTCAATTGAATAAGTACTTTTCGTAAATCTTTTTGGTAATTAGACAAAATACTTATTTATCATCGCTGTTAAAGCTGGTCCGGTGGAACTCCGCGCAGCGTTGCAATATTGCGCTGATATCAAGATTGGAGCCAGTGATGCTAATGCTCGTGATTTCGATTATGCTGGAGGCATTCAGGTCATCGACTGACAAAGCTGCAAATACCATATGCTAGGTTAGGTTGACCTGGGCGGTCAGTAAAGACCTCACATAGACTTAATATGTCAATAGTGCTGGCAGAAATTTTTCGAGGACTAAGAGGTACCATCACTCATGTTATAAAATATGACCGTCCTCTGAAAGCTCTTCCGCCCCTATTAGTTGAACCCCGAACCTCGCGAGAAAGGAGTGTTCCGTTAGTTCGCCCATCATACCCTTTAATTTTCTAGCTTAAGGGATATTAGCATTTTTGTGCGTCCAATATCGGTAGATTTGCAATGATCTTCGAAATGTTGCAGCCGGTGCTTTCTGTTATCATATATTTTCTACCAAGTGCTATGGGACGTATGCCGTATATTTATTGAGTGCTGGAACCTTATTTGGCAACACATCGGCCTGTCGTTACGTTCTGTCCACTTATGACCGGGAATCTAATATAGATGTACGATCCAGCCTGAGCGGATGCAATCAAACTTAAGCTGGGTTCACGATATCATCTAAAGAGAGTTCGCGCCATTGCCCAGCCTCTGTTGTAGCTATGGTATAAAACTGAACAAAATATTTTAGATTGCTATCAATCAGTAGCAGCATCAATAATCGAACATCAGTGAATCATCATTATAAATGAGAAATGTTAAGGAAATGAAATTGCACCAACCGCATCAGCCACATCAACCACATCAATGATAAGAGCAACAACAACAATGTAAGCATATCAACAACCGCAACCACTTCATCGTCCAACGATTGCCACCGCATGAACAACATTTTTCAGCTACTGCACTGCGCGACACGTTCTAGCTTCAGAGCCTTAACCAATGCCACCACAACCCCACTTGAGTGCGTGTACTGGTCACGCACGTCCTTCTGCAAACTATAATTCAGATTCTGCGTGCACAGAAAAATTAAACTTGCAACAGAAATACAATTTATGTGCGATTTTCAATTATATCATATCAAAATGTTGAAAATAAAAACATTTTGAAATGAAAGAAAAATTAAGTTCGAGTGAAAATGAGTAATATATACCCAACCCTAAACAACAATGTTTAAATACTCTTCAAGGGACTTATCATAAACTCCAGCTACGAAAATTTCTCTGGTAACTAGTTTTGCAACTAGTTGCCAAATGAATTACTTTGAGATTATGTAGATTATTAAATGGGCATATAGTATATTCAGGAAGAAGTATATATTCTTGAGGGAATAATTTAAGATTTCCTACTGCGTTAAACAGAAACACCTAGGAAAGATAATCTAGTTAACCAAAAATACATAAACACTCCATGATGAACTTAGGATGAACACTACGAAGGTTTCAGGGGCTGATGGAATATCCGCGGAAACAATGAGACAGCTGCAAATAATCGCACAGGACTCTTGTTTCACATCTCAAATAGCAAGTGTCTTCCCCACCAACGGACAAAAAGAGCCCAACTACCCTTCTTGAAACTCAACTATTGTTCTTGGCCTTGCGCTCAATATCTACTTCTGAATATTTCAAGTAGGGTTCAGATTTCATTTGATAATCTCCGATGGTTACGACTAACTCATACACGGTCCACTTTGAGCTCAACAACACTGCATCTGTTTTATTTTTAACCACATTCAGCCCTTTAATGATCAGTCGCTCATTTATTCCTTCTACGGCGTTATTACATAGTGCCTGGAGCAGATCCACTTTTTTGGCCAATGCTACAAATAGGAGCATTCTCTCGCTAAAATAGCTACCAATTATTCTCCGTAGGTAAGCAGATGTGCCAACGTTTCTTAGCATTGACACTCTCTGCTTCTCCGGTTATGGCTTCACGAGCTGAAATAACAACTTTCAATCCAAACTGATTGTTTGATAAGCCACCTCGGAAGACGCCTTTTTGGATACAGGCGATAAAGAAATCAGTAAAGACTGATGTTTTAGACCTTACCTCGAAAAGTCCCAGTAGATCTTCTATCAAGTGAAATGACCGATCTGCTTGGCATTGGAACCGGTCAACCATCCGAAGATGCCAAGAAAAGTACAAGGTCACGAACATTAGTTAGTTGGCAAGAAAGTTGGGAAGAGTCGAGGAAAGGGCGCTGAACCTTCGTAGTAGTTCGGAATACACTAGATTGGTACGAGCGGAATCACAGAGAACTCTATACGACCACCTCGCGCAGATATTGGGTAGTTCCGGCGGTTTCAAGGATTATCTACATAAGCGTAGGATGTGCCACCGGATTCGAAAACGCAGAACACGTAACGTTTCATTCCCCTCGTTTTTACGGTGAAAGTCTCTCCCCTAATGTGCAGAGAAATAGATTGTTGGACTGCTGTGAGTAAAATGGCGTTTTTAGCAATCATGCGAATAATGCATGCCGAAAGAAGCGCATGAGAAGCGGTGGCGACTAAATCGCCGTTCCAAATATTCCATGTACCATAATAGTACTTCGCTTGCTGTTGGGGGACCATGAGGCGTTCCGAAAAGAACATGTCTCATTGGTTTGTGAGATCCCGCTGATTAAAGCGATTTCAGGTAGCTGTGGTCTAAGTAGCATGGCCGTTGAATAATATGTACCTCCCGTAGAATAATGATACCGTAGATAACTTCCGCAGTACAGACAGAGCACGCTCCTTCTCATTTAAGAGCCCTCACCCGTGCCGCAGTGTATATCTATAGCGGGTTTTCTATTATTAAGCATACAGCCAATCTGCGTGTCTTCAAACAAGATTTTTTTCCAATAAAACAGTTTCGGAGACATAGCTTCTAGCGTGCATCGTGAAATCAATATCATGGATCTGCTTAACTAAAAGGCAAAGATCAGATAGCCAATATGACCTACCCAGCTAGGTACCCGAATTTCAATCATCTCTCCCTAAGTCTTCTGGCAAGGGTTCAAGCGAGGGAGTATATGTTAAACTCAATGGAACATAATCTTCCATCGTAGCTGGAGGTTTGTATAGAAGGTATTTCAAACCCGACTGTGATTGAAACACCTTTGTACTATTGTAAAGAGAGCGATATTTAGGATTCTTCAAGTCTAAATGAGGAAGAGTTCACATCAGTGATATCCCCTCTAATCTACCATTCCATGTGTGCAAACGCGCAACTGGGTATAAAAAAGAAAACAGCGCTGCAAAAAACACGCCATCCTTTCAACTGTCTATCTGTCACAACGCGCGGCACAATGCGGTACACTACGATTTGAGAAACGCGACCATCGCTGGACAATGCGGCACATTTCAACCACGCAACAAAAATATAATTTATAACTGCCGCAGCATTGCTGGCCGTGGACATGTTGGACTTCTATTATTTATATTCTTATTTCGCATATAAATTTCACTTATAATGCCACATATCGGAACGTATTAACCGTAGCACAGCCAGACGAACGGACGTACTTACAGACAAGTAAGCCTACGTACCTTAGCTGCTGTCCAAAGCCAGGACGCGTGCTGGATTCATTCCGTTGCGCGCGATTTTTCGATAATCCGAGTTGATAAACCAAAAAAGTTAAACAGATCGCGGCAAGGTGGTGGTCAAAAGCGCAGTTTAAAGCGACTGAAGAGCGCAAAAAAAAAAACTTAAAAAAAAATTTATAAAGAAAGCTTGATTTTGGGTCGGCTTTTGAAGAACACAATTTATTAAAAAAAAAAAATGATTTGTTTGTATGCGTGTGTGTATGTTGCGTGCGTGCTTAAGCTTTTGAAATCGTAAATAATGCAGCCATGCGAATAAAATCGGACATCAAATGGAAACAAATACAACAAATATTGCAGATTCGTATGTATGTAATCGAAAAAAGGGCTCCTCGTTCACAAACAATGCAAGGCATATCTTGATTAGGACAGGGACCCAAGGGACGCTGCACTTAATGGGCTATGATTTATGAACGTTAAGCGAGAAGAACATAAAGTAGCGAACGTATGGCCGTATGGCTGGTTTATATATTTATTTGTATACATACATAAATATTAAAATAAATAAAAATGTTTACATGAAAACAATCGGTAACTGTTGTCTGTCTCATCGTCTACCGGATAAATAAAATAATGATTCCGGATTAAGACGGCTTAAAGCAAAACAATCCCATTTTTAAATTCAATACCTTTGGATGAGTATAATTAAAGCCGCCGTCGATAGCAAAAAAGAAGCTGCCTTTAAAATGCGATGTCTGAGTTTGGTTTCACCGTAAAACTTAAAACACCAACAGCTCAACAGGAAGTAACAGAGACCCTTTATAGCCATTCGAAATTGAACGCGGTTTAAGCTAGGCGGTTAACGTGCCTTTTGTGATTCGAAGATGCATATAATACAAACTGAGGTACTTAGCCATGCTATATCTCTCCTTTCGACAATAGCGAAGGCATTAAAAACCGCTCTGCTCTTTTATTTCATCGCAAGCCTTCGGTTTCGGTTACGTTGAGCTGGCTTGCCAATAAAGACTTTACATAGACTGAATGTGTCTTTCAGTATTACCAGATTATGTTTGTCGACCAAACGGAAAATCGCAATTAGGAATTAGGACTTATGTTGAAAAATAACTACGTCATATTGGCAAATACTGCAGGTTTTCTAGGACCTAGCTCAATTGCTTCCTAAAGATCTGGCAATTTTGCCATTCCTAGTGGTTGGAGCCTTGCCATCGCAAGCGCAAGACACGAACACAGAACGTTCTCAAAAATTGTACCTTCAGCTCGCACTTCCCACACCTTCTGCTACAGACTGTTTATATGCATGTGACGCCAGAAAGCAGAGTCCAGCTAATATGCCATCTTGAGCTTTAGGTCTCGTCTCTTTGGAGATATGAGCATTTTTGTACGCCTACTAATATCGTGGTCCTAGAAATTTGCAGCCCCACACTTCTATCGCCAACTCCTGCCTTCTTTTGGTTTCTCCCAAGCGGATTGGGACGTCTTCTGTAAATTCGTCAAGTGCACCCTCCGTTGATAGCTCATCGACCTTTCCATTACCGTCTATCCCTTTACAACTGAAATTTAAGTAAAGATAAACGGTCCGATCAGAGGGCAGGCTATAAATGTATATACATATAAATATCGAAACGACAGCTACTTAAGCACTCTTCCTCTAAAATTTGTGCTGCTTTCTTCACTGCTACGATTTCCGCTTGAAAGACATTACAGTGATCTGGCAGCCTACTACTGATCTTCGTATGTTATGCGATACTCGCACCCTTGATCCAACCCTCCAAACCTATTGTGACTCAAAGATATCTTTCAAAGTTCGGGCACGATACCATGTATTTTGTTCGCCCTACACTAAACGACGCTTTACTACTATGGCCATACGGCCTGCACTCAAGTTGTCACGAAGCTTTAGCCTTGTTGCCGTTCTTGGCGCCAGCCTTCGGTGTGCTTATGTGATAAATTGATAGCACTATCACTTCGCTGAATGACATCAATACTTGGGAAAACTGTTAAACATGACACATTACTCATACTCCTTTCGAGGGATTGTCAGCGCAATTGAACGCATGTCCATTCAAATTGTAAATCTCGCCGCCCTTGGTGAATCGTGTTTATTTAGCAGGCGAGGCTCTGACAACCGCACCTCCTTCACGGAAGAATGGGTGGTCATCCTACCCAGAAGGCTGAACGGGGTTGTTTCAAATCTTTTCCGACACTGTCAACCTGGTATTTTACTGGAGATATTTTCCGGAACGCATCGGACCAATATCCGGCAAAAGATCATCAAAACTCCCCAAAACCCTAATGTAGGCTCTTTATCCCAAGAAAGAAGAAGAAGATAGCCATTACATCATTGCGGGGCCCTCAGCGTTATCTACACATCATCACTAGTTTCCGCTTAACCGCTTAAGCTATCCCTATTTAACGATAACTGACGCCGATTGGAATTATCTTTAAATCTTATTCGACACACGTCGTCGGTATCACGGAAAGGACCATATATTTTCTGAGCACTCAGAATGCCATCTCATCTTCTCTCGGCACAGTCCATGATTCCGAGCCAAACATGCTGTGTTTGACCATAGTCTTTTTCCCGAATGGTCATAAGTTCAATTTAAGAAAGGTCATAAAGACAAATTGACCTTATAACCATTTCAAGTGTACATAAGGCCAATTGAACTTGTGGCCACTTGAAGTAGTCATAACGTCAATTGACCTTTTTATCCGTTGACCTCATGTCACCCAGCGTTCCTCTTCGTGTCACGGGCTCGCTGAAAACGTATAATGTTCGTAAGGTAATGAGTGGAAAATGTGCTCCCATTGCACACTTACATCGCCAGAGATTGTTCTCATTTAGCTAGTGTCAGGGTCAAGCTGTTTTTGTTGTTGTAGGAGTGCTTCGCCCCATCCAATAGGCGCGACCGATCACAAATTGTCATCAATATCCTCTAACGGTAGTGTAAGGAAACTTGCAGTTTCAACAGGGGTGGACCATAGTGAGAGGGGTGTTAGAGGCGTTGGTTCCACATTGCAATTGAAATGATGGTTGGTGTCATGTGGGGACACATTGCAAGCAGCACATACATTTGGCATGTCGAGCTTGATTCTGGATAAGTACGAGTTTAATCTGTTACTCAGATCGAAGCTGAGCTATAGTGAGGGTCAAGTGGAATATGGCTGCGCATATTCGCCAGTTTCTTGCATGTAGAGCTCTACAATATACCAGTGATGACTGCTTGACTTGACTCTGACACTAGCTCAATGAGAGCCATCTCGATCACGACTACGTGCTCAGCTGGGATTACTTACCCTTGATCAGGAGACCTACTTGGCTAGGTTAGCTTTTCATTTTATACTTGGATCTCGTGATAAACAAAACTATATTTCAAGCAGCGGCGTAGTCAGTCAACTGTAACTCATTTGAAAGACGTTACATAGTGGAAGCTAAACTTTCTGACGCAATGGCCAAAGGTCGAAATGGTTCTAGGCTGACATTTATGCCGTCAGACCTTTCTTGTCTATCACAAAAGGAGTCTTTTTACACTTCGCTGGCCACATTGATGTGGTCACGATGAGGCACTTGTTTAGAGCGGTGAACGACAGTACTTGGTGGCAAGGTATTTTTTAAGCTTATTCCCCACGTTCGTAACGTTCTGCGCTTACTATTATTTATGCTTTTTAAACTGGTTAGTTTTATTCGTACCTAATATCATTACAACTTAACTTCCCCACTTAAATCTCAATAAAATCAACGTCATAAGCCAGTCATTATTAAAAAACCCCGCAAAATTAAACAAATTGCAAATTTGAAATATAAATTTTTAATTTTCCTGCCATTGACATAAAGATATCTTCAAAATTCTAATTGATTTTCTACAATTTTAAAAAATAACGCGGAAGTCACGATTTTTCTTTATTCAACTCAATATAAACACCTACATAAATTCCTTTTAAAATGACTGTCAATAATCATAACAATTGGCAATAGCAATATCTCAATACGTTGATTCGGCACGACGTGATAACCAGACGTCAATAGCAGTCAAATTTTATTGACATCAACGCCCCAAGGAAACATTAGCAGAGAGTTGAGGTGAACTATACAACAGCAGAAGTGAACTGAGGCATGTCGTGGATTGCGGCCACAGTGAAACGACACCAACCTAGCAAGAAAAAAAAATCACAAATGATCAAACAACCTTGGGGCGAAAGGGGCGGGAAATGAGTGGCAATTCTACGTTTGAAAAGCTTTGGCTAATTATGCATTATTCAAAAAAATCAAAAAGGTGGTTACGGCGCATAAATGATTGGACATTGTTATAAAACATAAATTGAAAAACACGTCAGCTCATTGACACTTCCTGACATTTGACGCGCGTGCCACAAAACGACAGAGGTTGATTTGGTGCGCGTTACAATTCTGCTTTATTACCTACTAGTTTTATTGATAATGCCAATCATTGACAATTTGTACATAAATATTACACCTTAACCACAAATTCATTTATTGAAAAAAAAAAAAATGTATGTGAAAATGACAGAAAAGGGATAGACACAAAAAGCTAAGTGATCTGGGGTATGTTTTGCGGTAGAATATACCTTCCCTTTTTAAACGGTTTTATTTAGGTTGACTTGACAGGCTGGCTGGTTGGATGGCTGGCACGAATTTTGTAATTGAAATTTAAGTAACTTCCCGATAAGCTACAAGCTTGAAACTTGGAATATAGTTCAAAACCCGATGACAATACAATAATAAGAAAAAATCGCCTCTAGGTGGCGCAAGGATCGAGATATTCACAAAAATCGTATTTGTTTTCCGATTTGGCTCATATTTGGAACACATAATAAATACAAGAATAGAATGCGACCTATGAAAAAAATCGCCGCTAGGTGCCGCAAGGAAAACTCATATTTGTGGTCCGATTTGACTCATATTTGGAGCACATAATACATACTAGAATAGAAAGCGACCTATGAAAAAATCGCCGCTAGGTGGCGCAAAGATCGAGATATTTAAAAAAAATCGTATTTGCGGTCCGATTTGGTCCATATTTGGAACACATAATATTACAATATTACATACAGTCCGGTAGAAGTGACATCAAAATATTTTGGAGTTGGAGGAGGGACAAGCATACGTGGCGCAGAGTCGAGTAAAGTCTCTTGAAGGATTATGTATTGAGGACTTAGATTATAACAAGTTGTCAGGAAAGTTCTTGTAATAATGAGTCACTAAATGAACTAAATAGATTGAGAAATAATAGGCAATTAAATAAAAACTAAAAACTTGAAAATAAAATAATTAAAAAAAAAAATTTTAAGTTAAACGGTTTTATGGAAAACAATACTTACATGAAGTAATAATATCGAATACTAAAAGCTAGAAAATAATTAGGTAGGTCATAGGTAGATACTATTCATCACACTCCTCATCAATCTAGGGCGTTAATCAGACAATTTAATAAAAGCGTTGGACGCGTAAAATTTCTATTGATATTCATATATAAAACCAACTGAACCCTAATCAGGTTATGCTACGCCTCACATTTTTAGAAATTTCACGCACAAAATTCTTTTATTTAATTGTCTGATCAACGCTCTAGATTGATTAGGAGTGTGATGATTAGTACCTAGAACCTACAAAATTATTTTCTTGCTTTTAGTATTATTATCGTTTCATGTAAGTATTGTTTTCAATAAAAACGTTTAACTTAAAAATTTTTTTTTTATTATTTTATTTGAAAATCATCACAAACAGACGCAAAGTTTTAGAAAAGTGGGATATAAGGGCTTCACTAATGTTCAAAGGCAAGTTATTTTTCTTCCCTGGTTTGGCGAGTATCTTGTTTCTCAGGAATAACATTGTTGTAATTAGAAAAGCGTATTTCGTACAATTTATTACGGAATATGCTTGAGAATTAAGAGTAGAGGGTATTATTCTCTAGCCTTGATACGATGTCGACAGCTAAGAAAAAAATTGCGCTTGTACTTGGAAATCGGGTCACAAATGACCTACCATGGTTTACAGTTCACCAAGCATTTTCTTTAAAACCGACATGTCGTGGCGATGGTACTCAACCGGTTTAAACGGTATGGTGAGACGGGCGCATGCCTCTTGCCCTGTCAAATTCAAAGGAAGTGCAATCCCTCCAACCACCCAAACCAACGCGGAATCAGCCAAATTAAAAGGTTTCATCCTGCATACTGTGCGAAAGCCTGAAGCACAAAATCAACGATTGCTTAATTTTCCGCTAAATAAAATTTTGTTTAAAGGTGTTTTTGAAAAAAAAAAAATAAAAAAACTTAAGTTTTCTTTAAAACCAAAGCAAAGCACTTAATAAGTATATTTATAAATACGATTTAATATATTAAAAAAATTGGATATATATTTACGTATGAGGGAAATACTTACTAAATTATGAAGCCACTGTGTCTCGGATATATAAAATTGCGGTTAGTACCTTTGGGATATTTTACCCCATATATGAATAGGTGATTGTCCTCTTTAATCAATCTCAACACATTTAATTATGTTTGTGATCTAAATTGCATGAATTGAATGCTTAAGCAATAATGCAACAATCTGACGTTCTTAGTATTAAATGTTTAGAAGGAAAACGAAAGGAAAAGATATCGATTCTGTTTAAATGTCACCAACATTCTCTCGAATAACACATTGCGAACTACACCCTATGTAACAAACCAATAAAATATAGAGCAAGAAATGCCTTCAAGTGCTTGTGTAATTGTTAGTACTTATGTGCTTAACTTTGGCGATATCTAACTTTGTCAGACATACATACATACACCTACTTACTCTCCACCACTTCCTTTCTTTGCCAACAATAAAATTGCTGAGAAAAAACATAAAAACCAAACAAGTAAAACCTAAATGCCATACAAAAAGGAATTTTCCCTCTCTAAACTGATCAAAAAAGAAACAAAACTATGTCAAAATCCGCCTTTAATTCCTTACTAATTGTCTAGCTCATTAGAGATACACGGCATTGCATAGTCCTCGGAAGTACATACAAATGTACATAGATAATCATGCCCTACTGCACTGACAAATATATAGACTCAGCGCCGTATTAACCCTCAACGGGGCCCTAAGCAACCATCAATTTTGAAGCACTTTTTTCACGCCCATTCCCTTCTTTTTATACTTTTCATAAAAATGAAATGGTATATTGATTTCGTCACGAATCCCAAAATTGTAAGTCCTTTTTTTTTTTTTTTTTTTTTAAGGAAAATAGATAGACGCACCATTAATTATACCGAAATAATCAGGATGAAGAGCTGAGTTGATTTAGCCATGTCCGTCTGTCTGTTTGTTTACAAACTAGTCCCTCAATTTTCGAGATATCTTGATAAAATTTGGTGAGCGGGTGTATTTGGGAGTCCAATTAGGCATTTGTCGGAACCGGCCGGACCGGACCACTATAGCATATATCCTCCTTACAACCGATTTTTCAGAAAAACAGGATTTTTGTCATATCTTCCTCAATTTATCAGACTGAAGCTTCAAACTTCACCATTAATTTCGTATATTGCACATATTGTTGTCTGAAAAAATTGATGAGATCGGTCGTATATATAGTATATTTTCCCACAACCGATTGTTCAGATAAGAAACTTTTCGTAATTACTGCCCTATTTTAAGAGCTAGAGGCTTCAAATTTCAACTAATGCTTACGTATATAGCTATATTGTTGTCTGAAAAAACATTAAGATCGGTGTTATATATAGTATATATATGGTGGTATATATCTATATATATAAAAAGAAGTGTACATTTTGATTGTCACTCCATAACTCGAGAACGGCTCGACAGATTGCCATGAAATTTTTAGGAAAGATACAGGAAGGAGGGATGATGGTTAGTTGATTTTGAAATCCCAAATCGGTTTAGCCATTCTTGAGTTATGATTTTTTTTTAGAAAAAATTCAAAATTTCCCAAAAAGAAATTTACATTTCGGTCCGACCTAACGAAAAAAATCGATCCAACCTATTACAAGTTAATTTTATTGACAGCATAGAAATGTTAAACAGATGAACCTGTCCAAATGCAAATGTTTATCAATCACTTTCTTCTGATGGTAACTATTTTTCACGCCTGCCTTTCCAACATATCTTCGTTAAGTTAATAATTTGCATACATACAAACACACACTCCCACTCATCGCACGCATTCATGCTTTTGTTGTACAACTTAACGTCACCGTCTTCGCTTTTGTTTTTCGCTTGTTTTTATCATTTTGCTATTATCGCATATTCCTCAATGCACTGCACTCCCACTCCAACTGCAGCAACATAATTCACACTCACTTGCACTAATATTATTTTGCCTATATACTCTTCGCACTCATCGCTTATTTTGTCAACATTAAATAGCAGGACTTTTCCATGGAAAATTCCTAAACATAAATTCTGCTGCCTAAATTGAATTTTTTCTTAGCATGTAAAGTTAAAAAAGATTTTTTCCAAAATTCCTTCATCATATGCATCAAAATGCCGCCAACAAGACGATCAACTATAGGTCGACGTACGCGTAATTCTACCTATAGATTTAATCAAAGGAGAGCGCAAAGTGTAGAGGAACGCTCACAACAAAACCAAGTACAACAATTACGAAACGCACGTCGTCATAGATCGACAGATCCAAATCCATTAAATCCAGCATCGACTTTCACGTCGTGCTGTGCAAGAAATGGAATACGCTGCTTTCGCTTACAATAGCTAAAATTCTCAAGTTGGAACGGCAAAAAATTTTTTTATCTTTGCACCCAACGAAAAAACCAAAAATACTGTGTAGCCCCTTGCATTACCATAAGATACAATAATAAAATGTTTTAAGCGAAAGTTTCACCAAATATGTGTACAAAATTCAAAATTCATCAAATTTCATCAAATATTTACGTTTACGTCATATATTGTTGAAATACGTGATTCCTAGTCATAGTTTTTACATGCAGACCACAAAAAATGTGAAGCTTTGCATCCTCACATAGAGTACCTACCTATTTTATATTTTATATTTATCTTAAAAATCGCTTAGGTATGTACATCTGTTCACTATATATTTCTTATCTTTTACATCCGATTATTTGGAGATTACGAAGGGGATAAGATTATTGTTCAGCCCCATTCATGAAAGGTATGAAGTCTTCGGCACAGCCGAAGACAGTCCCGTCCTTACTTGTTCCGATTAAAACGTACAAACTTATATCTTTCATAAAAATTGTATTGTCACAATGTAATAATATCAATAAAATTACATCTACATTTTAAATATGCCGTTTTCTACATTTGTTTTCGGAAAATTCATCAATTATATCATCAATATCGATTTTGTTCAGTAAATCTGACTAAATGCAAAGCATACCTAACTTCTCGAGTCGCTCTTGTCGCGTTGTAACTCTTTCAGCAGCTTTAATACCTTTTAATTGCGAGAAGGATCGTTCGGGAGAACAATTTGGGGTCATTAATGTTAAAAAAATCCGAAGAGCTATTTCTGTGTTAGGAAATACATCGGGGCTAATTGATCTTTCATTAGAATTTTATACAAATGACTATGATTTTTTTGTGCATCAGTGTATCTGGACTTCACGTAACTTTAGGATTGTTTCATTTCAATGAAAAATTCTTCCAAGTCTCTAAAATAAAAAATAACTAAATTATTTATAGCTTCGTGGAGGTCTCCATCACTTAGAGAAAAGTTGATGAGAAATGCAAATATCTCCGTAACTTCCATATACTTTCACTGTGAAGATTGTCGATGATTTCGAGGAAACCTTTTGTTCTAAAATCATCGCGAGGCGAAACTTCTACTTCTTGAGCATTTCCGTCATTCGGTTGTTTTTTTCTACGACGAGTACGTTTTACGATTTCCGTATAACCTACACCAGGTAATAATTATTTTGTTTTTTCCTCGAAATCATTGAACTTTTCACGGAATGAAACTAAACTCTCTTCTAACGATCCGTACAAAAAGCACAAGTTTTCAAATCTGCTTTTTCACTTTGCAATGACTTATTCAATGAACGCATAGCAGTCAAATTAGAATTGAAGGCTTCTACACCCTGTTATTCGGAAATGTCCTTTAGGAACCTTGTCTAGTTCGTCGGTTGTCGCCTTTTGAATGCGGTCAATTGAGTTTTATTTATTTGAGTAAAAATTATTTTCAGTTCCGATTATCTCTTTCTTTCACTCTTTTGAATTTTATGTTTGCAAGAAAATTATAGAAGTCTTTTTTTATTTTTCGGGGGCCGCCTACAATCGGGGGCTCAGGTAACTGCATATTCTGCCTACCTGTTAATCGGGCCCTGTATAGACTTATGTGTAGTATATATGTATATTTATGTATATGTATTTAACTTTATCTAGGTAAAATGCAGAAGCATATGGTCTAGTGTTTAAACTTTAAAGAACATATCGCCGCTTAGGGTTGACTACCGAGAGATTGGAGCTTGCAAATATATTAAATACGAACCTACTTTCTTACTTGGCTAAACAATCAGTTAACACTTGTTATATAAGAGTCTTGCAGGATTCCAAGGTGGTGTCGGAAAAATAAATGAAAATGAAACCGTGATAGTTCTGTGCCACATACAGTAACGATCACGAAAATAATAGTGAACATTTTTATCAAAATTCTTCAACTAAGCCGTTTTTGAAAAAAAATCAGAATTCGAGAAAATTTAACGAAAATGTCTAAATTTTTATCTAGAGTTTCCTGAATTTCTTGTTTTCCCCTTTTTAGTTCAGATTTGTAACCCAATTAATTTTAGTCTAACAAAGTAAAAGTTGCAGGTATAACAAATTTCGCATTGATATTTGACAATTTTTTTTCCGAAGGGCTCATAGATATATTTTTTATATGGAAGAAAACGTAAAACACTCGTCGGAAAAAAACTGTCAGATATCAATGCTAAATTTGCAAGAACTACAACTTGTACTTTGTTAGACAAAGTGCTTTTTGGGCAATTAAACCCCTTACCCAAAAAATTCAGAAAACTCTAAATACAAATTTTGGAGTTTAATGGCCGCCGTGGTGTGATGGCAGCGTGCTCCGCCTACCACGCAGTTGATCCTGGGTTCACCCCCCGGCAAAGGGGCATAACAATTTCAGAAACAAATTTTTTCAATTAGAAGAAAATGTTTCTAAGCGGGGTCGCCACTCGGCAGTGTTTAGCAAGCACTCAGATTGTATTTCTGCCATAAAAATTTCTTAGTGATGCCGTTCGGAGTCGGCATAAAACATGTAGAAGAAATTAAGAAGGAGCATATCGAAAATTGGAAGAGAAGCTCCGCCTAAAATCTCTTCGGAGGTTATCGTGCCTTATATTTAATTATTTGAGTAAATTTTTTAAAAAGGTTTTTAGACTAGTTTGCATAGTTTCAGTCATTCTATAGGTACGTATACGTATCACTCTATGAAGTCTTACTTAACCATCTCACTTGAGCTGGAATAATGACATGTCATGCTACAGAGTGAATATCAACACATTAATTTTGGTTCGTAAACTGATGTTCGTGGCTGAACAAAAAATTAAATAATTATTATTAAAGTAAATTCAAACTAAAATACATATATCGGGGAAAACGAAAAAATTGCGATAGTCCGATGAAAACACTATCCATTTTTGCAAAGACTAGATTTTGTAAAAGGCTATTTGAAATATGTTCGGCTTATGCGGAGGTAATATCTTCTGTTGTTGTATTCACCTGGGGCATGGGTTCAACTAGCTTTTCCGCAAAATACTTGCCCAGTTTCGGTTCTTTTTGTAAAATTGATTCACTTCATCTAATAGGTACGATCAGTCACGTATTTTTGATGATATCTTCTAACGGAAGTTCACGGAAACCTGCAGTTTTAATAGAGTTGGATCAAAGAGACATATGAACGTGTTAGAGAAATGGGTTCCACATTACAATTGAAAAGATGTTTAGCGTCATGTGGAGAACACTACATGCAGTACGTATTTTGCATGCACAGGGCTTGGTTTTAGACAAGGAAGAGTAAGCCCCAAGTACTTCAAGGGCGATACTTGATTTGGTTCTCGGATAGTCGGTAGCATAATGCTATCGACGTGGACGTCCAATATTGCCGACTTTGGACATGTCCACATCATAAAATAGGTCCCCGCAGATTTAGGCACCTTCGAGATTTACAAATTGGAAAAAAGTGTTGAAAGAAACCCACCTTGCGATGCATCTTGTTTAGTTCTTCTTGGCTAGGATGTTGTATTACCAAATTGGACCGATCTATGGCGACTATTGAAATAGTTTGCCTTCCCCTTTTGAGATAAGGTAGAAATTAAACCGTTCCAAGTCAATCAGGTAATTTGTTTGAGTATTCATGGCATTGAGCGATGTGACAGGGCCACGGGATTTTCGAAAGCCATGGTGATGTTTGGAAACCTGCAGGTTTGTTGAGAAAAAAACTTGAAGAACGATTTTGGTGTTTGTTTGAAGTCTTCTTAGCAAGATGTAAGACCCCACATATTTTGTTTAAAGCTTCTATTTTTAAATTTAACCAATATGGCAAAGTTAGTCCTAATGTATACAAACAATTAAACTTAAACAAATTTCTGTTACCGTCAAAAATTTCCAAATGAATTTACCTAAAATTCTTATACCATGGTTTCCCTTATGTAATTAATAGAAGTTTTTTTCCTAAATTATCCAAAGTAAGAAGAGAAGACGCCGTGGTGTGGTGGCAGTGTGCTCCGCCTACCGCACCGAAGATCCTGGGTTCATCCCCGGGAAAAACAACATTAAAATTTTAGAAACAATTTTTTTTAAATTAGAAGAAAATTTTTGTTAGAGGGTGGCCCCTCGGCAGAGTTTGGCAAGCACTCCGAGTGTATTTCTGCCATAAAAAGCTCTCAGTGAAAACTGATCTGCCTTGCAGATGCCGTTGGTCCCGTCCCGCCAATTTGTAGAAAAAATTAAAAGGAGCACGACGCAAATTCGACGAAAAGCTCGGCCCAAAATCCCTTTAGAAGTTATGGCGCCTTATATTTATTTATTTTTATTTAAAAAGAGAAGAATTTAATTGACGAAATTTGTTGAAAAATTGACACTGTTATTTTAGTGTACGCCGCTGTAAGCACCAAGTATATAAGCATTTCAATATGTTTAATTGTGCCGTAATGAACGCCGGAGATCGAATTTATTCATCCCCCTAGGTCTTATGTACATGTTTTTTTTTTTTTCAATTTATTGATAGCTATCTCAGTTCAATGTAGTATGTACATATGTATATTACATACAACATTGTCCTAGTTTTGCACATAGCTGACTTTCATTGAATTTTATCCTTTTATTTCTTCGTAGCCATCGAGTTCGATTTCATCATCCATTTGCAGAGTAATTGATTTCCATGTACAGTGCTATGCTTAGAATTAGATACACAATTTAGCAAATTAAGGTCCACTTGCAGAAAGGCAACTTTCTTTTTTTTTTTAACTCAGAGTTAACCATACATGAGGGGTAAAGCTCCTACATTTTTAACAAGTAACGTTTTGCAAACGGAACGTAAACGAGTAAGGTAGTCTATAAAAGTGTGGCGAATTGCAAAGACATCACCTACCGGACACTTTTTTACTGAAAAGGTTTTCATGGCAATCCCCTGTTTGATACGTTCTCACATGTTGAAGCCGATCTACCCTGTAACTCGAACCTAGCACCTTCGGTATAGTAGAGAAGCGCGCTAACCACTTTACCAGGGCAACCGATTTCCGATGATGAAATGCATGCAACAAATTGCTTTACGATAAGTGAATAGTTCTTACTTTATATTTGCAATTAAGAATTATTAAAACTTTGCATTTAGCGTGGTGTGCCTAAATTTTTGGACAGGAAACGTTACAACTTATATACATGTTGCTTCGATTAGTTTATACGCTCCACTAGTTCCTTTTAATCTTATACCCTCGGCTTATTTGACACATGTTGCATTTCTTCTCTCTTGTTTCTCCTATTATCCGAAGGAATTCCAATTTAATATTGCTTTTTTCTTATTTGTAAGGATACATATAGATACCTATGTATGTATGTACCTACAAATGATTAAAAGTGCCAGTCTGGATAGACCTTGGCAAACAGCCAACTCTTGTTTGTTCAAATTGCAAATTCCATCAAAAGCTATCTTGAAGCTCTTATAAAGTAGGTTATTTCATTTATTTGGAAAGTAAATTAAACAGAACTCTGTATGATGTGTTCCATATACAATACAAACAAGTGGGACTAAGAGAAATGCGCTTAGTTGACAAGACAACAGATAGATCTTGTACTCTTTAGATCTTGTAATTTTCCGATCGTAATATATGCAATCAGGGGCCGAATCGTAACATACGTTTTTAAGAACATACGCTGGAGAAAATTATATCAGCTTCAGAGCTTAACCGTTCAGAAACAAATTTTAATAAGACATACATACATACAATATTACAGGCTTATGCTCACGGTATTGACAGCATCGGTCTCAGCATCGGCAACGTAAGTCCTCTTACTCCAAAGTAGAAAAAGAAGCGGGTTTGATGGGCATTGAGGAAACAGCGAAGTATCTGCTGTAATCGAGTAAATATTCAGCGCAAATGAACACTGGTCTTTAGCAGATTTTGTATTACGAATTTCAGTTTGTGCTTTTGCAGAATTTCATTTGATCTTCTTTGTTATACTCAGTTGAGCAGAGCTCACAGAGTATATTAAGTTTGATTGGATAACGGTTGGTTGTACATATATAAAGGAATCGAGATAGATATAAATTTCCATATATCATAATAATCAGGATCGAAAAAAAATTTGATTGAGCCATGTCCGTCCGTCCGTCCGTCCGTCCGTCCGTCCGTCCGTCCGTCCGTCCGTCCGTTAACACGATAACTTGAGTAAATTTTGAGGTATCTTGATGAAATTTGGTATGTAGGTTCCTGAGCACTCATCTCAGATCCCTATTTAAAATGAACGATATCGGACTATAACCACGCCCACTTTTTCGATATCGAAAATTTCGAAAAGCGGAAAAAGTGCGATAACTCATTACAAAAGACAGATAAAGCGACGAAACTTTGTAGATGGGTTGACGTTATGACGCAGAATAGAAAATTAGTAAGATTTTGGACAATGGGCGTGGCACCGCCCACTTTTACAAGAAGGTAATTTAAAAGTTTTGCAAGCTGTAATTTGGCAGTCGTTGAAGATATCATGATGAAATTTGGCAACGTTACTACTATTACTCTATATGTGCTAAATAAAAATTAGCAAAATTGGATGAAGAACACGCCCACTTTTTAAAAAAAAAAATTTTTAAATTCAAATTTTAACAAAAAATTTAATATCTTTACTGTATATAAGTAATTTAAGTCAAAATTCAACTCCAGTAATGATATGATGCAACAAAATACAAAAATAAAAGAAAATTTCAAAATGGGCGTGGCTCCGCCCATTTTCATTTGGTTTGTCTAGAATACTTTTATTGCCATAAGTCGAACAAAAATTTACCAATCCTTCTCAAATTTGGTAGGAGCATAGATTCTATGACGGTAACTGTTCTCTGTGAAAATGGGCGAAATCGGTGGAAGCCACGCCCAGTTTTTATACACAGTCCACCGTCTGTCCTTCCGCTCGGCCATTAACACAATAACTTGAGCAAAATCCGATATATCTTTACTAAACTTAGCCCACGTACTTACCTGAGCTCACTTTTTCTTGGTATAAAAAATGGGCGAAATCTGACCATAACCACGCCCACTTTATCGATATCGAAAATTACGAAAAATGAAAAAAATGCCATAATTCTATACCAAATACGAAAAAAGTGATGAAACATGGTAACTGGATTGGTTTATTGACGCAAAATATAACTTTGGAAAAAACTTTGTAAAATGGGTGTGACACCTACCATATTAAGTAGAAGAAAATGAAAAAGTTCTACAAGGCGAAATCAACAGCCCTTGGAATCTTGGCAGGAATACTGTTAGTGGTATTGCATATATAAATAAATTAGCAGTACCCGACAGATGATTTTCTGGATCACCTGGTCCACATTTTGGTCGATATCGCGAGAACGCCTTCACATATACATCTAAGGGCCACTCGCTTTTAAAACCCGCATTAATACCTTTAATTTGATATCCATATCGTACAAAAACATACCAGAGTCACCCCTGTCCCAGCCTAATGGTGATATCTCGAAAAGGCGTCCACCTATAGACCTAATGCCCCCTCCCTCTTAAAATGCTCAGTAACACCTTTCGTTTGATACCCATATCGTACAAACATTCTAGAGTCACCCCTGGCCCACCCTAATGGCGATATCTCGAAAAGGCGTCCACCTATAGACCTAGTGTCCACTCCCTCTTAAAATGCTCAGTAACACCTTTCGTTTGATACCCATATCGTACAAACATTTTAGAGTCACCCCTGGCCCACCCTAATGGCGATATCTCGAAAAGGCGTCCACCTATAGACCTAATGCCCACTCCCTCTTAAAATGCTCAGTAACAGCTTTCGTTTGATACCCATATCGTACAAACATTCTAGAGTCACACCTGGCCCACCCTAATGGCGATATTTCGAAAAGGCGTCCACCTATAGAACTAAGGATTACTCCCTTTTAAAATACTCATTACCACCTTTCATTTGATACCCATATCGTACAAACACATTCTAGAGTCACCCTGGCCCACCCTAATGGCGATATCTCGAAAAGGCGTCCACCTATAGACCTAATGTCCACTCCCTCTTAAAATGCTCAGTAACACCTTTCGTTTGATACCCATATCGTACAAACATTCTAGAGTCACCCCTGGCCCACCCTAATGGCGATATCTCGAAAAGGCGTCCACCTATAGACCTAATGTCCACTCCCTCTTAAAATGCTCAGTAACACCTTTCGTTTGATACCCATATCGTACAAACATTCTAGAGTCACCCCTGTCCCACCCTAATGGCGATATCTCGAAAAGGCGTCCACCTATAGACCTAATGCCCACTCCCTCTTAAAATGCTCAGTAACACCTTTCGTTTGATACCCATATCGTACAAACATTCTAGAGTCACACCTGGCCCACCCTAATGGCGATATCTCGAAAAGGCGTCCACCTATAGAACTAAGGATTACTCCCTTTTAAAATACTCATTACCACCTTTCATTTGATACCCATATCGTACAAACACATTCTAGAGTCACCCTGGCCCACCCTAATGGCGATATCTCGAAAAGGCGTCCACCTATAGACCTAATGCCCACTCCCTCTTAAAATGCTCAGTAACACCTTTCGTTTGATACCCATACCGTACAAACATTCTAGAGTCACCCTTGGTCCAGCTTTATGGCGATATCTCGAAAAGGCGTCCACCTATAGAACTAAGGATTACTCCCTTTTAAAATACTCATTACCATCTTTCATTTGATACCCATATCGTACAAACACATTCTAGAGTCACCCTGGCCCACCCTAATGGCGATATCTCGAAAAGGCGTCCACCTATAGACCTAATGCCTACTCCCTCTTAAAATGCTCAGTAACACCTTTCGTTTGATACCCATATCGTACAAACATTCTAGAGTCACCCTTGGTTCACCTTTATGGCGATATCTCGAAAAGGCATCCACCTATAGAACTAAGGATTACTCCCTTTTAAAATACTCCTTACCACCTTTCATTTGATACCCATATCGTACAAACACATTCTAGAGTCACTCCTGGCCCACCCTAATGGCGATATCTCGAAAAGGCGTCCACCTATAGACCTAATGCCCACTCCCTCTTAAAATGCTCAGAACACCTTTCGTTTGATACCCATATCGTACAAACATTCTAGAGTCACCCCTGGCCCACCCTAATGGCGATATCTCGAAAGGGCATCCACCTATAGACCTAATGCCCACTCCCTCTTAAAATGCTCAGTAACACCTTTCGTTTGATGCACATATCGTACAAACACATTCTAGAGTCACCCCTGGCCCACCCTAATGACGATATCTCGAAAAGGCGTCCACCTATAGACCTCATGCCCACTCCCCCTTAAAATGCTCAGTAACACCTTTCGTTTGATACCCATACCGTACAAACATTCTAGAGTCACCCCTGGCCCACCCTAATGGCGATATCTCGAAAAGGCGTCCACCTATAGACCTAATGCCCACTCCCTCTTAAAATGCTCAGTAACACCTTTCATTTGATTCCCATATCGTACAAACACATTCTAGAGACACCCCTGGTCCACCTTTATGGCGATATCTCGAAACGGCGTCCACCTATGGAACTAAGGATCACTCCTTTCCAAAATACTCATTAACAGCTTTCATTTGATACCCATATCGTACAAACACATTATAGAATCACCCCTGGTCCACCTTAATGGGGACATCTCGAAAAGGCGTCCACCGATAGACCTAAGGCCCACTCCCTCTTAAAATGCTCAGTAACACCTTTCATTTGATACCCATATCGTACAAACAAATTCTAGAGTCAGCCCTGGTCTACCTTTATGGTGATATCCCTAAATGGCGTTCATCCATAGAACTATGGCCTACTCTCTCTTAAAATACTCTTTTATACCTTTCATTTGATACACATGTTATACAACCACATTCCAGGGTTACCCCAGATTGATTTTCCTTATTTTGTCTCCATAGCTCTCAACTGAGTATATTATGTTCGGTTACACCCGAACTTAGCCTTCCTTACTTGTTTATTTTGCTTTTACCCTAATCTAACCGATCCTTCTGAGATACAAGTTTCGGAGCATGGTTTGAAAGAAAATTTGTTAGAGACACCATCTCGGCGAAGTTTTGCTGATCTCTGGCTCGGACGAAATTATTGTATAACATCAGTCCTGGCACCTGATTGAGGTTCCTCCGTTTGGTCGTCAAACAAATTCTGGTAACACTATGGACATATTCAGTCTATATGATGTCTTTATTGACCGGTCAGTTCAACCTTACCTAGTCTGGCTCGGATCAGCTTAGCCAAAACTACTCTGCATTTAAAAACCAGAAGTTGTCGGGTTCAATTTCCTACTAAAGTAAATAAAAGAGCCAAAAAATATGTTTTATATAGATCTAAAAACTTCCGTCAGCCCAAATATGCTTTTTGATTTAAGGTTTTACTGTGGCAGTAAACAAACAGATTCGGAATAAGCCCTTTTTCAAAAACGATTTCTTTTTTTTGGGTAGATATTTTGTAAAATTTTTAAGTCAGCATTTCAGAGCCTGCCTTGAACTAAAATGCATTTTTTCAGCAATTTAAAAAGATTAAGGTTATGTTACATTGAACTAGCCGGTCCGGTAAGACCTCACATAGACTGAATAAGTCCGCAGTGTTACTAGAAATGTGTTTAACAACCCAACAGAAAACCCCTATCAAAAACCAGTACCTATGTATGTTATAAAATAACTCCGTCCTCTTGGCAAATATTAAAAGTTTTCTAGGAACTACGCCACTTGCTAATTATAGATCTGACAGCTGTATCACTCCCAATAGCTGGAGCTTAGCCTGGCAAGCGCAGGGAACGATCGAAAAATGTGTTCGTTCATTTGCTCCCCCAACCTGCACTTTCTATGTCTGCTTTCACTCACCAAGGCGTATTTAAAGTTATGGGACGCCAGAAAGCGATGTCTGAATACCCGTCTATAGTTACCTCTTTTTAATCTGAAATTATAGGAATTACTTTGTTAGTCTAAGGTTGTAAGACATACACATGATATTCGACAATTTCCCACTTGGTCGATGAGGTGCAACTCTCGCTTTCTCTTAATTTCGTCCAATCGTATTGCGGCTTCTAGGGAGCAAGCTTCGTGGAATCCGCCATTTTTAGTTTTTTCAGTCCAATCTACTCCTATATGCCCTGGGACGCAATATGCATGTATGCTTCTCTCTGTCCCAATTTTTACAGGTATTGTTGACACTTTGAGATGCTGTGTTATGCAGGACTGTTGCATTAACTGCTACTTGGCCACTACTTCCGCCTTAAAAAGGGTACAGGACAGATTTTAGGATCTGTTTATTCGCAGCACAGTATACCGCAGACGCTACTCCTTCCACTACTTAGGAACCATCCGTGTACAAGTGTATCGTCTCGTCCGTTATTTGGGCACCCTTGCCCCAACAACCCACTTCTATTGTGGCTCTAAGAGCGCCTTCGAAGCGCATATACGGAATCAGGTAGTTTGTTCGTCCTGTAATTTATCAGGCTTTACTACTACTATGGCCGTATGGTCTGCGCTCAACTTGCCCCGAGGCACTAAGCTTCGTTGTAGTTGTCAACGATATGTTATTTGCCTGTAGTATATAGATTTACTTCATAACAAAAACATCGCATGCTACAGAGCTAAATGTTAAATAAAAGATTATGTTATAAGGTTATAGTATTTAAAACTTTAATGTAATTTAATAATAACCTAAACACACTGCTACATGCACAATACGTAATGCATTTGTATAGTATGAGACGTTTGAATTTGTATTACTAAAGAGGTAAGCGAAACGAGATACTACACAGAAATGAGTTTGCTCCACACGGGAGGGGCGCTCCTGTAACGGAATTGTCATATAATTATTATGTAATTAGCTTATCTTTATTTACGCCTACTTGTTGCAACCACATTATCAAAAGCACATCATCTTAAAAGCCAAATTATTGAGTGCCCGTAATAGCGTTAGAACTATCGAAGTGCAAAATCGTAGTATATTACAGAATAATTAGTAGTCAAGCTAATAATTTTCAGTAAAAGGGCCATTAAGTTTATCTATAAGACTATCCACACATGAGTAGTCTGATCATCAGAACGACACGTATTTCGCACACGGCGTAGATGACATTGGAAGCCACGTGGCTATCCAAATTCGTTTTTGTAGCAAAATTCCTCTAGCATCTAGAAATTTTATGGGAAAAGCTGTGAAGCTATACAACTGTATCACAGACAGTCCCGTTCGTGAGTTTAACGAAGAGGCGTAGCAAGTTCCTAAAATTTCCTAAAAACGTAGTAAATTAACAAACCAGAGTTTTAACCCTGGTCTTGGCTTGCCAATTCATACCTTATAAGATGTGGCGAGTTGGTGGTATTGTATAACAGGAAAATGGTCATGGGAAAGTACAAAGACGCGCAGTGAGTGATGGAAGCAGAAGGTTGGCGTACAGGCGGGAAGAGTAACTCGCCCTCTTATCTTTAAAATGGCTGCTCAAACACATAAAGATTTACATTATCCAACATTTTCCGGTTGTTTATGTGGGCTTTGAACTCAGCGAAGCCAGTGTGGGTTATAGAAATTAATCGATGGGTATGAGGAATTGCGTTCGCCACAAATGCGGCATGCATACCTTAGATGAGTTTGCTTACATTTAACCTTAAAACAATAACCCAATAACCAAAAAATGCAGTAGTATAGCAGTGAAGAAAGCAGCAGACATTCTGGAGGAAGCGCGCTTAAGTTGCAGTCGCGTCATTTTATATATTGATAGTCAGGCTACGATTAAGGCAATAATCTCACACAGTACTACATCAAGAAGTGTTCTGGAATGCAAAGAAGTATTGGCAAAACTTCGCTCAGGGCGGACCATACATCTTTATTGGGTTCCCGGTCATATAGGGATAGAAGGTAACGAAAAGGCCGATGAGTTGGCAAAGGAGGGTGCAACACTCGCTGAGTCGACGAAAGACATCCCAATCCGTTTGGCAGAAATCAGAAGGAGACAGGAAATGTATATGATCAATCAAGCAGAAAAGGCGTGGAAAAAAGCGCGAGGCTGCAAAATTTCTAAGCTCATGTGCAAAGCCTACGATATTAGACTCACAAAGTCGCTCATATCTCTGAAGAGAGAATACTTTAGGCTCACGATGGGCAAACTGACTGGACCCTGCTTTCTGGCGTCACATGCTTATAAGCTAGGCCTCGTCAGTAACGGCAAGTGTAGGAAGTGTGAGCTGCAAGAAGAAATGGTTGAACACAGTCCGTATTCGAGTCCTACGCTCGGCAGGTCAAGACTCCAGTTATTTGGCGCAGCAGAGATGTCGTGTCTCGGAGCGGCAACTAGGCTGGGTCCGAGAAAACTGCTAGTATTTGCCAAGAGGACGGAGTTATTTTATAACATATGTCCTGGCACCTTAGGGCTCCTCCGTTTGGTTGTCAAACAAAATCTGGTGACACTATGGACACATTCAGTCTATGCGAGGTCTTTATTGACCGGCCAGTTCAACCTAACCTAACCTAACATAACCTTTACCCAAACTCTTAGAAATCGTTATTTTCAACGTTTCGATTCCATACCTATTCGGTCATATTTGTAATGAGTTTAAACAACTTTTCGTTTTGAGAAATTTACATAATTCAATATTCATAAAGAAACCTTTTCGTGAAAAGTTCAAGTTTCTGCTTTTCTTAGGATCTTAAGGCGTATTCGTTTTCATCGCATCGCATCTTGAATTAATTTGAATAAGGGTTGTACACGAATTCGTTCAAATTGAGATTGAGCATACTTATGTTAATGTTTATTGGGTGTTCGTATTTATATATTATGTATATGTAAGATTTTACATTCAGTAGGTGTGATGGTCATACACAACAAGCATTAGAATAGGCTGCCAACTCTCACAGAAAAGCGTGTTTACTAAACTGCACTGCACCATGGGCAAAGAGACCTGCTTTCGCTTCCAAAATTCAGTAGACATCATACGCTGATACTTTAAAAATCAAAAGCCGCAATTATTTAAAGATAAAAGTAAATATTTTTTTTTCGACTGGGAACCGACGTCGCTATCTTATTTATTTATCAATTAATCTACAGATTGGTTAAACACTAAAGTCCATAGTGTAGGTTTATTAATGAAATACAGTCAGCAGCAAAAATAATGTATATATTGTTACGAATATTAGCAAAACTAAGGAGTGCTGCCATCTCCAGGCCGATGCTAAGCAGTGACGTGAATTCACATCAATAATTCAATCATTATGTATCTACATAAACGAATCAATAATTGCGTCTACACATATGTACACATTCCGACGAGCAACATTTACATACAAGGCAGCGAGAGATGAGATGTCACACACAGATGAATTTACTTATACGCTTATGTGTGTACGGGAGACTGTAAACTACAAACTCACATATGTACATCTGAGAAGCGCTAAAAGTAGGCAATTGTAAACAAGTAGAAACTATATGAGAACTATACACACACGAATATAGTTGGTAAGTTCTGGAAATGGAAGAGCCTAGAAGTATGCAGCGTAAACTATAAAAGCGGGGCAGGCGAGTAAGAAGTAATTCAGTTTGAGTTGAGCTATCAATCAGTTTGATTAAGCACGCTATCTGGCGGCCAATAGTAGAGTTTCATTTGAGTTATCAGTCAGTTTGGTTATTAAGCCAGCGAGTAGCAAAGTATACGTGTTATTGTGAAGTACTTTAATAAATACCATTTTTCCATTATTCAATATTGGAGTTATTTATTCAACAGTTTAGTGATTCGAACTTAGCAGAGGATTGCAAATAAGAGGATTTGCAAGCAATTTCGTTACAATTGGTGTCAGAAGAGGAATTGTTGAATAAATTCCAGAAGACAACAAGGACATGGCAAAAAAAATAAATAAATAAATGTAAGGCGCGATAACCTCCGAAGAGATCTAAGGCCGAGCTTCTCTTCCAATTTTCGTCGTGGACCTACACGTGCGGACGGGACCTACATGTTTTTATGCCAACTCCGAACGGCATCTGCAAGGCAGACGAGTTTTCACTGAGAGCTTTTCATGGCAGAAATAAAATCGGAGCGCTTGCCAGACACTGCCGAGGGGCGACCCCGCTTAGAAAAATTTTCTTCTAATTGAAAAATCTTATTTCTAAAATTTTGATGTTGCTTTGCCCGGGAGTTGAACCCAGGGTATACGGTGTGATAGGCGGAGCACGCTACCATCACACCACGGTGGCCGCCAAGGACATGGCAAAGTTCAGTGAATTAAAGATCCAGCAACTGAAGAAGGAGTTGGAGAGCCGTGGATTGAATACAAGCGGCGTTAAACTCGAACTTCAGGCACGGCTACGAGGGGCAATGGAAGCAGAAGGAATTGATGTGGAAGAGTATGTCTTTCACCTTGATGGCGAGGAGACAACAAAAATTGAAGAGAAAAACGAAACATCGCAGACGGTTACCACCACAGACTTGAACATGATATTGGCTGCAATATCTGCACAAACATCGACAGTAGCATCAATGTCGTCGCAATTGGCATCCCAACTGGAAGCGCAAGAGGCACGTATAACAGAAATGTCATCGCAAATATCCACCAACATGTCATCTCAACTGGAAGAACAGAAGACATATATGGCATCACAATTGGAAGAACAGAAAACACACATGGCGTCACAAATTGCAGAACAATTAAAAGAACAAGAGGCACGCATAACATTACAGCTCGAAGCACAAGAAGAACGTATCTCAACAAAGCTGGAGGCACAGGAAACAAAATTCTCATCGCAGCTGGAGGCTGTTAGTGAACGACAAAATAAAGTGGAGGCCGAGATGGATGCTTTGAAAGATCGGATTCAGGAGTTACAATTGAACCGTCCAATCACTTCAACGTCTACTCTGAAATCCCCAACGTTTGATGGTTCTGTTCCATTCCAGGTATTTAAGCTCCAATTTGAGATGACGTCGACAGCGAACAACTGGAATGATGAAGATAAAGTTGCAGCTCTGTTCGTGGCATTGAAAGGGCCAGCAGCCGAAATCCTACAGACGATTCCCGAAGGAGAGCGGAACAACTATGAAGCATTGATGGCCGCTGTCGAGAGACGTTACGGAAGCGAGCATAGGAAACAGATATTCCAAATTGAGTTGCAAAACCGCTACCAAAAAGCAAATGAGACATTGCAGGAGTTTGCTTCAGATGTTGAAAGGTTGGCTCATCTCGCAAATGCGGACGCACCCGTGGAATACACCGAGAGGGTAAAAATCCAGAGTTTTATAAATGGCATACGAGACGTGGAAACGAAGCGAGCTACATACGCGAACCACAAACTGACATTTGCTGAAACGGTATCACATGCATTGACTCAGGAAACTGCCTCACTATTGAGTTAACCAGCATACAAAGCTCATCGTGTGGAAGTAGAAAGGCCAGAGTGGGTAGACGCAATATTGGAGGTGCTGAAAGGATCGCAAAAGCGGAGTGAAAAAGTTATCAAATGCTTCAAATGCGGGAAGTCCGGTCACATTGCACGTCATTGCGATCTTGGTCCTAATAGTTCCAACAATGTCGGTGGCCGTAAACGCAAAGCTGGATGAGATGAGCAAGAGCGAGTAAGAGATAAAGACCGAAAATTTGCCCCGGCTATTGAATGTCCTGTGATATCTGTGTCGCAAATTGGAAGGAAATCAAGCAGTCTTACCGTCAGAGGGAATGTGGATGGCAAGGAGCGTGTACTGACTGTAGATACGGGCGCATCTCATTCCTTGATTCGATCTGATTTGGTCTACAAGAGAGTAAAGTCATTACCTGGAGCGAGGTTGCGTACGGTCACAGGCGAATATAACCAAGTCCAGGGAGAAGTAATATGTGAAGTCCTAATTGGGAAGGCCATGGTTCTACACAAACTCCTTGTGGCGGAGATCGTTGATGAAGTTATATTGGGAGTGGATTTCTTGGTTGACCATGACATCAAGATCGATATGCAGAGAAGGGTGATGCATTATGAGAACCAAGATGTGCCACTTAAGGTTGATGGATCGAATGTGCCAAATAAAGCTAAATTAAAAGTACCTGCGAGGAAAAGACCGGCATCAACAAACCCTAATGGACGCACTAAAATGACTGAAAGAATTTTTCAGAAAGAATGCAAGGATGGTTTCAAGCCAGCGGGCACTTTTGTTGGTAAACCTCGGAACGATACTGAGTATGTGAAGCCAATCCGTCAAGAACAAGCTCTACAAAGTAGTTCTTCATTGGCCAAGCAACAGCGTGCGAGAGAACGATCCAGAATAATGAGTAGTAAGATGGAACACAGGTACGACAGGGAAAATAATTCTGAAGGTTTCCGGAATGGAGATTTGGTACTGTTAAACAACCCTCACCGGCGGAAAGGTGTTCCAGCCCAATTTCGGTGCAGTTGGGAAGGCCCGTACAAAGTTGTGAAGAAGATCAGTGATACCATCTACCGCATACAAACCACTGGGAAACCACGGATTAGAAGGGTGGTACATTTGGAGATGCTAGCGGCGTTTAGATTGGGAGGTTTGTCTGATCGGGACGATCAGACTTAGGTGGAGGGCAGTGTTACGAATATTAGCAAAACTAAGGAGTGCTGCCATCTCCAGGCCGATGCTAAGCAGTGACGTGAATTCACATCAATAATTCAATCATTATGTATCTACATAAACGAATCAATAATTGCGTCTACACATATGTACACATTCCGACGAGCACCATTTACATACAAGGCAGCGAGAGATGAGATGTCACACACAGATGAATTTACTTATACGCTTATGTGTGTGCGGGAGACTGTAAACTACAAACTCACATATGTACATCTGAGAAGCGCTAAAAAGTAGACAATTGAAAACAAGTAGAAACTATATGAGAACTATACACACACGAATATAGTTGGTAAGTTCTGGAAATGGAAGAGCCTAGAAGTATGCAGCGTAAACTATAAAAGCGGGGCAGGCGAGTAAGAAGTAATTCAGTTTGAGTTGAGCTATCAATCAGTTTGATTAAACACGCGATCTGGCGGCCAATAGTAGAGTTTCATTTGAGTTATCAGTCAGTTTGGTTATTAAGCCAGCGAGTAGCAAAGTATAAGTGTTATTGTGAAGTACTTTAATAAAGGTCATTTTCCTTTATTCAATATTGGAGTTATTTATTCAACAGTTTAGTGATTCGAACTTAGCAGAGGATTGCAAATAAGAGGATTTGCAAGCAATTTCGTTACAATATAAACATTATGTTAGTTGTTGATGAACGTGATTCCGATTAACACCAGCTCATAATTTTTTTTTTTTTTTTTTTATATACATATGTAGTTCACGTAAATTCAATATTGTTATGTTGATAATGTCGGGAAGGAGTGATCAGTTGCCCATCCACCATCCCTTTCTTGTAGTTGCAAGTCCTTAGCGTTCAGATAAAATAGTTAATACCATCATAGTTTTGTATATCATTGAATTTATTATTAATGCTGTGGGAATTGGAGTGATTTCGAGCAGTTGTATGTTTTATTACACAATATTTAAGGCTGCGTTGTTTGGGAGGTAGGAAAGGACGTGATTCCAATATTACAATACTGTAAAGAATTTTGGGAAATTCCGCTTATTTGAAACTATCTGCTAACGTTCGAATCGCTTAACTGTTGAATAAATCACTCCAATATTCTGTATTGCAAAATGGTCTTTATTTAGATTACTTTGGGAGTAGTACTTCCCAACCAATAGCGTGCTTAAATCAAAACTGATTCGTTATTACTCAGCTTGCGCTGCTTTAATACTCTCGGTTTCCTCTTTCACCCATTTCTCCTAAGGTCTAGTAATTTCGCGAACAGTTGTATATCATGCGTGGTTAGTTACCACCTATATACATGTATACCTGTAGTCCACGCCTCTCCCATAGCCATATGCATGTGTATGTGTGAGTAACTACTTCGGCTGTTGACTACATATTTATGTGTGTGAGATATGTCTTCGTCGCCATCTACATAACAGTGACTGCTTTATTGTTGCTGTGCATTTATTTAGTAGCAGCTTACTTACTTAATTGGCGCGTAACCGTCTAAACGGTTATGGCCGTCCAACAAGGCGCGCCAGTCGCTCCTTCGTTCCGCCAACCGGCGCCAATTGGTCACACCAAGGGAGTTTAAATCGTTTTCCCCCTGGTCGTTCCAACGGAGTGGGGGCCGCCCTCTACCTCTGCTTCCATAAGCGGGTTCCGATAGAAACACTTTCTTGGCCGGAACATCATCTTTCATTCGCATAACATGGCCTAGCCAGCGCAGCCGCTGCGTTTTAATTCGCTGGACTATGTTGATGTCTGCGTATAGCTCGTACTGCTCGTCATTAAATCTTCTTCGGTACTCGCCATCGCCAACGCGTAGAGGTCCATAAATCTTTCGAAGAACTTTTCTCTCGAACACTCCCAAAGCCGCTTCATCTGCTGTAGTCATAGTCCATGCTTCTGCCCCATATAGCAGGACGGGTACGATAAGCGACTTGTAGAGTATGATTTTCGTTCGCCGAGAGAGGACTTTACTTTTCAATTGCCTACCTAGTCCAAAGTAGCATTTATTGGCAAGATTGATTCTTCGCTGGATTTCAGTGCTGATGTTGTTGCTAGTGTTGATGCTGGTTCCCAAATAAACGAAGTCTTTTACTATTTCGAAATTATGGCTGCCAACAGTAGCGTGGTTGCAGGTACTTCGTTTTGTCCTCATTCACCATCAAACCCATCTTTACCGCTTCTTTTTCCAATTTGGAGTAAGCAGAGCTAACAGCGCGGGTGTTTAGGCCGATGATATCAATGTCATCAGCATATGCCAGTAATTGCACGCTTTTATAGTATATTGTTCCAGTGCGGTTAAGTTCTCCAGCTAGTATAATTTTCTCCAGCATCAAATTAAAGAAATCGCACGATAGGGGGTCACCCTGTCTGAAACCTCGTTTAGTTTCGAACGGCTCGGAGAGGTCCTTCCCAATTCTGACTGAGCTGATCGTGTTGCTCAACGTCAGTTTGCACAGCCGTATAAGTTTTGCGGGGAAACCAAATTCAGACATAGCGGCGTATATGCAGCTCCTTTTCGTGCTGTCGAAGGCGGCTTTAAAGTCGACGAAGAGATGATGTGTGTCGATTCTCTTTTCACGGGTTTTTTCCAAGATTTGGCGCATTGTGAAAATCTGGTCGATGGTAGATTTACCAGGCCTGAAGCCGCACTGGTAAGGTCCAATCAGTCGGTTCACGGTGGGCTTCAATCTTTCGCACAATACACTTGAAAGGACCTTATATGCGATATTAAGAAGGCTGATTCCAAGATAGTTGGTGCATTTTGCAGTATCCCCCTTCTTGTGGCTGCTGCATGCGCCTTACCAACTCCTCGCCGCCGTACTTGAATAGCTCCGCAGGCAATCCATCAGCGCCCACGGCCTTGTTGTTTTTCAATCTGATTATTGCTATTCTAACTTCGTCATAATCGGGCGGGGGGACATACATTCCATCATCATCGATTGCGGGATCGGGTTCTTCATCTCTGCGCGCTGAATTGCTGCCTCCATTTAGGAGAACAGAGAAGTGTTCCCTCCATAATCTAAGCACTCTCTGGACATCAGTTACAAGGTCGCCGTTTTCGTCCCTACAGTAGTTTGCCCCGGCCTTAAAACCTTCCGTCTATCGCCGTATTTTTTGGTAAAATTTTCGGGCGTTATTCCTGGTGGCTAGCAGCTCAAGCTCCTCGCACTCACGCCTTTCTGCTTCTGCTTTTTTCTTCCTGAAAAGGCGTCTCGCTTCCTTTTTCAACTCACGAGAGCGTTCACACGCTCCTCTTGTCGCGCTCACTTTTAACGTAGCCCTGTAGGCAGCGTCTTTTCTTTCAGTTGCAACGCGGCATTCTTCATCGTACCAGTTGTTTTTTCGTGGTCGCCGGTAACCAATGTTTTCCTCGGCGGCAGTACGAAGTTCTTTGGAAATATGCTCCCACTGCTCCTGTATTCCTTCAGGATGAGTTGTGCTCTGTACACTGAATTCTGGCGTCACATGCTGATAAGTTAAGCCTCGTCAGTAACAGCAGGTTTAGGAAGTGCGACCTTTGTTCGTCTCCTGCGTTCCCCAGGTTAAGGCTCTACCTATTAGGGGCAGCAGAATTGCCAGATCTCGAGACAGCAATTAAGCTAGGTTCTAGGAAACTTCTAGTATTTGCCAAGAAGACGGAATTCTATAACGTACGTGCTGGCACCTGATTGGGGTTCTTTCATTTGGTCGTCAAACAAATTCTGGTAACAGTATTTACACGTTCAGACTAAGTATGTGAGGTCTTTATTGAGCGGCTAATTCGACCTAACTTTTGCCCCAAGTCTTCTGGCCCATAGTGCATTTATTGGTACCTTAATTGTAAGTATACTTATATGTTCCAATTACAATTATTATCATTAATTCCTACACATAGCAATAGGGAAAGTCATGTAGTTGTGTAATGATTATAAACGCCTGAATGCTAATCTGATCGACATGTTGTCCAAGCATTAACCTAGCAGGAAATTTATGTGCACGTAAACTACTAAAGCAACAGAGAGCAATTATATAAAGCGAGGAATGGAAACATGTTCAAAGTACTACCTCAAAGAAAACAGTAGGGTTGAAGAGATTGTGGCGACTCACATATCAACCTCACATACGTAAGGAGAATACTGAGGGTGTGGACATATTTAGTAGGCGAGGTTGTGGCAATTACACACTTTTTACGGTAAAAGTAATTGAGATAGTTTTGAGGGATCGAGGTGATCATATCATGTCATTCGCATGATTGACAAGCTTGTAATTCACAATGTTAATACACACGCTTACAAAATATTTTCGACCTATTGGTAGTCGCCAAAATATTCGAAGAGTATTCCTCCAACTACTTCAGCAAAAAAACACTATTAGCACAATTAAAGAAGAAAAAAACATGTAAGGCGCGATAACCTCCGAAGAGATCTAAGGCCGAGCTTCTCTTCCAATTTGCGTCGTGCTCCTCTTGATTTTCCCTACAAATTGGCCGGACGGGACCTACATGTTTTATGGCGACTCCGAACGGCATCTGCAAGGCAGATGAGTTTTCACTGAGAGCTTTTCATGGCAGAAATACTCCCGGAGCGCTTGGCAAGCACTGCCGAGGGGCGACCCCGCTTAGAAAAATTTTCTTCTAATTAGCACAAGTAGCTTCCTCGAAAGTAAGCAGAAGTTGAAAAATCGAATTTAGCCCGCTCCGAAGTATCACATTTAAAATAAATTTATAGAATTTGTTTATTTCCCTACCGGACAAGCCTTATTTATGGCCATGCGATAAGCCGATACCGTTTTAGTTTTATTTATTAATGTTGCGGTGATTTCGTTTGTTTGAATTGAATATGACTTTACATAAATAGATACGAACAAACACAGCTGTCCATTTGTTAATGAGGCTTTATGCGCTACTTAATTGTTTAAATTGATTAGATCAAGATATCCATTGTACATTTGCAAGTCACAAACAAAATCTGTATTCGCGTTCAACATGTTTGTAGGAAGATGCCTTGAAGTGGCATGCCTGCGGTTGCGTTATTTCCCTGTAGGGAAAATCTCTATTTCGAAACTGGTGCGCTTCTAGAGCATTCAGAACCACGTCTAGTTCGGCTTCTACCTCGTTTACATGCTTTCAACTGGCGAATTTCACTTGGCGATGTCCTAGGCTGTAGAAATTGTCCTCAATGCATTACGTTTTCTGTAGTTCCAAGCAGATACAAATCTGCACTTTTTGCTTTATTGGCATTTTTTCAACATTTCCCAAATATTTAAAAAATCTTCAGTGTGTGTATCTCTAGTCCGTTTATTGGTATTATTTCTATAGTTCCGAACAAGTGTCAAAATTGATGGTTTAGATCTAGTCGATCAATAAAAACCACCCTCGGTTCTGAATGAACACAAAGCACATACACATATATAAATATACGCAAGCATCAATTTTGACAATACCTGCTCAGGTATCTACCAACTACAAATACAAGACAAACGACAACAACAGATCAGAACGAAAATCGACACTGATGATGGCACAACGCCGAAAACGGTTTGTCTCCAAACCAAATTTGACAAGGGATGACTGAAAATCGTTCCAATATATATCGTTTAGATCCACTCCTTTTTTTAAACTATTTCATTGGTTCCGAACCCGGCCGAAATTCTACATGCTGCTCCTAATACGATTTTATTCCCTTTTTCAATATTTGGATCCTAAAAATTGCTTTTTGAATGACTTAGACGTGTTTGACATAAACTGACTGAAATACACATAAGTTGCCTTAGTAAACGTCTTTTTCTGCCTACGTAAATGCTATAGAGTTTATGAAGGCGAAAGGCTTTAAAGTGTGGGGAAAGAAGGCATACTCTAAGGCAGGGTTTTTTTTTTTTTTTTTTTTTTTTTTTTGATATAATATTTATCAAATTTACGTTAAAAATGAAATAAACAGCCTACAACTCTGATTCAGTTTATCCAACCCACGATAGTTGAAATAGTTGCCTGATTTTCAACATAGACCACCACTAGACAACCCCTACAGTACACGTTCTGCAGAATATAGCTCACAACCACGACTTAGAAGAGACGAGAAATTACACCAGATTCGATTCTACATTTGGTATATTGCCAAACTTTATTAATAGCCATGTTCAATGCACACTTCCTACCTATCGATTCTACATAGCCAGTGGAAGGGCATTGTCCAAAGCACCCACCGTATAGAGAAATGCGCCCATTACAGGAGTGATCTATCTATCAGTTTGACACTTAAACACCTCGCTTCGGTGAAACTGATTTTAAAATATGCGGATTGTGATGGTGCTAGCCGCTTTCAAGGAGTATTGCTCCTTACGTAAAGATTAAGCATTCGAGCGTTTTTAAGTGTAACAAGGAGAGGCGTATTAGCCTTAAAAGTTAGAGGTACAATTTTTTCACCTTTGAAATGACCGTGACGTTGCCACATTTAACAGCAAGCCAGTTCCCGCAAGAGCACCTAAGTTTTTAAAAAGCAGTTTATAGCTCATTCAAGCTGGCTTTCCTCAAGGGGCATTTGAAAAGCATCTCTACAAGTTTCTGACTGTCTTTTATTATATCTCTCAACTTTCTCTCCTATTCGAGTTTCTCCATCGTTTTCTCAGACTTTCTAATTTTCCTTCACTGTCTGTATCTCTCGACCGTTATCGTTTCTCCGATCTCTTCACTTTCTCTTAAATTCCCCACCCACCTATGGCGTTCCCTTCTCCACTCTCCGCACCCCCACCTTCTATCTACCCCTCTCTGTCTCTCTTTTTCAATGCCCCTTTTCAAATATACCTCTTTTTATAACTAAACAACTTCCGGCCCTCTCACTCTGCCCCTCCTATTGCCAAATTTCTCTTGGGGTTTTCGGGGCCGTTTGAACATAGGTTTTAAAATGATACGTTAAAAATGATGAGTTTTAAATTATTTCAATTCATTCCTCTGAATTCAAATCTTAAACTCTCCAGGCCAGGTTGACATTAACAAACACTTTTCTGTATGTCAAAAACATAAGCTCTTCCCCCCCTCAATTTGCTATAAACCGCAGAACACACCTTAACCACATTTCAGATTTCCATTCGTCGTTTATTTTTATACTCAGTTGAGCAGAGCTCACAGAGTATATTAAGTTTGATTGGATAACGGTTGGTTGTACATATATAAAGGAATCGAGATAGATATAGACTTCCATATATCAAAATAATCATGATCGAAAAAAAATTTGATTGAGCCATGTCCGTCCGTCCGTCCGTCCGTCCGTCCGTTAACACGATAACTTGAGTAAATTTTGAGGTATCTTGATGAAATTTGGTATGTAGGTTCCTGAGCACTCATCTCAGATCGCTATTTAAAATGAATGATATCGGACTATAACCACGCCCACTTTTTCGATATCGAAAATTTCGAAAAACCGAAAAAGTGCGATAATTCATTAAAAAAGACCGATAAAGCGACGAAACTTGGTAGATGAGTTGAACTTATGACGCAAAATAGAAAATTAGTAAAATTTTGGACAATGGGCGTGGCACCGCCCACTTTTAAAAGAAGGTAATTTAAAATTTTTGCAAGCTGTAATTTGGCAGTCGTTGAAGATATCATGATGAAATTTGGCAGGAACGTTACTTTTATTACTATATGTGCGCTTAATAAAAATTAGCAAAATCGGAGAAGGACCACGCCCACTTTTAAAAAAAAATTTTTTTTAAAGTAAAATTTTAACAAAAAATTTTTTATCTTTACAGTATATAAGTAAATTATGTCAAGATTCAACTCCAGTAATGATATGGTGCAACAAAATACAAAAATAAGAGAAAATTTAAAAATGGGCGTGGCTCCGCCCTTTTTCATTTAATTTGTCTAGGATACTTTTAACGCCATAAGTCGAACAAAAATTAACCAATCCGTTTGCAATTTGGTAGGGGCATAGATTTTATGGCGTTAACTGTTTTCTGTGAAAATGGGCGAAATCGGTTGATGTCACGCCCAGTTTTTATACACAGTCGTCCGTCTGTCCTTCCGCATGGCCGTTAACACGATAACTTGAGCAAAAATCGATATATCTTTACTAAACTCAGTTCACGTACTTATCTAAACTCACTTTATCTTCGTATAAAAAATGAACGAAATCCGATTATGACCACGCCCACTTTTTCGATATCGAAAATTACGAAAAATGAAAAAATGCCATAATTCTATACCAAATACGAAAAAAGGGATGATACATGGTAACTGGATTGGTTTATTGACGCGAAATATAACTTTAGAAAAAACTTTATAAAATGGTTGTGACACCTACCATATTAAGTAGAAGAAAATGAAAAAATTCTGCAGGGCGAAATAAAAAACCCTTAAAATCTTGGCAGGTATTACATATATAAATAAATTAGCGGTATCCAACAGATGATGTTCTGGGTCACCCTGGTCCACATTTTGGTCGATATCTGGAAAACGCCTTCACATATACAACTACCACCACTCCCTTTCAAAACTCTCATTAATATCTTTAATTTGATACCCATATCGTACAAACTCATTCTAGAGTCACCCCTGGTCCACCTTTATGGCGATATTTCGAAAAGGCGAACACCTATAGAACGAAGGCCCACTCCCTTTTAAAAATACTCATTAACACCTTTCATTTGATACCCATATCGTACAAACAAAGTCTAGAGTCACCCCTGGTCCAGATAAGCCCACTCCCTCTTAAAATACTCATTAACTCCTTTCGTTTGATACCCATATTGCACAAACGAATTCTAAGTCACCCCTGGCCCACCTTTATGGCGATATCTCGAAACGGCGTCCACCTATGGAACTAAGGATTACTCCCTTTTAAAATACTCATTAACACCTTTCATTTGATACCCATATCGTACAAGCGCATTCTAGAGTCACACCTGGTCCATCTTTATGGCGATATCTCGAAAAGGCGTCCATCTATAGAACTAAGGCGCACTCCCTCTTAAAATACTAATTAACTCCTTTCGTTTGATACCCATATTGCACAAACGAATTCTAGAGTCACCCCTGGTCCACCTTTATGGCGATATCTCGAAAGGGGTCCACCTATAGAACTAAGCCCCACGCCCTTTTAAAATAATCATTAACACCTTTCATTTGATACCCATATCATATAAACAAATTCTAAAGTCACCCCTGGTCCACCTTTATGGCGATATCTCGAAAAGGCGAACACCTATAAAACGAAGGCCCACTCCCTTTTAAAAATACTCATTAACACCTTTCATTTGATACCCATATCGTACAAACAAAGTCTAGAGTCACCCCTGGTCCACCTTTATTGCGATACCTCGAAAATGCGTCCACCTATAGAACTAAGGCCCACTCCCTCTTAAAATACTCATTAACTCCTTTCGTTTGATACCCATATTGCACAAACGAATTCTAGAGTCACCCCTGGTCCACCTTTATGGCGATATCTCGAAACGGCGTCCACCTATGGAACTAAGGATTACTCCCTTTTAAAATGCTCATTAACACCTTTCATTTGATACCCATATCGTACAAACGCATTCTAGAGTCAACCCTGATCCACCTTTATGGCTATATCCCTAAATGGCGTCCACCTATAGAAATATGGCCCACTCCCTCATAAAATACTCTTTAATGCCTTTCATTTGATACACATGTCATACAAACACATTCCAGGGTTTCCCTCGGTTCATTTTCCTACATGGTTATTTTCCCTTATGTTGTCACCATAGCTCTCAACTGAGTATGTAATGTTCGGTTACACCCGAACTTAACCTTCCTTACTTGTTTTGTGTTCATCTTATTCTAACTGTAACATCATTTTTTCACTACATAATTCTAAATTTTTGTTTTTTAAGAATTTTTTAGTTTTTCACAACAGTGACCACAATTGTTATGCGGCATGTTGCAACAACACTAAAAAGAATTATGAATAGCCGGAAACTGAGCAACAACAAAATATACGGATTTGTTGAGTTGTGGAGAGCGAATTGTGGCGTTGCGCTAGCAGCATGTCCTTTGCGTTGACGTGCCATGAGTTTCCGGTCCAACAAATAACCACCCAAATTCGGCATAAGATCCCAATAAACATTTAGGTTCAAACTATACTCAAATAAATATTTCTTATCAATTAGCCTGATAATAAAATTTTTGAATCAAAAGGGCACATTTTCAATTTGGGATTTTCGCTCGCTCTCGAATCGAGAAAATATAACTAGGAGGGATAGTCGTGATATGGGCTATGGGCTTTCTGATTTCGGACACTCTAGCCTTCTTACCGATTTCGACTTTATCCCGGACAGGACGGACTATTGTATGCCGATAACTGCTCCCTATACAACATTCATCCCAGTCATTCCACCAAGAGAGGAATGGGGAAGAGGAATTATCTGGGGCCTGGGACCGGTTGACTTGTTCACTGATGGGTTGAAATGGACCGAAAGGTTGGGGGGGCGGTCTTTTGTCAAGAGCCGAATGTAAGCCAATTAAGTAAGAAGTAAGTAAATGTAAGCCGCAAGTTTAAGTTGGCCTATCATTGCAGTGTATTCCAAGCGGAAGTTGCTTCGATTAAGGATGCAGTGGATGAAATGCTATCCAGTGCTACTACGGTCAGGGAATTTAACATCCACTCTGATAGCGAAGCGGTTATCAAGGCCTTGAGCTCAACTACAGTGCGATCGAGGGTGGTCTGGGAGTGCCTGACCTCACTTGCGATTACATCGAATTATTTCACAATTAAGATTATCTGGGTCCCGAGCCATAGTGATATCCAGGGTAACTGTGTCTTAGCCCGCATCGGTACAACTGAACCAGATGTAGATGGCTGTAGGGATATCGGGATTCCGCTGGCCACCTGTGGTTTGCTCCTCCATAGCTGGGCCTCGAGTCAGCTCAGCAAACGTTGGGCACACACCACCACCTATCTATGGTTATTGGGGTTTTGACGGGGCACTGTCCCATGGGTATCCATGCGGTACGTCTCAATATACTGGAAACCCCATCCTGCTGCATCTGTATGGAGGATGATGAGGTGGAATCCCCAAATTACTTTATGCTTGATTGCCCAGCTTTTTCCAGAACTAGGCGAAATTAGTTCGATATCGACTCACTTGGATCTCCCCAGGATTTATCCAAAGTTGAGATCGGTTGCTACCCAACGATTCTCTAAGTAGCTAGATCTACGTCACCGTTATTTTAATGCATGTGGTATCACAATGGACCTTCATGTTGTCCAAGTGAGCTCCCCTTATTAGGGCAGCTACCACCTAACCTAATCTAACCTAAAATAAGGGGGAATAGAATCGAAATGCTTTTTCAATTACAGCAGCGAACAGAAAAATAGCTATGCCAATTTTTTTCAAATTTTGTCAATAAAAATCTTCCTTTTTTCATTTTGATATTTTAAGAAAAAAATCTATGAATTTTGTAGCTGAGAACTATCTCGAAAACGTTTCCGGAAAAACTCAAAAATTCGAGAAAATTTTTCGAACTTTTTATTTGGAGTTCTCTGCATTTTTTTTTTTCAGGGGCGCATAAGAATATAATAAAAAAGGTTTTATATATAGCTACAGCTTTTTGACAGATGGCTCATAGAAAATTAAGCCAAAAAGCTGCAACTAAATTTAAAACCTATTTTATTTTAACCATGAATATGCACCAGAATATATATATTAGGCCGGGTCGATTTGTGGGGAGGCAAAAAAATTGCCCATTGCTCTATGAAAATCATATTCTAGGGATCAAAATAAGAAACTTTGCCGAAGGAACCATACATCTAAAACGAATTCTGATGTCCCCCCTTTGGGTCGTAGGGGCAAATTTTGAAAAATCCCACTTTGAAATGCCTATGTTTTTTCTTTTTGGAGTTTATTTTTCTCTTTAGAAATTTATTTAGTCAGAACATATGGAAATGAATGAATTTAACTTAGTAATAGAAAAGAAATTAAAAAAAATTATTAGAAATTAGCGTTTTTACAACCCCCTTTTAAAACCAAGGCATCACGGTGATGCATTTGCATGTCGTAAACATAGTTGTGTGGGTTTTTTATTCAACCGTTTTAAAAAATGAAGGTATCACTGTGACACAATTGCAGATCGTAAAATTGTTGTGTTGTTTTTTTTAAGCTACCACAAGACACAGCAGGAAGAATTGAAATTGCCGCTACCCAAAAGTTCGACCCAAAGGGGGGGCATCAGAATTCGTTTTAGAGGTATGGTTCCTTCGGCAAAGTTTCTTATTTTGATCCCTATAATACGATTTTCACAGAGCAATGAGCGATTTTTAAATCGACCTGCCCTAATATATATATATTTTTTTTTGTGTATGCAATTTGTAGTCCAATGAAGTTATAAATATCTCAAAACTGCATTTATTTTAGTACATTCTTTTCGGACGTTGTTTCAGACTTTCCTCCAAATTAAAAAGAACGTTCACACTTTGTGCGGAGGAAACTCTAAAACACCCTTGGCAAAAAAAATTTCAAAAATCAATGCAAATATCGGGAAATCTTTAACTCATAGTTCTTTTTAAAAAATTTCAGGGAAAAACTCCAAATAAAAAGAACTTTTCATAGACTCGAACAAACTGAAAAATACTATCAAAAACCAGGACCTTCCTTATACTGTATGCCACTTGCCGCACAAGACGTGTTCGATCGTTTCCCTCTCCAACCCACATTTCCTATCACTGGCCAAGCCCAATTTAGAAGCTTGTCAACTCTCACCTTCTCTTAATCTCGCCCTACCCAATTGTGACGTCTACGGAGATATGTCTACGGAGCGAGCTTCGATGGGATGGCCCTTTTTAGCTAGTTCATCTACTTTCTCATTCCCATCTATTGCCCCATGCCTTGGAGCCAAAATAGAAACATGCTTTTCCTATCCAGGTTCTGTCCAGGTATTGCTTACGCTCTAACACATTTTCAAATGCTGTATATAATGGAGGCCCTACTCCCTCCACTATTTTGGAACCATTGGTGTACACGTGTATCGCCAATTGAACACCCTTTCGCTAACCATCCTCCTCTATTATGGCTCTAAGAGCCTCTTCAAAGCGCAGATACGGAATCTGGTAGTCTGTTCGCAGCTGTACTTCCTAACTCTAAATTGAAAATAAGCGTTTGGGCAAAGATTAAGCTTCACGTAGGCAGGTTATTTGCTAATGTGCTTTTAATTTTTTCTCTATTACAAAAACAAAATACATTAACGGAAATAAAGTTTAAACAGATATTCAAGGTTACGTGAATACTTATACCAAATTTTTAGTCCATTTCGGATTAGTTTTAGAATTTTTTTCAGGATCATATCGGAAATTATTATCTTCGATTCATCTAGAGACAGGCAACATTTTCTGACCATGTTTTGATTGTTTTCGGAACGATTCCAAAATAATTTTGGCATTAGCTAATTTCGCTTGCAGTAAAAAAATTACGCACTGTTTGACAATATAAATTCAGATTTTCTATTTTCTCCAATGTCTTAAATATTTTATTAATTTGCTTATTGGGATGAAAATAAAAAATCTCAAACAAACACCTTAACTGACCAACAACAAATAAGGCAAAAGCATGCATAAAAGCCACACTCCAATTTGGTCAACAGCCATCATCTAAATGCAGCTGTTGCTCCTGCCAACGGTCGTGGTGTAGTCATTGTTGGAGTTGGATTGGTGTTGTTGTGGCAGCATGACAGTATTGTTGTCCTTGAAGTACATTGCAATATCGTTTAGCTGTTAAAGCAACCACGCCTTGTTTCGCCTTTTGCTGTGCGCTTTGCCTGCCAGTTATGTGGTTATGGTATTTTTCCGCCTCAGTCGGCTGGAAATTCCGAAAAAATTCATTCTCCAAGCATCCAAGCAAGTCAGCAAGGAAAAAGTACAAAACGTGGCAGAAATTGGCAAAAAACAATTAAAAAAACAAGCGACAAAATTAGCACACAAAAAATTTACACCGAAAAGGAAACAAATGCAATTGTTATTTGGCGCCACACAAGCAAATAAACGCTCTGCGTGGGACTCAGGGACCAGCAATGACTAAGGGTAATGGGATATGCAAAGTGTCTTGTTTAGCCTGCTGCACCTGCAAGGAAAATGTAAATATGTATCTACATAAATACATTAACACTTTAAGGTGTGCGTGCAAACGAAAGCTAAAGCATAAAGCAAAAAAAAAACAAGTTCGTGTGGAATTGAACATTATATACCCGGTTTTAAAAAACATATGGGCGTCAAGTGTATAACATTCGGGATTATTTTCAGTAGATGTCATGTTTATGTTGGAGCTTTTACATGATCGTTTCGACATTTTAAAATTATTGCGGCACCAATTCGGAATTACATTTGGATCATTGGGATCAGTTAAGAAATTTTCAAAACTTGTTCGAGATAATTTCCAGTTTATTTCAGGATAATTTTAGAATTGTTTCATGTATCGAAATATTTAGGGTCAGTTTCGGGACCGTTTTTGAACCGTTGTGGTATTGTTTTCGGGACTAATTCGAGATGATTTTCGAATCGGGTAATTTTTATATCATTTCCTGGTAATTTCGGGATTTTCCAAACCGTTCTAGAATTACGTTCGAAAAACTGTTCACAGTACCTTTAGATTCTTTAAAAAATTATTTCTGGCTTGCCGTGAAACAATTTCTGAACCGTTCAGAAACTGTTTTGAAGATGGATGATCCCAAAACTATTTCAGGACTTTTCGAACCATTCCAGGATTGTCTTCGTCATTATTTTAAACAATTATTTCGGAGCTAATTTGGTATAATCTCTGGGTTGTTTTGAAATCTTTTGAGGATAAACTTGCGCTTTTTCTGTATCATTTCGTAATTGTTTTTGGGATAATTATGGGACTATTTTGGGATTAGTTCAGAATAATTTGGAACTATTTTGGGCTATTCTCGGAATTCCTGTTTATACGATTTTGCGAGAATTTGGGCATTGTCTGTGGATTCGGAATATTCGGAACTAAATTTGTTTCGGTACTATTTTATATATATTTCAAAACTGTCTCGTGAATATTTTGAGAGGATTTTGTAAATGTTTTTAGTATAGTTTTTGGTCTAATTATGTGTAATTAGGGACTAACTTCAATTGGACGATACTTTAGGGGACTTTTCAAGCTAGTTTCATGAAAATTTCGTGGCTCTTCTAGAACTGTCTCCAGCTTCTTTAATGATAATCACGGAATAATTTTTTTTATCATTTTGGAAAAAACGCCTTATTTAAAATTTTTTTTAAAGAACTCCCTTTCTCAGAACTTTCATATAAAGATGCCTTATCTGAGAGTTCGTTTCAAAAACGCCCTATCTAAACATAAATTCAATACACTCTGAAGAAAATAGGGCGTTTATGAAAAAACTCTGGAATAGGGCGTTCTACAATCGAATTTTGAGATAGAGTGCTTTAAACGAACCTTGAAGTAGGGAACTTTTGAAAAATGTTCTAAGATAGAGTGTTTTCGAGCTGGCAGCCGAGATACATAGGGTGATATTCCACTCATCAGGAGGTACCTTGCTATTTCGAAATTATTTTTAAATTGTTGTGCTACCTTGGGATCAGGATTTTCTTAAATAGCTATAACTCTGAGTCAATTTGACCTTATATTTGGTATGTGGGTCACCTGTAGTGATAGAACGATACGACTAGTGAGTGAGTAGTATCGATACTTTTCAAAAAATACTCGAATATTTTATACTCGATGCTTTTCACCAATTACTAAGTAAAGTATAGATAATTTACCTCGATACTTTTCCCCGATACTTCACCAATTGCCAATGGTCTACCGGTTTAAGTTTAATGAAGTATAGAACATTACCACCATAATATAAAAATTTAGATATCTTTACAACATCTGGTACACGAGCTTATCAGAACTCAAGATGTCGTCGACGATGCTGGTAAAAGTGGAAAAACTAAACACTAAATTTTATATAAACAAAAGCTGCTAACTCCATAAAATTTCAATACATCTAGGGTGCTCACAGTCCCTTATAATTTAGCCTGGTTAATTTATCAAGTGGGAAAATTTAGACATTTTAGCTCATTGTTAATTTTTTGTTTTTTGCATGGAGTTCAAAATACCACTTTAAACAAAATTACCTGGCTTTTGCTTATGTTTATTTCACTGATAAATTTGGATAAACTGAAAAGCTGAATTTTAGAGCGAGTTTTTATAATTTGTCAATAACAAAACTTTGAAAAATATCGAGATGCTCACAGTCCTGATTTGGTAATGAGAAAACTTTAACAATTTTTAATAATAAAAATTTAAAGTGAGTACACTAATTTTAAAATATTGAATGTTGAGTGAAATTTCAATTAAATTTTTGTTTCACCTGTGAAATTTTGTGGAATGGAGTTAGCAGATTTTACAGCATCGGCGATGATATATTGTTACTGAAAATGGTTGAAACCCAGCCGACTTCTTAAATTTCGAAAAATAGAAAAGAGAAACAATGCCTTAACAAACACTAATAAAGTGGTGGAACTTGGGCAGAGGATAAACTTTATGACGCAAAATAAAAATTTAATACAACTTTTCAAAATGGGCATTTCATCGCCCGCACTTGCTTGAAGAAAATTTAAGTTTTGTAATAAAAATTTGAAAAAGTTGCAAAAACCCCTTTCCAAAAGTTTATAAACTTGTTTTGATATATTACTTTAAAACTCTGGAAAAACGCCACAGAAATCATCTAAATCTGTCTTTGTACATAAAATATTGATGGACTAAGTATTTATTGAAAAAAGCGCAAATGGAAAAATTAATTTTCACCTCCCTGTATCATCACACTCCGCTCATATTTGCGTTTACACAGGTAGTGTATTCTACAATGACAACATTTTTCCCTAACTACTTTGGGGGATTTTGGAGAATTAAAGTCTTTCGTGTTAGAACACTTAACATGAAAGAATATATAACTTAAACTTCCTTTGATTCTTTTTTTATTCAATTCAAAGCATAGGTTATGTTAGGTTGGTGTGGCTGCCCCCATCAATGTGAGGGACACACATAGGCCGGCTGGCCCATTGTGATACCACTGTGCCCTTTCTTCTTTAGATGTGTAAGAATTTGAACCAATTCTTCCTTCCGATGTAGCGTAGAATATTTTCGATTTCCGCAGAGCCAAGTTCTGCTAAGCAGTCGATGAAATACTTATTCAAACATTCCACACGTATACTGGTCAGAGCAGGGCATCTAAAGAGGAAGTGCTCGACGCTTTCTATCTCCTCTTCATTCCGGCAGCTACAACAACAATCAATTCTTTTTATTTAAAAAAAAAAATAAAAAGTTTCTTCACTTTATATCAACTTAGATCGAGTATACTCGATACCTTTTAAGAAGTATGAGTGCTAGCATCGATACTTTCATCTGAGTATTTTAAATGAGTACTGCATCGATACTTTTGTAAAAGTTCTATCATTGTTATATGCATGAATCGGGGTCCAAGAAATTTGGGATTGTTGGCTTACCGAAAATTTTATGTTATTTTTGTATACGATCGTATAAAAATACGATTTAAATCAATTGAAATATCACAGGAAAAATCTCGTTTAGTGCATCAATAAATTTCCCTCGGTACTCGCTGTTAGAAACCTAATAAAACTAACATTCTTCGGAGAGTTTTAATTAAGAATATATGTACATTGTGATATTTGTTTTCCGCCGAGATCCGACTTTATTATACGCCTACGTAGTCCACACTAGCGACTCATTCAGTCTATGTGATGTCGTCATGGACAGGGCAGTTCAGCCTAGTCTACAGTAATAGTTGTTAGTAAAGACCAAAAATAAAACTATCGTAAAAATAATGTTAAAGCAGAAAAACCACAAAAATCCAAAAAATACGCAATGATTCTCTCCACACTGTTTGCCCAAGTTGGGTCCAGTTTAGTCCACTCTTCTAATCTCATTAAGGAAAAAAAACGTATCACAACAATCATTTGGAATTTTCCTTTTTTGGGGTATTTGTCAGCTGGCAATGTTTTACGACAATTTATTTCCAAGGGTGGGCTAGCCAAAAAAAGGCCTTCTACTATAATGGGCAAATGAACCACATAGCTTTTATTAAAAAATTCGCACATCGGAGTGCCAGCTTCACACAGTTTGAAATCTTTTTCGATAATTTTTTTAAGAGTGGGCTAGCGAAACCCAAAACGGTCTATCCTGAGCTAAGCTTGGGCAAACAAACCACAGCGTAAAAGTAATAGTTTTGGACTTTTGGACTTAAAACAATAAAATAACTATTAAAATGTGGGCTCGTCTATTATTGTCCTTATGTTCGTTTTTAAAATCATATAAATACAATATGAATAAAATATTTTGGTGCATACTTAAGTTATTTGTATGTACGCGTAGAGAATGGTATTTTGGTATATAAGAATTTAAGACGACTATTTTACAGTAGCGAACAATAAAACAGAATTGAAAATTTATATGAAATTTCGCCATTAGAATCCTTTTTTCTTATTTTCGATTATTTAAGAAAAAATTTCGACAATTTTGTAACTGGAACTGTGTAAACCAATCTCGAAAACGTTTTAGAAAAAAATCGAAAACTTTCGAAATTTCTATTTGAAATTTTCTGAATTTTTTGATGTATGCAGTTTTGTAGCCCAATCAATTTTAGTAGTGGTAGCAAAGTTCAAGTTACAGATGGCTCAAATTTTGCGTTGAGCTTTTACCATTTGTTCCGAAAGGGTGTGCCAGGTTTTCTTTCATATAAAATATAAAACTATGCGCCCTTTGTATGGAAGTACATATAAAACACCCTTCACAAAAAAAAATTGTGAAAAACCAATACGAGTTTTGAGAAACATATGACCTTTACTTAGACTAAATTTGATTTGGTTATAAAACTGCATACACAAAAAAATTCGAACGCTCTAAATTAAAAGTTCGAAATCGCGGTAAAGTTTACTCTAATTTTCCAATTTGTTTTTAACATTTTCTTTCATACTCTCTTACTATATCACTTGTACTTTGCTAGACTTAAATTGATTGGGCTACAAAACTGCATACCCGAAAAAATTCAGTAAACTCAAAATAAAAAATTCGAACTTTTCTCGAAATTTTTCAAAAATGCTTTCGATATCAGTTTGCATATATCCAGTTTCAAAATTGGTTTTAAAAATAATTACCTCCGGTAGTGTCGTATTCGCTGCTGATGCTACTGTAATTCCCGACCACAGCTGGGTATAAAAGGAATTTGATTTACCGTCGTTAGTCGGTGTATAGAAAGTAGTATTTGAATTTATGTTTAATTTGCTACTAATGAATTAAAGCAAATTTCGTGATATACAGAGGCATATATATTTGAGAGTAAAACTAATTTCTTCACCTCTATTCTTCCTTCGCTCATTTCATAACAAATAACTTGCATGTTCTGTAGCACTTTTCCTCGAGACATTTACGAGTTTTCAAGCAAAGCAGAAATAAAAGAATTTTATTTCGTTATTCCCTCCCTAAGGCGGTAATTTAATACTTCACCATTTCGCTTTAAGTATCGTCATTTGTACTTTGACAAAACCACACTTTCTGTAAAATACTTAACAATAGCACAACCAACAATGCAATAAAAAATCTCTTACACAATCCACACAAACATTTATTAAGTACAAAATATATATTTATTTTATAAAATCACCTTAAAGAATTCTTTTATTTATTGACAAGTATTCAGGTTCAATTAATTTGTTTTAGTACCTACAACAATGAGGGGGTGTGATGAAAAAAGAATTTTCTTTTTTGCAGTACCACCCTACATAGCAACGAAAATAACTGCTCATTACAAAAAATTCAATTGTATTGTTACTTAGTTGGATAGCCAATTGACACATGACGGAGCCCAAACAATTTAACTGTGTCAAAAGCGAGCAGTGCTTGTACTACATTCTATCGTCCTAACATGTATTTAAGGATAAAAAGTCATTAAGTTGGCGATTGCTGTGGCCAGTACGTCCAAAGGATGACCCAAAACCCATTAAATATAGAGCTAACAAGTAAGGAAGACTAAGTTCGGGTGTAACCGAACATTACATACTCAGCTGAGAGCTTTGGAGACAAAAAAGGGAAAATCACCATGTAGGAAAATGAACCTAGGGTAACCCTGGAATGTGTTTGTATGCCATGGGTATCAAATGGAAGATATTAAAGAGTATTTTAAAAGGAGTGGGCCATAGCTCTATAGGTGAACGCCTTTTAGAGATATCGCCATAAAGGTGGACCAGGCGTGACTCTAGAATATGTTTGTACGATATGGGAATCAAATGAAAGGTGTTAATGAGTATTTTAAAAGGGAGTTATCCTTAGTTCTACAGGTGGACGCCTTTTCGAGATATCGACATAAAGGTGGACCAGGGGTGACTCTAGCATGTGTTTGTACGATATGGGAATCAAATGAAAGGTGTTAATGAGTATTTTAAAAGGGAGTGATCCTTAGTTCTACAGGTGGACGCCTTTTCAAGATATCGCCATAAAGGTGGACCAGGCGTGACTCTAGAATATGTTTGTACGATATGGGAATCAAATGAAAGGTGTTAATGAGTGTTTTAAAAGGGAGTGATCCTTAGTTCTACAGGTGGACGCCTTTTCGAGATATCGCCATAAAGGTGGGCCACGGTTGACTCTAGAATGTGTTTGTACGATATGGGAATCAAATGAAAGGTGTCAATGAGTATTTTAAAATGGAGTGGGCCATAGTTCTCTATGGACCAGGGGTGACTCTAGAATGTGTTTGTACGATTTGGGTATGAAATAAATGGTGTTAAAGAGTATTTTAAAAGGGAGTGGGCCTTAGTTTTATATGTGGACGCCTTTTTCAGATATCGCCATAAAGGTGGACCAGGGGTGACTCTACAATGCGTTTGTACGATATAGGTATCAAATGAAAGGTATAAAAAGGGAGAGGGCCTTAGTTATAGGTGGACGCCTTTTTGAGATAACGCCATAAAGGTGGACCAGGGGTGACTCTATAATGTATTTTTACGATATGAGTATCAAATTAAAGGTATTAATGAGGGTTTTAAAAGCGAGTGGCCCTTAGTTTGCTGTGATTCCCCGCCTTGTGACACTTCAGCAAAAACTGTCTGTTCGGCATTAAATGCTCCTTTAAGTTGAGCTCTTTTGCCGCACTATGTTGGTGATGTTCAGGGGTCATAACACTACATCCCATAGTAGTTCTGAGTGAAGTATTTGGCACGCCAACAATTTTCAGTGTATTATTTTTAAGTTCGTCGACCAAACCGGTGACGCGTATTGCATGAAAGTTCGACCAATAGTTTTGAGCTATCGGCATAGGATATGATCTAGCTACCATCATCTGATAGAGAAGGGAGCTTTAGTACAAATAAAATCGGGGATAGGACACTACTCGGCGCCACCGCTTGTTTAATTCTCCTCCGATTGGAAGTTTCACTCTTAAATTGAACCGACGCCTGCGACCACTCAGATAATTTCCTTTCCATCTTTTTGGGCAAGGGGTGAACCTTTACGTCTGGGAGTAGTGCGAGGTGGTTGACTGTATTAAAAGTTGTTGACAGATCAAGTGAACACATCTTCAATTTATCTGGGTGTTAGCGGCATCAAGCGCGGTGGTAGCGATATGCATTTTACGGAAGTCATGCTGATGACTGGCTAACCGAATATTTCCGTTTAAATAAGGAAGGCAGAACGGTTTCCAAAGGTTCTCTACTGCCCAAGAAGAATGTTATTGGTAGATACGACTCACCGCTGGGTTTCCAGGTTTTGGTTGTGGGATTATCCCTGCTATTCTTCATTATTCTGGAATGGCAAAAGCTAAATCGACAAGTATAAAACATCCATAAAGTATCTGATGCCTTTATGCCTAAGGTTTTTTAGCATGGAGATAGCTATTCCCTCTGGGCCTATTGATTAAGAATTCATGTCAGTTTTCTTTAATCTACAGAGGTATTATTATTACTATTATTAGGCCTGGAAGCACTGCAACCTTTGTGTAGATCTATTGTGCATGGCCTTTCAGCTTTATTTTGCATGTAGAGTCTTTTAATTTATTTAAGTACCTCTTCAGGCTTTTTACCCTATATCACATGGGGATTAAGAGTTACACCACCTAGAGGGGAGAGTCTCTTCCTTGCCAGAGCGACACATTCCCAGAGAATATGAATCGTCCTTTCATCCTCCAGCTCGCAGAAAATACAAATGTTGTATCTGTAGCGGTAACGGTGTTTGTGTTTATGCGTCCGTTGATTTGTACGACTATACACCCCTATTGCGAGTGTCGACTGAGAATAGATAATCGACTATTAAGCGATTATCGATTATCACCCCAATTGCGAATGTCGATCGCTCGCTCATTTATCGACTGTGAATACTTTTTGATCGATTGTCTTTCTACAGCCATTTTGCAGTCGTTGAAGCGTTTAAGTGATAGAAAAAAGTGAAAAAATTTAAAAATGGAAGAAAAAAAGTAAAAAATTTGAATAAAAGTAAAAAATGTAAACCTAAATAATAAAAAGTGGTTATTTTAATTGCAGGTCAAAAGTTATAAGCAATAAACGGCAAATCGCAAGAGTGGTGCAGCTAATGCAAGAACATCCTGATTTAGGCAAAGGCATGTGTGGGAAAGCCCAGGGAACATCAAGATGGGAATTGATAGCGGCTGAGCTCAATAGCTTGGGACCACCGATGCGTTCTTGGGAAAAGTGGTTAAAGGTAAACAAATTTGTATATAGCGTCCATAAAGAAAATACTGACCATTCCTTTGTAGGTGTGGACGGACTTGAAAAGTAAAACGAAAAAAAATGTTCGCAGAACCGAATGGAGTACCAAGCAACTGGTGGAGGCCAAAATAACGTCCATACGTTTCCGGCGATAGAGGAAGCTATTATTAGTTTTTTCAGAAGCGTATCATGTGAGATCCAGGAAAGAGCTGCACTACAGGCAATTCCAGCAAGAAGGTCGAAAAATATAAGCGAAAAGGAAAAAAGGTTAGCACTGTTGGAGAAGCAGATTGACATTCAAAGTAAACATTTTAAGGCCCTGAAAAGAAATACATTAGGTATTAAGAAAAGTGTTGTAAATATAGAAGGATACATGAGGAGATTAGTTGCGCTAAATTTTGAGGCTGTAACTTTAAAGCAAGAGAAACTAGAAATTGAAAAAGAAAAGTTTAAACTGCTAAAAGAAGAAATTATTAATAAGAAAAAGCATAGGACAGATAAATTAAGGTTGAAAGAACAGATTTTGGAGTTGGAGAAGGTGAGAATTACCAAAGCACTAATGTGAATAGTAGTTTTAAGGCAATGTGACATCTTAAATGTAAATAGTAACTTTGAAATAATTTGATTTTTTATGTAGATAGTAGTTTTAAGATACATTTTTTATTCACACCTGAATTTGTGATATTTTTTTTACATGAAGTGATATTTTGATTTATGTTAATAAAAAACATGAATTTTTTTTAGTTAGCCTTAGTTAATTTAAAATAAGTGTACTCTGAATTTAAAATGGACTGAATATGAATTTAAATAAAAATTGTTTGTTATCATCGTAAAACTAGAACTGTATATGTTGTAAAATATTATTTCTAACTGCCCTAGCTTCTTCGTTTGCCACTGAACCACCTTCATATATTGTGCTATCTTGGAAATCGTCATTCGGGTTTTGATAGTCAGATATTTCTTCATCTGATAATTGAACATTATAAGATAAACAAATGTTGTGAAGAGCTGCGCATACGTTTATTATTTGTGTAGGTTTCTTTGTCTCATGGTGGAGCGCACGAGCCCCTAACAAACACCTAAATCGATTTTTAAGGACTCCAATAGCATATAAGGTTGTAGGGCGTAACCTGCATCGCCTAAATGTTTACATATTTTACAACCATAAAATTATGGAAATAAGTTAAGCATTAAGGACTCCATACACCTCCTTGCTAACGTGAATATATTTCTTTTGTCTAATATATTTTTTGTTACACCGCTTTTTACAACACAAATATCTTTCTAATTGTTATATTCAAAACAATGAATATTCTTATTTTCAAGCTCACACTTAAATTTGTACGTATGCAATGCCATTGCATGTAAAAATCTAATGTTCGTATTACCGCCCCAAATTTCTAGTTGAATCACAGATTTTGTTGAAAATGGAATCTATTGGCTGCAGTGCTTTAACATGCAAAGGGATTTGTTAAATCTATACGACAGCAAATTACCCTGGCTGGGTTTAACAGTTTTTGTGTGTACAACAAGCACATAAAAATGTTCAACTTCTTTTTCAAATATCTCTTGACAAAAGCAACATTTTTTATTTTATATTTCGGATTCGCAATACTGGGTCCAAAACACATCTTTTGATAACCCTCCAAATATTTTTGGGCGGGTATTAAGAGCGTCACGCTGTCGTATTCATTTGCTAAGAATTCATATGGAATACTGTGCCTTTGGGTAGACTTCAGAAATCACCACGGACCATTTTAACGTTCACAAATAGGTGTATGGAGTACTTTACATACCTAATATTATATTTCTTTCACCCCTACGGTAGTCATCTTCCAATCGTGGTTTCAATGTGGACATGTTGAAAACGTTTGCACCGTGCGTTGCCCCCGGATACTTGGCATTGACATAGCGGATTCTCATGGCATTATCGCAAACCTATGAAATAACAAAAATTATCAACTCCACGATATTTTCTTTGTAAAATACTTACTATCATTGCATTCAAACTATAATATCCTTTGCGATTATAGTACAAATTCTGAATGTCCTTTTTTGGAGCAACAATTTTGACATGCGTCCCGTCTATGCAACCTATCACGCCTGGTATTCCACTTTTTTCAAAAAAATAAAGCTTTGCTTGACGCTTTTCCTCCTCAGTATATTGAATTGTCACCCAATTTCTGCAAACGTATTCCTCCAAAGCTGGGAATACTTCAGATAAAACTAGGGATACTGTAGATTGGACGAATCCTATATTAAAGTCATTGCCTACACTCAGCTGGTATGATCCGTGAGCACAGAACCGTAAAGTTGCTGCAAGCTTTAAAATTGTTGGGATAGATGTCTTTCTAATACCAGGTTGTAGTTTGGCATCTAGCAATGCCAGTAAATCCGCAAATGCAGCTTTCGGTAAACGAAAGTTTTTCAAAAATCTGTATAAATGGGAGCTTTAATAAATTTTTAACTTTAAGACAAATTAAATCCAGATAATTACATGTGATCTTCCATTTCCAAAGGATTCGACGAATCCCTCAGCTTGCGTCTTTCCATTGCCAGCTCTATTAGCCTTGTATGTGCATCTTCATCTTCCTCACTATCACTTAACCACAGCTCAACACAATCCATTTATAATATTTATTATAAAATATCTAATTTAAATTTATTTTAAAAATTTTTTGTTATTTTGGTTTTATCAAACACGGCAAAAATGTAAACAAATGGTAAACAGCTGATTGCAATTCAGCGAGTTTTCTTCTTTCTCGTCTTCTTGCAGCGAGTTATTCACAATGGTACAATTTTTTTTCGATCGAGTTACACAATACGAAAATAAAAGACAATCGACTCGGTCGACAAATTTCTATTCTACTGCTGATCGACACTCGCAATAGGGGTGATAGCCTTGTTAACTGAAGCATGCATAGTTGATTGCCGGCGGAAAGTGTGGGCGCATTTCATTGAGTCCGAGAGACAAAGTCAATGAACTATTAAAATACTAACTACTGTGAATAACCCCATAAAATTATAACCAATGAACTATTTTAAAACTGACTAGCATGAATAACCCCACAGTTTTTTAGAAAACCCTTTCTGGCCCTAAGATATCATCTATTGAGTCTACTAGGTTTTGCGCAAGTGTCTAGGTATTAAAAAAAAATCCGAACATTTACGAATTTCCCAAATCTAATAAATTCAATGGACGATTTATCACAAGCGCAAAGCGATTTTTTAAAACACAAAATAGATTTTGAAGAGAAGTAGCTGTGGTACTTTCAGGTACAACACGATGTTAACAAAACACAAATTTTAGAGGTATGGGGTCCTGGAATCTACCTAAAACACGTAACAGGTTAAGCTTCTACTTGTCCAGAATCAACAGCGACATACGTAATTTATGTCGTGAATGCGATGTGTCCACACATGACACCCACCATCTTTCCAATTATAATTTGTATCCTACCGCTCTAACAACAATTTTTCTTTGGTCCACCTCTGTTGAAAGTGCTAGTTTTATTTGGACTCCCGTTAGAGAACAATTTTTAAGTGATCGCATCCATTGTATGGGCGAAGCACTGTTAACACAACAGCAGGATCTCAACAGTAGAGGATCACTTAAGGAACAATAATTTCTTCGCACATTCCTAAAAAATTGCTTCGTACCATAAATATTCGTTCCCCTTATTTCTCGAAGAATTAATTGTTGAGGGAAAGGCTGGGCACGAGTCATATCCTCTTAAAAGTGCAAAATAAATATGCGTACAGGAAGGTGAAGTCACAACTGCGTTCAGATACCTGTGAAGGATTCTTCCTATGGAATGCTGTGGTATGCAAAAATAGCTAGGGGGTTGCTAAGGTGTTGCTACAAGAAGGTTACGCTTATATCTCTGCAATAAAGACGGCATTTAAGTCGTGATTTCAACAAGTTAAAAAAGGCTAAACGAGCACATTCCGAACCGTAGGCGCCACCGCACGTTGGGGTATCTCATCAAGTTAGCTGGCCAAAAGTTGATTTTTCAAATATTCAATTTTTTAAATATACTCCCTGGTGTTCCTAGATGCTCACTGAATAGTATACATAACCCAAAACCCATCTGCAACGTCAACGGAGCTAACCGCGCACATCTAAATTTGTATAAAAATTTTGTGCAGTCCGACATACATATTTTTGAATCAAAAAGCAATATATCATTCTAACCTAAATATTTGTTCGCTTGTTTAGCCTAAATCAAATCTAGTTACATTTTCTCTTAGGACCGGTGAATGTGTTTTTAATTCATATGTCAAATTTTTTATACTGCATATTTTAACTGAGTTATTCTACTTGTAATAGTCAATATTAAATTTTTTAAAGACCTTGCAAACAAAAAGGTATATCTTTTTTCATGGCATATCATGTCAGTATTTTTTGGCAATACCTAATCTTGTGTTTGTTTCAAAGTTTAATAACAAAAACGGCTGCGCATTCCCATGATTTTTTGAGTCGTGATCAATTTTGTAACAAACTGTCGTGAAACCAGTGTTTTTTTTGCATATCCTATGTAATTTTTTTAACTTGAAAAAGTTGGCAACCTTGTGAAAACATCACCAATGGCAGCACCTAGGTTAAAAGTCTTAAAATGTAATACTATATCGATGTAACAAATTCAAATCTTATAAGCCGTTTCCGAGATGGTAGTGGATATACAAAGAAATATAAAAAAGAAGGTGAACTGACAACCCTACATAAAAATGCCAATAGAAAGGCGGAGTAAAGTACCTTTCGCTTGATACCCATATTGACATATCTCATGTAATGCCAAAAAATTACTCCTGGTCCATCCGAAACCGGGGGCCCGATCCATATTAATTCTGCACGGAACACCGTGAGTTTACTGTCAAATATTTCCTTTCATAACAATGAAGGTGTTTAAGTGACTTGCGCTCACTTAAATATGAAACGGTTCCGTGACTTGCGTTCACCTCACTAGTTGTATTATTTGAACTCATACTGGCTGTAAAGTAGACTTGAGTTGCCATCCAGTGCAAGTAGTGTAAGTGCCTTCCATAGATAACTGTTCTTCTAAATACTAGTGCGATGTACAATATCGCTCTCTTTTTCTTTTCGTTGGCTCCGGAATCAAGCAGTCGGATCTCCTGACATCGTTATGATCAAAGGATATCTACCACATCACCTCCAACCTGATTCGGCCAAGTTACCATCAAGCCACACCATATCAAAATTACATATCCAAACAGTTTACATAAGTTTGTATTTCGTATAATTATCCAACGCCCGCACTCTCGGTGAACCCTTTGTCAGTGTACTTTCGTGCATCAGTTCCGGCATCCTTGCGCGATAATACCCGACCCGAGCCAAGCCATCATGGAAAAAATCATAAACGCATTAATCAATAGTAAATTTTCATTTAAGAAATTTTCGTTCAATTGTTGAAATACTTATCATTTCAATCACCACATTTTACTTGATATTTGAAATATCATACAGAAATTTTCAATTGTTAGCTTTAAGTGTTTAAATTCAATAAACGAATTGTTCTTAATTTGAAATACGTATTTACGTCATTGCGTTTAACAAATAGAAATAACTGCTGTTTTAATTTTGGAGAGCTAAATTGATCAAATACCCCACCGTGCACCGTTAGAGAATTATGGTGTTACAGCGCCACGTAGGATTGTGCAAGTGAGCTACTTCTAACAGAGAGAGCGACCAACCAACCTTACCATATCATACTGCATATTAAGTTTACCGCTTCACACCAGCACACAGTGTAACTTTTTTCACTTTAGAAGAAAATGTATATACAGCAAAGTAAAAAACCCGCGATCACCATGATAAGCATTATGAAACTTGGATAATTAAAACAAGTGTAAAAATCATTTCCCAGTCCAACATTTTTGACCAATTTTGTGACCACGTGGTGGATTTTTCGATAACTGTTTTGAATTCAAGCTATTTTATATAACATTCTTGGGTAGTTTATAACAGAATTGGTAAGTTTCAGCCACGTAGGCATTTTTTTTATACTCAGTTGAGCAGAGCTCACAGAGTATATTAACTTTGATTGGATAACGGTTGGTTGTACAGGTATAAAGGAATCGAGATAGATATAGACTTCCATATATCAAAATCATCAGTATCGAAAAAAAATTTGATTAAGCCATGTCCGTCCGTCCATCCGTCTGTCCGTTAACACGATAACTTGAGTAAATTTTGAGATATCTTGACGAAATTTGGTACGTATATTCCTGGGCGCTCATCTCAGATCTCTATTTAAAATGAACGATATCGGACTATAACCACGCCCACTTTTTCGATATCGAAAATTTCGAAAAATCGAAAAATTGCGATAATTCATTACCAAAGAGGGAGAAAGCGATGAGACTTGGTAGGTGCGTTGAACTTATGACGCAGAATAGAAAATAAGTAAAATTTTGGACAACGGGAGTGGCACCGCCCACTTTTAAAAAAAGGTAATTTAGAAGTTTTGCAAGCTGTAATTTGGCAGTCGTTGCAGATATCATGATGGAATTTGGCAGGAACGTTACTCCTATTACTATATGTATGCTTAACAAAAATTAGCAAAATCGGAGAACGACCATGCCCACTTTTAAAAAAAATTTTTTTTTAAAGTGAAATTTTTACAAAAAATTTAATATCTTTACAGTATATAAGTAAATTATGTCAACATTTAACTCCAGTAATGATATGGTGCAACAAAATGCAAAAATAAAAGAAAATTTCAAAATGGGCGTGGCTCCGCCCTTTTTCATTTGATTTGTCTAGGATACATTTAATGCCATAAGTCGAACAAAAATTTACCAATCCTTGTGAAATTTGGTAGCGGCTTAGATTCTAGGACGATAAATGTTTTCTGTGAAAAAGGGCGAAATCGGTATGAAGCCACGCCCAATTTTTATACACAGTCCTTCCGCTCGGCCATTAACACGATAACTTGAGCAAAAATCGATATATCATTACTAAACTCAGTTCACATAATTATCTGAACTCACTTTCTATTGGCATACAAAATGGCCGAAATCTGACTATGACCACGCCCACTTTTTCGATATCGAAAATTACGAAAAATGGAAAAAGTGCCATAATTATATACCAAATACGAAAAAAAGGTTGAAGCATGGTAATTGGATTGGTTTATTGACGCAAAATATAACTTTAGAAAAAAACTTTGTAAAATAGGTGTGACACCTACCATATTAAGTAAAAGAAAATGAAAAAGTTCTGCAGGGCGAAATCAAAAGCCCTTGGAATCATGACAGGAATACTGTTCGTGGTATTACATATATAAATAAATTAGCGATACCCGACAGATGATGTTCTGGGTCACCCTGGTCCACATTTTGGTCGATATCTCGAAAACGCCTTCACATATACAACTACCACCACTCCCTTTTAAAATTCTTATTAATACCTTTAATTTGACACCCATATTGTACAAACACATTATAGAGCCACCCCTGGTCCACCTTTATGGCGATATATCGAAAAGGCGTCCACCTATAGAACTAAGGCCCACTCCCTTTTAAAATACTCATTATCACCTTTCGTTTGATACCCATAATGTACAAACGCATTCTAGAGTCAACCCTGGTCCACCTTTATAACGATATCCCGAAAAGGCGTCCACCTATAGGATTAAGGCCCACTCCCTTTTAAAAAACTCGTTAACACCTTTCATTTGATACCCATATCGTACAAACATATTCTAGAGTCATCCCTGGTCCACGTTTATGGCGATATCTCGAAAAGGCGCCGACCTATAGAACTAAGCCCCACGCCCTTTTGAAATACTCATTAACCCCTTTTATTTGATACCCATATCTTACAAACAAATTCTAGGGTCACCCCTGGTCCACGTTTATGGCGATATCTCGAAAACGCGCCCTCCTATAGAACTAAGCCCCAAGCCCTTTTGAAATACTCTACTCATTAACCCCTTTTATTTGATACCCATATCTTACAAACAAATTCTAGGGTCACCCCTGGTCCACCTTTATGGCGATATCTCGAAACGGTGTCCACCTATGGAACTAAGGATCACTCCCTTTTAAAATACTCATTAACACCTTTTATTTGATACCCATATCGTAAAAACAAATTCTAGGGTCACCCCTGGTCCACCTTTATGGCGATATCTCGAAACGGTGTCCACCTATGGAAGTAAGGATCACTCCCTTTTAAAACACTCATTAACACCTTTTATTTGATACCCATATCGTACAAACAAATTCTAGGGTCACCCCTGGTCCACCTTTATGGCGATATCTCGAAACGGTGTCCACCTATGGAACTAAGGATCACTCCCTTTTAAAATACTCATTAACACCTTTCATTTGATACCCATATCGTACAAACATATTCTATAGTCACCCCTGGTCCACGTTTATGGCGATATCTCGAAAAGGCGCCCACCTATAGAACTAAGCCCCACGCCCTTTTGAAATACTCATTAACCCCTTTTATTTGATACCCATATCTTACAAACAAATTCTAGGGTCACCCCTGGTCCACCTTTATGGCGATATCTCGAAACGATGTCCACCTATGGAACTAAGGATCACTCCCTTTTAAAATACTCATTAACACCTTTCGTTTGATACCCATATTGTACAAACGCATTCTAGAGTCACCCCGGGTCCACGTTTATGGCGATATCTTGAAACGGTGTCCACCTATGGAACTAAGGATCACTCCCTTTTAAAATACTCATTAACACCTTTTATTTGATACTCATATCTTACAAACAAATTCTAGGGTCACCCCTGGTCCACCTTTATGGCGATATCTCGAAACGGTGTCCACCTATGGAACTAAGGATCACTCCCTTTTAAAATACTCATTACCACCTTTTATTTGATACCCATATCGTACAAACAAATTCTAGAGTCACCCCTGGTCCACCTTTATGCCGATATCTCGAAAAGGTGACCACCTATACAACTACCAACACTCCCTTTTAAAACCCTCATTAATACCTTTAATTTGATACCCATATCGTACAAACACATTCTAGATTCACCCATGGTCCACCTTTATGGCGATATCTCGAAAAGGCGTCCACCTATAGAACTAAGGCCCACTCCCTTTAAAATACTCATTAACACCTTTCGTTTGATAGCTATATTGTACAAACGCATTCTAGAGTCACCCCTGGCCCACCTTTATGCCGATATCCCGAAAAGGCGACCACCTTTACAACTACAACCACTCCCTTTTAGAACCCTCATTAATACCTTTAATTTGATACCCATATCGTACAAACACATTCCAGATTCACCCCTGGTCCACGTTTATGGCCATATCTCGAAAAGGCGCCCACCTATAGAACTAAGCCCCACGCCCTTTTGAAATACTCATTAACCCCTTTTATTTGATACTCATATCTTACAAACAAATTCTAGGGTCACCCCTGGTCCACCTTTATGGCGATATCTCGAAACGGTGTCCACCTATGGAACTAAGGATCACTCCCTTTTAAAATACTCATTAACACCTTTTATTTGATACCCATATCGTACAATCGCATTCTAGAGTCAACCCTGGTCCACCTTTATGGCGATATCTCGAAAAGGCGTCCACCTATAGAACTAAGGCCCACTCCCTTTAAAATACTCATTAACACCTTTCGTTTGATAGCTATATTGTACAAACGCATTCTAGAGTCACCCCTGGCCCACCTTTATGCCGATATCCCGAAAAGGCGACCACCTTTACAACTACAACCACTCCCTTTTAGAACCCTCATTAATACCTTTAATTTGATACCCATATCGTACAAACACATTCTAGAGTCACCCCTGGTCCACGTTTATGGCGATATCTCGAAAAGGCGCCCACCTATAGAACTAAGCCCCACGCCCTTTTGAAATACTCATTAACCCCTTTTATTTGATACCCATATCTTACAAACAAATTCTAGGGTCACCCCTGGTCCACCTTTATGGCGATATCTCGAAACGGTGCCCACCTATGGAGCTAAGGATCACTACCTTTTAAAATACTCATTAACACCTTTTATTTGATACCCATATCGTACAAACACATTCTAGATTCACCCATGGTCCACCTTTATGGCGATATCTCGAAAAGGCGTCCACCTATAGAACTAAGGCCCACTCCCTTTCAAAATACTCATTAACACCTTTCCTTTGATACCCATATTGTACAATCGAATTCTAGAGTCAACCCTGGTCCACCTTTATGGCGATATCTCGAAAACGCGTCCACCTATAGAACTAAGGCCCACTCCCTTTAAAATACTCATTAACACCTTTCGTTTGATAGCTATATTGTACAAACGCATTCTAGAGTCACCCCTGGTCCACCTTTATGCCGATATCCCGAAAAGGCGACCACCTTTACAACTACAACCACTCCCTTTTAGAACCCTCATTAATACCTTTAATTTGATACCCATATTGTACAAATACATTCTAGAGTCAACCCTGGTCCACCTTTATGGCGATATCTCGTAAAGGCGTCCACCTATAGGACTAAGGCCCACTCCCTTTTAAAATACTCATTAACACCTTTCGTTTGATATCCATATTGTACAATCGCATTCTAGAGTCACCCCTGGTCCACCTTTATGGCGATGTCTCGAATAGGCGACCACCTATACAACTACCACCACTCCATTTTAAAACCCTCATTAATACCTTTAATTTGATACCAATATCGTACAAACACATTCTAGAGTCACCCCTGGTCCACCTTTATGGCGATATCTCGAAAAGGCATCCACCTATAGAACTAAGGCCCAATCCCTTTAAAATACTCATTAACACCTTTCTTTTGATACCCATATTGTACAAGCGCGTTCTAGAGTCACCCCTGGTCCACCTTTATGCCGATATCTCGAAAAGGCGACCACCTATACAACTACCACCACTCCGTTTTAAAACCCTCATTAATACCTTTAATTTGATACCCATATCGTACAAACACATTCTAGAGTCACCCCTGGTCCACCTTTATGGTGATATCTCGAAAAGGCGTCCACCTATAGAACTAAGACCCACGCCCTTTTAAAATACTCATTAACACCTTTCGTTTGATACCCATATTGTACAAACGCATTCTAGATTCAACCCTGATCCACCTTTATGGCGATATACCTAAATGGCGTCCACCTATAGAACTATGGCCCACTCCCTCATAAAATACTCTTTAATACCTTTCGTTTGATACACATGTCATACAAACACATTCCAGGATTACCCTCTGTTCATTTTCCTACCTGGTTATTTTTCCTTATGTTGTCACCATAGCTCTCAACTGAGTATGTAATGTTCGGTTACACCCGAACTTAATCTTCCTTACTTGTTTTTTTTATAATTTTTATACTCAGCTGAGTAGAGCTCACAGAGTATATTAACTTTGTTCGCATAACGGTAATCCGTAACGGCATAAACTAATCGAGATAGATATAGACTTCTATATATCAAAAAGATCTGGGTGAAAAAAGAAATTCATTTAGCCATGTCCGTCCGTCGGTCCATCTGTCCGTTCGTCTGTAAACACGATAACTTGAGTAAATTTTGAGGTATCTTTATGAAATTTGGTATGTAGGTTCCTGGGCGCTCATCTACGATCGCTATTTAAAATGAACGAAATCGGACTACAACCACGCGCACTTTTTCGATATCGAAAATTTCGAAAAACAGAAAAAGTGCGATAATTCATTACCAAAGACGGATAAAGCGTTGAAACTTGGTAGGTGCGTTGACCTTATGTCGCAAAACAGAAAATTAGAAAAATGGTGGACAATGGGCGTGGCACCGCCCACTTTTAAAAGAAAGTAATTTAAAAGTTTTGCAAGCTGTAATTTGGCATTCGTGGAAGATATCATGATGAAATTCGATAGGCACGTTACTCCTATTACTATATGTGTCCTAAATAATAAATAGCGAAATCGGATGACGAACACGCCCACTTTTAAAAAAATTTCTTTTTTAAGTCAAATTTAAACAAAAAATTTAATATCTTTAGAGTATAAAAGTAAATTATGTCAACATTCGACTCCAGTAATGGTATGGTGCAACAAAATACAAAGATAAAAGAAAATTTCAAAATGGGCGTAACTCCGTCCTTTTTCATTTACTTCGTCTAGAATACTTTTAACGCCATAAGTCGAACAAAAATTTACCAATCCTTGTGAAATTTGGTAGGGACATAGATTCTATGACGATAACTGTTTTCTGTGAAAATGGAAGAAATTGGTTGAAGCCACGCCCAGTTTTTATACACAGTCGACCGTCTGTCCTTCCGCTCGGCCATTAACACGATAACTTGAGCAAAAATCGATATATCTTAAATAAACTTAGTTCACGTACTTATCTGAAGTCACTTTATCTTGGTATAAAATATGGCCGAAATCCTACTACGACCACGCCCACTTTTCCGATATCGAAAATTACGAAAAATGGAAAAAATGCCATAATAATATACCAAATGCGAAAAAAGGGATGAAACATGGTAATTGGATTGGTCTATTGACGCAAAATATAACTTTAGAAAAAACTTTGTAAAATGGGTGTGACACCTACCATATTAAGTAGAAGAAAATGAAAAAGTTCTGCAGGGCGAAATCAAAAGCCTTTGGAATCTTGGCAGGAATACTGTTCGTGGTAGGACATATATAAATAAATTAGCGGTACCCGACAGAAGATGTTCTGGGTCACCCTGGTCCACATTTGGGTCGATATCTCGAAAACCCCTTCACATATACAACTAAGGGCTACTCCTTTTTAAAACCCTCATTAATACTTTTAATTTGATACCCATATCGTACAAAAACATTTTAGAGTCACCCCTGGTCCACCCTTATTGCGATATCTCGAAAATATAGAACTAAGGCCCACTACGTTTTAAATAATCATTAACACCTTTCATTTGATACACATGTCATACAAACACATTCCAGGGTTACCCTAGGTTCATTTTGCTAAATGGTGATTTTCCCTTATTTTGTCTCCAAAGCTCTCAGCTGAGTATGTAGTTATCGGTTACACCCGAACTTAGCCTTCCTTACTTGTTTTTTTTTTTTTTTAGACAGCCGCTAAAAGTTTTGTCAGCTTAGAAAATTTTCGTTTTCAATAGAATAAAACTTGCCAGATTCCGCCCAATTCCATTGAACGAATACATACACATTAAAGGGAATTTCATATAGTTTCAGATAAAAAAAAACTATTGAGAAATTTTGCGCTTTTCTTTGTAATCGCCACCTTAAGGTCTCTATGCCCTCGCTCAGGTATGAAGCGCAGTGACCTAACAATGGAATGCCCTCAATTCAAGTCTACAATACTAGTGTATAAAATTGCACTATTGGGGGGTATGCGCACTGAGGGAGTTAGGGGGAAAGCACTTCACTGCGAAAGAAATCAAACCGCGACAACTTTCGTTTTAAACATATGAATATATATTTTATTAGGAATCATTTCAGAATTTATTTTAACAATTTAACTTTCGCGAATTTAGTTCATTTAATTTTAGAGGCGTGAATATAGTTAGGCTGATGACGAATAACTAACTTAAAAGCGGTCCAATGCATTCAGTTGGACCGCTTACTTTTTAACTTAAGGAGAGAGAAAAACGGTAAGTGTATAAATAGGTAAATAGGAAAATATGTATGAATTTCTTAAATCTGCATATTTTAGGCAAACGGTAGCTTACTAAATCGATACAGGGTGAATGTAAAATATGAGTATGAGTATGAGTATGTGATTTTATACAATGTAAATATTTCTGAATGGTAAGTATTTCAAATAAGGGTAAGTATTTCTGAAATGTCTATATATAATTAAAAAGGGTAGGTATATATTACAAATTTAAGGTAAGTATTAAGATGTAAGGATTATATATATTAATATTGTACGTGTATGCATATGTATATTTGACTCATGTCTTCAACATGGCGGCCGGCCTGCGGAGCTGAGGGATGTAGACGCTCTTCGAGATCCGCTGAGGTTCCGTCGACTTTGTTGAAGATTCTACGCTGATGTAGAGAGTTGCTATGGCGGCAGTTCCTGAGATGGGAGGGGGCAGAGTTTAGTAATGTTTCGCGTGACTATACCTGCTTGGGTGCGGACATCTACCACACGAACCCGTTGATCGGCGCCCGCATGGAGTTTGATAACTCGGCCCAAACGCCATTCATTGGGGGGGTGAAGGTCGTCTTTAATAACGACCATATCTCCTTCGCGAATATTTTGTTGGGGATGTTTCCATTTATATCTTTTATACATGGTCCTTTTGGAGCCATAAAAGTGAGCTAGTGACCTACAAAATACTCAAAATTTAAATAAACTTAATATTAAAAACAAATCGGTTTTCGCGATGCGCTATCAACAAAAAATTGTGCAAAATAAATTTAAAACAAATATAAACCTCAAAAGACAAAAAAAGTGCAGTGCAAAACATTTACAAGTACGCTAAATTTCTAAAAAAATTTAATTATATTATTTAATTATCACTAGCAGTATACCTGCGCCCCAAAGTGAAGAATATATGTACATACGTACACATAGTACACCACAAAAAGTGCACAGTAGGCAGTACCCAAAAAATTGGTTTTTTTTTTAAATAAATCACTTGTTATAAAAAAGGATATAAAATATAAGAAATTTGGTGAAAAATGAAAATAAGAGCTAAAAAGAAAAAGAAACACCTAAGAGTATATATAAAATTGTGCAAGAATACAAAAAACCTGGAAAATAAAAGAAGAAAAGTTAGAAAAGACGTGATCCACTACCCTGAAAACAGAAGTTAATTAAAAAGAATTGAAAATATAAAAAGGGTAGGGTGCTTGAAAAGTAAAAACCTGAAAACTAAAGTTTATAAAAAATATAAAAAGCGAACAAAAATAAACAGTTTAGTTAAAGAAATAAATATCTTAAGTGCAATAAGAAGTGTGCATACAAACATACATATACATATTCGTATACATAAAAAGTGTACAGTAGGTAGAAACAAAAAAAAAAAAATATCATATCAAAATTTCTCATCGAAAAAACAAAAACCGAAAAGAAAATTTAAATTAAGCTAAAAAATACTGTGAGAATATAACAGATATAATAAAGTGCCATTAAGAAAAAAAAGTATTTGTGAAGAAAATTACTTACCGGAAAAAGTTCACTTACCTGAAAAAGAAAATCACTTACCTCAAGAAAGTGTCACTTACCTGGAAAAGAAAATAATATTTACGCCCTGGAAAACCCATTTTCGAAAAAAAAAATCCAAAAACATTATAAAAAAGGATAAGTGCTGGTTTTAAATGCTTTAAGGCACATAAGAGTGTTCCTTAAATCCATAGATATTTATTTCATAGCACGAGCAGTAGACCTGCAACAGTGGTACAAAACAGTTTCAAAAGAAGACAACGTGAGCCAGCCAACGTGAGTCCCAGCAACAGAAGCAACAGAAAGGTAACGGGTTCATCGGCTAAAAGGATATCACGGTACAGTACATTCAAAACATTTTAGAATTGAAACCAGCGGTAAGTGCGCATATATTACGTATGTAAGTCTCATAGCGGCTCCAATCTACGGTAAATTCGAAATACATAATCTCTAAATATAAATCTCGAGAAACTTGGAAATTAGTCCGCTACTCAAACATACATACGTAATACACTTATAACACAATATTCTCAAATCCCATCACGTCTCTACAGACGATTAGCTTACCACGATTAGAACTCTGTGGCGCAGTACTGTTATCAAAATTAGTAGCAAACACTCAATCCCAATTAAATCTGCCACCACACGAACTGACACTCTGGTCAGACTCCGCCATCGTGTTGGCTTGGCTAGAAAAACCCCCACATACATGGAAAACCTACGTGGCAAACAGAATCACCGTGATTCTACAGAACGTTAGTAACGCATCTTGGCGCCACGTACCCAGTGCTGACAACCCCGCCGATTTAGGGACCCGAGGATGCAAGCCGCAAGACTTAGCTGACTCTTCGTTATGGTGGAATGGACCCCAATGGCTCTCTAAACCGAGCTTGTTCTGGCCAAGATATGTCCCTTCTACCTCAACCCTTCCGGAGAAGAAACTCGTCGAAGCCTGGCATGCTGTCGATCACGCCGATATACTGGAACGATTCTCATCATATCCGCGCGCGTTAAAAGTTGTGGCCTTCATGTACCGGTTTATCCGCCAAACCCAGAAACAACCAATTTCCAGTTCCCTAGTTCTCACGCAAGAAGAACTATATTTCGCAAAAATTAAACTTATAATGGTCACGCAACGCCATCATTTTCCGGCCGAAATCACCCAATTAGAAGCAGCAAAGCCTATCAGCAATAAAAGTTCATTGTTGACCCTCAATCCCGTGCTAGATGAAGCTGGCCTCCTGCGAGTTAAGGGTCGTTTAGCTAATGCCGACATCAGCGAGAATGAACGGTATCCGATAATTATACCAGATAACTCCAAGTTCTGCTCACTGCTACTAGACTTTCTCCACAAAGTATTGCTTCATGCTGAGGTGCAACTGATGATTCGCATGATTCAAGCGGAATACTATATTCCCCGCATCAAGCAGAAAGTAAAGAAATGCATATTCCAATGCAAGACGTGCACGATATACAAACAACAAATGCGTTCACAAATAATGGCCCCTCTACCCCCCGAACGTGCCACTTACTCCGTGCCATTTCACGTAACAGGAGTTGACTTCGCTGGTCCATTTATGGTGAAAACGTCCCTCTTACGACGAGCTTCTCACACGAAAGCGTACGTTTGCGTATTCGTCTGCTTCTCCACTAAAGCAGTCCACCTCGAATCATGCACAAGTTTGACAACTGAAGCCTTCAGAGCCGCCTTCAGTCGCTTCGTAGGGCGACGCGGATTACCCCACAAAATAATGTCTGACAACGGAAAGACGTTTGTTGGCGCACAACGAGCGATCCAGAGGGAGATAGCCCTATTCCTCAAAGAAGCAGCTGTTGATATTGCACAGAGGTATGCGGTACAGGGCCTCTCTTGGCAATTCATACCGCCGTATGCCCCATACATGGGCGGCCTATGGGAAGCCGCAGTAAAAAGCTTCCAAAGCCATTTCACAAAAGTAGCTGGAAATCAAAAGTTTACATTTGACATGAGTCAAATATACATATGCATACACGTACAATATTAATATATATAATCCTTACATCTTAATACTTACCTTAAATTTGTAATATTTTAGGCAAACGGTAGCTTACTAAATCGATACAGGGTGAATGTAAAATATGAGTATGAGTATGAGTATGAGTATGTGATTTTATACAATGTAAATATTTCTGAATGGTAAGTATTTCAAATATGGGTAAGTATTTCTGAAATGTCTATATATAATTAAAAAGGGTAGGTATATATTACAAATTTAAGGTAAGTATTAAGATGTAAGGATTATATATATTAATATTGTACGTGTATGCATATGTATATTTGACTCATGTCTTCAACAACTAGATCCCAAAAAAGACAGTTATACATGTGTCTAAGCTTTGGGCAATTGAGTGCGAGCAGTTTAATAAGAGTTATAAATGAGTAATTTTATGTGCTTGTAAGCGTATGAGTCGTGGCACAGTGGCTGACGTACCCGACCAAACGCCCGGGGTTGCGGGTTCAACTCCCACCAAGCATTCCTTTTTTTAAATTTATAAATTATTATTATTAATGGACTGTATTGAGTTTATGGGGTTTTTGATTTAATGTATTCCATTTATTGAGTTGGGTAGTTTTAGTGTTATTGGTGTATTTAAGTCATGGGAGGATGCATAGCATCAGTACACCTTTATTTATTTAATTTGGGGGCGAGCACTGGGGGGCTCTGAGGCTTCGCTCTACTGAGCCACCTCATCCTCTATTTGAAGAACCCTTTAAAATGTGATATGGAGGCGAGCACGGGACGGCTCTGAGGTATTGGCACCCCATTTTCTACAAGAAAAACCTCTATTTATTTAATTTGGGGCGAGCGTTGGGCACTCTGAGGTTTCGCTCTAATGAGCCACCTCATCTTCTATTTGAAGAACCCCTTCAAAGTGTGATATGGGGCGAGCACTGGGCTCTGATGTATTAGCACACCATCCGAAGAACCTCGATTTTAATTAAAAAACTCAAACTATGTCTTTAGAATATTTCACTAACCAGTTGAGAATTACAAGCACACTCAATGGCTACTGAAACAAACGAACGAAAAATGTTCATAGTTTAAGTCGCTTAAACAACATGAAATGGTAAAAACCCAAAAAAACGAAACTTTTTCACTGAATAGCCTTCATTGTTTTTCATATAATTTTTCCTAGAGTTAACGAGTTGGGCACTTATCCCATCAACTTATGTTATGTATGCACGCCTAAATGAGGGTCGTATATTATGGATGATACTTCTAAGCAATTGAGTGCTTCGGGAATATACATATGTATGTATGCATCACATAAACGCCTACCTAACGATCTGTCGGCATATACATCATCGCAAAAGTGCTACATATGTGGGGCTTCTCCAAAAGATATGAACAATATGCGAGCCCTGTCAGAGCGAAATGTTGACAAAAGCATGCTTGCTTTCGGAATTTCGTCTTTACATTCTTGGATACGATGCATGGAATGTATGCTTCACATCGCTTGTCGAATGGAAATGAAGACCTGGTGCGTGCGGGGCGAAGAAAATAAGGAAAAGATGAAAAAGAAGAGAGAACATATCCAAAATAGATTCAGGAAAGAAATTGGTCTTTTGATTGATATGCCAAAGCAAAACCCGGCAACACAAATGATGACAACTCTGCGAGAAGATTCTTTAGAGATCCTGAAATAACATCAGACATAACCGGCATAAACATCAATCTTTTGAAAAGGTTTCATACAATACTTTCATGCATAGGATGTGGGTTTCAAATAAATTCCAATCTTTTGACCACAATGTGACAGAGACAATGGTACTATATTTGACGGAATATGCTTGGTACAATATGCCAGTAAGCGTACATAAAATTCTGTTTCGTGGAAAGAGTACAATTGTGTCTGCTATTCTTTCTATTGGTCAACTTTCGGAAAAAGCTCAAGAGTCCGGAAACAAAGATGCACGAAACTATCGTGAACTGTTCACCACAAAAAAGTCAAGAATTTTCAGTAACTTGGATTTGCTGCGCAGATTGCTGATATCGTCAGACCCGTTCATAAACAGTTTGCGGAAAACCACCAGGTCAAAGCGGCGAGCATTAACGAGTGAAGTTATTGGCTTATTATCTGAACCAGAGCATGTCGACGATATTGACTCCGACTAACTTTATACCAGGTAAAATATCACTTTTTTTATAAGTATGTATGTATTTCGATTCAGTTTTTACAAATATATGTACCTATGTTGTGTTTGACTTTGAAAATAAAATTTTTTAAATATTAATCAAAAGTCTCTAAGCTAAATTTAAGAAATATAAACAATTTTTATTTATATTGGCACTGGAAAATGCTTTTGAAGTAGAAAATATGATTATGTGAAACTTCACATTATATGAGGGCAAGGAGAAAAAGTGGGCCGATCACGCCCATTTTTATTCTCAAATCAGATTTAGGTATCTGCAACCACACTGCAAAATGTCAAATGAATTGCTCCATTGGTTTGACTGTTATTAATTTTGACATCCTAAATGTGAGAAAAGTTACACTGTTATTTAGTTTTAATATTCCGCTAATCCAGATAACCAACTTGTCATACACGGCGTCTGAGTAATCAATCACAAGTTGAAGCGTATAATTTCATTTAGATATTAGTAAAAATAGTCCTTCAATTTGGATTATGCATTCTTGCGTTTTTTCTTTTCTGGTACTATTTTCAAACATAAATTTTAATCCACTGAAAATATTTTTATTAATGAAAAATCCAACAACTTTTAATTAATGTATTTTAGGAGAAATAAATTCCACATTCATCAAAAAGTAATCATCCAATGTCAATTCGAATTTAAACTGCAAAACTTCAACACGCGAAAATATGTTGTCATTATGCTGACAATTTTTTTTTTTTTAGCCAATACCCAAAATATCTCTCGTTAAAGTAACCAACAGCAAACGAAATGACATTTTAATTTTGCGGTTCATCAAAGCAGATAACACATCGAGATCTGATGCTACCTGTAAGCTTTTACAAAAGTTCAAAAACAAAATTGAAGTGAGATTAAATAAATATTCAGCTAAATATTTATGAAGTTTATGGCAGCTGTTATAATTGCAATGGAATTGTGGAAATTTAGTGACTCTGCACCATTTCCAGTTGCAAATGCGAACGCGTCAAATGAGGCGATAGCGTCCACTGCTTATACCAGCAAAACATGCTTCCATCCCAAACGAACCCCTCTGCCTGTCGATTGACCCCACTCCAAACATTCATGTCCCTCAAACACCATTTTCGCATATCCCGGTGCTGCTTTCGGATTTAGAATTGACTATTCTTACATTTATATGATGGTTTCACATGTGACATTTTCTCATTTCTATTTGGCTATTCTCAAAAACAAATGTGTAAATATCTTTGCTCACGGTATAAGGCATCTAGAGTGTAAGCGTAAGGTAAGTGTAATCGTAAGCGTGGTGTTTGGAAGTGGTATGCTATATGGGGGCACAAAGAATATATTTGGGAACAATGAGCGTGGTGGAATTCATGAGGGGATAACACAGCAGAAAAACAATGAAGATGAAGTGAAACGACAAAGGTAAAGAATAAAATGTGAACAGGATGAAACAAAAGGTGAAAGAAAATTTAAAATTTTGTAATCGACAGGATAAAGGCGTATTATACATTTCATATCGACGAGTTATCGGTATGTTATCCACGATGTATAGGCAAGTCGATAACTCTTTATATTGTTGATAACATACAACTGATTCCAATTTCGATTCGACCTGAATCCCTATAATAATAATTTTTATGATAATAATAATAGGTTATTGACCGTAAACAAAAACCCAACATTATCAGTGATTTGCAAGAGATAGCGCAACGCTGGTAAAATGTAAAGAAGAAAAGAACTAATAATTTATCAGTCAAACAAACCATCGCTGTATAGCAAAATGGTTAGCGCAGTTTGCTTTAAGCGTACCGATTATGAAGGCTTAGCAACCTTTGAAATGGATATTTCTGCGCAGCTATGACAGTTGTCTAAAAATAACTCTATTTTCTATTCCAAATTAAAAAATAACTTTTCAATTATAGAAAATTTAAAATCCAATAAATATCATAAAAATTGCTGTTATAAGCCTTGAACTCGAACATGGAATCATTTATCAATAGGCCGATAAAAACAAAAAATATAACTTATAACATGTTATCGAAGTGTTATAACCTTTCTGTCGATATCAAAGGTTATCGATGTGTTATACATTTTTTTATCGAAGCTTTCGAATTTTTATAGAAAATGTATCGATTTAAAATAAAAATTTATTTATTATCAGATGTTTTCGATTTGCTGTCGAATGGTTATAGATTTGTTATCGAAAATTTATCGATTTGTCATCGAACAGCCCCTGGAGCAATTCGCTAACGTTTAGTGATACGATATGTCGAAATTTTAACTCACAATTTTTAGCTAACGATAACTATTGTGCTATTCACTAACTCAGTTTAAACATGGCTAACGAGGTGACCATTTTCATTAGTTCAAATGAAAGAATTAAAGAATTGCAGCTACAAGCGACAACAACTTGCCGAAGCTTAATGAATATCGATAAAAAATTGGTTACTGAGTACCAATTGTTACAGATATTGATTCACCAATATATCGACAACGAAAATCATACAAAGAGTTTGTAAATTCAATTACTGATATGTAAAAGTTTTCGATTTGTTTTAGAAATGTTATATATTTTTTATTAAAAAGATACCAATTTTTTATCGGCGACTCATCTTTTCGAAAAAACATCAATATAACGAGTACCTGCTACTCACGCTTTTTTTTTTTTGTTGATATATTATCTGTCTGCTCCTTACCTTCCACATCTTTGTGGTATTTTGCTATACATAATAATTAAAACGGAGTTGCAGGCCGAAAATCTGTTTATCTTTTCCACATACTTTTAAACTGGTAAGCGTTTAATCTCAAATAAGGTAGTGTCCTGAGAATTTTCGTTTACTTGGTGCATCGGTGCTTAAAATATATACTTAGAAAACAGACGAAGAACAAAAATTGACTTCAATAGCCTGATGTGTTTTGTGCATGATGCATATTGTTCATCCCGAACTGTTTCTATCATGCCTTGTCCCCCGATTCCACTTAAACAAGTTCATTTATCTGTCCTGGGTGTTATTACTTTACCTCTTACAAACTTCTTTTTTACGGGAGTGCTATGAAGTAAATATGCCTTTTTCTCCAACTTTAAAAAACCAGGCCGAAGTAATGTGGTTTAATGAGTATTGTTTGTATAAAAAAGCTTTATATTTGCACACCACATATGTTATCCTCCAGTTCCCTTTTTACATACTATTCATTAGCTTCTACATGCTCTAAACACAGTCACCAATAACTGCGCAGCTTTTGCAAACTGAAACCTACCTCACCATCATTCAAATTTATTTGCTTTTAAAGAGTTACAATCCACTTCTGCGTATAGGCGAACATCTAATACATATTTACATACAATCCATTCCGTAGCATTTACCACACCATCCCCATATACATTACAGACGAATTTTCTGTGTTTACATACAATGTAGACACTTCAGTCGGTCTATTGTGGTGAATGCCGGCTACTGGATCAAGTTCAAAAACGATTGCTTTAAGAGTAAACAAAATTGCCAGTGTAACGGTACTCAGCTTGTTCTCTATTTATGAAGGCATGCGTGTTTACAACAGTGCAGTCAACCAATATTGGCACAGACTGTTGTCTCCGATTCTGTCTACATATATATTTACTAGTAGGTACGTGTATTTTACCGGCCGGGTAAGTCCTTTTTAACCTTTCATTTCATTTCATTTCATTTTTATTGAGCATTTTTCTTTTACTTATCTATTTACATATGTAGCAAAGTTACAATAGCAAAATAAAAATAAAAAAGTTTAACATTATGAAGTATAAATTAACGAATGCATAATATGTGTATGAGACCGTGTAGATATAAGAAAAAGGTAAGACATTTTTTATGTTAAGCTTAACATAGTGACAAATGTCATATCTATCAAAAATATTGAAACATTAGTGCAGTGGGGTGACTGCTAAATATAGAAATTAAGTTATAATTTTTTTTTTTTAACCTACATATGATTTTTAGCCTAATTACAAGATGCTACTATTGGAAAAGCTAAAAGTAAGTAAAAGAAAAAATAATGGGGTAGGTATATAAAATAAAGTAAAGAAAGTTACTACTATTATTTGCTTTTAGTCTCTGTTAATAAGCTGCTTATTGAATAGGTCGTAGAAAAACTTCGATTTCATTATGTGAGAAACTCAGAAGAAAGGATTTCACACATTTTGTAAATTGTAGAATATTCCTCATGGCCCGAATTTCGGAGGGTAGTATGTTGAAGAGTTTCCTGGATACAATTGTATAAAACTTTACTGAGCGTGTGGTTCTGGAAGGAGGAACAATAACTGTAGGATGAAAGTTTATCCTAAGGTTATAAGTTTCCGACCCCATACTCTGCAGATAACCACACCGAATAAAAAAGATTTTTAAAACTTTAAAATAATAAAGGTCCCTTATTGGAAGAATCCTTAGACCTCTAAAAATCTCTCTTGAGGGATGCAGTCGATTTACACTAGATATACTTAGATACCGAAAGTCTTCAATAACGTCAATTATAAAGCACTCGTTATTACAAATAGCGAGCGGATTAAAAATACCATACTGAGCCATTTGGCACGAATTATCGTGGAGAGCGAGACGCTCACAACTGGAGGAGTGGAAAACAATGTCTACGTCTGGTCTTATTTTTGCATTCAAGCTAAAAAACATTAGCTTGGTTTTATTGCTAACAACGAGCTTGTGTTTAGCGAACCACGTTCTTAAAACATGTACATCATGATTTATGCTACTTATCAAGTCGAACGTATTTGATGAGCCGTAACCTATTGCTAGATCATCTGCAAATGCAGTGACCTTCCCTAAGAATGGCATGTCGAAAATTGAATTTACGTAGACCAGAAATAAAATAGGACCGAGGACGGAACCTTGGGGAACGCCAACTTTAATTGGATTAGAGCTACTGAGGGTTCCGCAGACTTTAACGCGTTGTACTCTTCCAGTAAGATGCGATTTGAACCACTCATATATAAATCCTCGAAAGCCAGTATGATATAATTTATCAAGTAGAATTACATGATCCACAGTATCAAAAGCTTTTGTGATGTCAACGAAAAGACTCGCGCAATGTTTTTTACTGTCCAATTCTTGGTGAATAAATATACAAAAATCTAATAGAGCATCCTCGGTTGACCGGTTGGCTCTAAATCCGAACTGCCTTGGGCTGAAAAAGCTCTTGCTTTCAAGAAAAAGTATAATACGGCTTTTAAGGGCTTTCTCGAAAACCTTAGAAATGGAAGGTACTAATGAAATTGGCCTATAATTGTTTTTATCTTCCCTGTTACCCTTTTTGAACAGAGGAATAATAATCGCACATTTCAAGTCTTCTGGAAAAGTTCCTGAGTATACACTAGCATTGAAGAGATGTTTCAGAATGTCTAGTAGGTTAAGGGCTATATTTTTAAGCAATTGGTTGGAAATAGCATCATGCCCACAAGAACCGGAGTTGTTAAGTTGTTTTATTATTGTTAGGATCTCAGAGCGAGAGAAAGATTCAAACAAAAAACTATTGCCTGAACTAGTTCCTTCCCTACCTGACATCACACAATTGCAGGAAGAGGCATTAGATTGACCGACTGAAACAAAAAAATCATTAAATATATTAGATACAGCAGAGGAGTCGTCAATGATGTTGCCATGATCACTTAGAGCAATAGACTTCTCATTACCGATGCCGTTTGGGTTGATAATACTATTAACAATTTCCCATTCCTTCTTTGTGTTGCCGCTACATTCTAGTAACCTATTACGAATATAAGTATCTCTCTGCCACTTAATATTCTTTCGTAATTGCTTACACAACTTTTTATACCTGGAATGGAGCTCTTGATTATTTGGGTGTTTCCTACACATTACACCCAGTCTATTCTTAAGCTTTGTCTTCTTGATATGGTCAAAACTTATCCAAGGTTTAAGTTTAATTTTATTTTTTCGTGGAGCGCGGGTAAAGCTAGCAAACTGGATATAATTTTGAAGCAAATTTAAAAATGTAGAGTACGCTTTGGATATGTCAGTCTCTGAATAAACATCAACCCAATCCTCTTGACGTAATTTTTCATTTAGTAGTGAATAGTTAATTTTTGTTATTTTTGGTTTCTCCTTTTTTTTTTCTTGAAAGGAAAATCCTATCTTGACACCAGTCATGGAGTGATCTGTAATATCCAGATCCAGATTAATACCAGTGAAGGTGCACAAACTGTTGGAACGGCAAAAATATGATCCAAGCAGGTGCCAGAAGAAATCCTTGTTGGTTCGTTTAAATAGGAAATAAATCCGTTACTCGCCATTAATGCTAGATATTTCTCAGAACTTGCATTAAATTGTAAAATATCTAAATTCAAATCACCTAGTACAACTGCAACACTCGATTTTTCATTAATTAAAAGGTTTGAGAATTCCTCCAGAAAGGATTGACTAGATTCAGAGTGAAACCTGTAAACTGAAATCAGGGCTAAAACTTTATTACCATATCTTAATGAAACTTTCAAGATATCTGCGCTCGTTAAACTATATTTAAAAAATTTGCAATCCAGTGAATTGCGTACAAAAACTCCTACTCCACCTGCAGAATATTCATCATTATAGTTAGCAAAAAAATCATAATTAGGAATATTGTAAAAATTCGTCTCATGAGAATATATCCATATTTCGGATACAAATATTACATCTGGGTAGACTGGAAATGTTTCTAAGTTACACAATAATGAGTCGAAGTTCTGCCGTAGACTACGAATATTTTGATGAATAATATAAAGAGCATTTCTATCAGAAATAACCTGATCTACAGAATTTAAAGGGCTGTTATTGATGAGGTTGTTGGTGCTGATATCATTAATTTCCATTGGTTTAAAGATAATAATTTAATAATAATAATAATATTTAGAAATAAAACTAGTCTGGAATCACAGGCAAGTCATCAAAAGAACGCACAAAAACAACCTTATCATTATCAGCTTTCCTTAGCATTATACTTGCGTTGCTAAACCATACATATTTATAACCCTTTCCCTTTTTAATTTTGCTAACAGCAGCATACAAAGCTCTATTGTAATTAGTTAAGCTATTATTTATGTAACTTTTTTGTTTATTGTTGGTCCCTGAAAACAATCCGGTAGTTAGTTTATTCTTGGCCTTAGATTTTGGACTCATTACTTTGCGCTTTACTTCCATTGAAGAGAACCGAACACAGAGCACTTTACGTGGTGAAGACGAAGAGCCATTGACCGTTTTTATGTATCGCCTCTCGATTTGGCCAGGCGACACAGAAACACCTACCGCTCTCACAACTATTTGTTGAAGACATTCGTCAATTTTATCATTAGTTAAGTTAGGCAAACCAACAATTTCAATGTCCCTCTCCATGTGTTTCTGCTCACTCCAATTCATCTTATGCTAAGCTTAGCGATTCTCTTTTGTAACGCATTATTCTCCCCTTTTAGACTATTTATTGTTGCCAAAAAGTCAGTGTTAATTCCTTTGAGGTTAATGATTTCTTTGTACAAGAGTTCAAGAGTTATTACATTATCACTCTCCACGCTATTTACTGCATTTTCGTTTTCCGAGTTTTTGCTGCTAGACATGTTATCAGCATTGCTCTGCACGGTGTTATGTTGTTGTTGTTGCAGATCATTTGGAAAACCGGTTGTGCTTGGTGTCTTTGGCTTACTATTTTTCTGCAGGTTGACATTTGTGGGTTTAAATTGTTGTTGTAAAAGCTGAGTTGGCGGCAAAGCATCTCGGTGTAGAGAGCTTCGGCGCGCAGATGAGCACGAATCGCACCGATACTTAGCATTCGAGGCTTTCATATATTCTATCTCCGCTGTAGTTATTTTGACACATAAGCCGTAAAAAATGCGATTGCATTCTACACAAACAACTTTAGTTGGATCACAAAGCGATCAACCTTATCCTTGCATAGTACACAGTTCATGATTTTGTATTTTAAGTTATTGGCGGCAAATATGTATTTAACAGATTTAATAATTTAGATATTTATTGTCACTTTTTTTTTTTTTTTTGATTTTGTTGTTTGTACTCTTATTGTTTTTCTATTATTTTTTTGGTTTGTTATTAATTATTAAACGTGAAAACTCAGCGCGCACCCCACACAGCACAAGCAAACACGTCCGATTCAAGAGATTACTCTGCCTATCAAGTTAAGATTACTCTGCCTAACAAAATATTGTGTAAGTAATTCTTATGTATTAGTATGTTTTTTTAACAGCGCTGCAATAATTTTCATTAAAGTGTACCCTCTTATTGTACACAACAATTGTGTATGCAGTCTTCGTTCGGAATTAATTCTTTTTTGACATTTCCTCTCTAGCTGGTCGGTCTTACACTTCAAGATTGTGGTGAGTGTGGATATTTTTACTACAACTTCTGCGAATTCTTCAAGATTCGTTAGTTTTATTTGAAAGTTATCCCTTTTAAAGATTTCTGTTACCATTTTTTTTTTTTTTTTTTGTTAATTTCCGATTACATTCTAGATTATACACCCTTATTAAAAAGACGTGTGCTGTTGTCGCTGTGGCGATAAGGACACTCCACGAAGGCCTGGGGATTGTTATCGATGTTGATGGTCCTTTGCCGAATGCAGATCCAGTCCGTACCGGTAACACCACCATTAAGGTACTGGCCCGACTATCTCGAGAATGATTTAGTATGACCACATTGAACCTTCTAGGCCATCCCGCCTCCCGTTCCATGACGAACTTGGGGTCGCCAGAGCCTCGGCTGCTAAAGAAACAGGATTCGCCACGGGTAGGTTAGGTTGACAATTGAGTTGGAGAAGCTATATATTGCGCTGGTTACCCCTTGAAAGGGTTGCGCTACACAACCCTTTGAATAACTTTGGTATTTAAGTCGCCTCTTACGACATACATATCTGCCGCGTGTATATTCTAAGCACCCTAATCCGCTGGGGTTAAAAAGGCGTATGATGAAGTGACATACACCTTAAATAAGGCACACGTTTAATAGTGAGTATGGACTATGACATGAATAAATATGCGTTAGCAATAATTGTTGTATATACACCGACCATACAGCATCATACTGCCTAACATGAATTTTTCATTTAATTAATACAGCCGCAGTCTTTGGGTGACGTTCGTGTATTAACAAAGTCTCATAAATACAAACACACGACAGTATGTACATATACTGGTTCCTATGACGAGTACTCTGTTTCACACCGCTTTGATTTGCATTGACAACCAGTACGTCCCACACACATGTTAGGATAGAGATTCAGCGATGCACATGTAGGTATGTACCTACATACCGTAGAACACTCACGAAATATATTAGATTTGAAAAAGTCTTAAATTTATGATATATAAAACAGGTCTATAAAGAATGTGCTCAAAATGCTTTGGAAACACATTTGATGTTACTCATACGCCCCGTGGTACTCAAAAGTATCAAAAACATCTCCCAGAAAGTTGTTTGGTATGGAGTTTTATTATATCGCATTAAATTATAGTCCAACAATTTCTCTGAATTCTTCGAAATTGTTTCTAAAATAAATTTTTTCATATATACAGTAGCGCTCTCGTTTATATATCTGGGATGTCATACCGTTTTTCGTGCCTTTGGACACTTGCGACCCTATAACTCTCTTGGCTTTAACTCGATTTTCATTTTCTCTCCGAAGAGATTTAGAACAAAGGTACCAAACCCAGTTTTTACCTGTAACTCACGAATTTGAGGGAGTCCGTTGAACATTTTGTATCCAGTCATTGCTAGACCTTCGAGATATACTAGAAAATGGTTTGACTTCCCATGTTTTTATACTCAGTTGAGCAGAGCTCACAGAGTATATTAACTTTGATTGCATAACGGTTGGTTGTACAGGTATAAAGGAATCGAGATAGATATAGACTTCTATATATCAAAATCATCAGTATCGAAAAAAAATTCGATTGAGCCATGTCCGTTAACACGATAACTTGAGTAAATTTTGAGGTATCTTAATGAAATTTGGTATGTTGGTTCCTGGGCACTCATCTCAGATCGCTATTTTAAATGAACGATATCGGACAATAACCACGCCCACTTTTTCGATATCGAAAATTTCGAAAAATCGAAAAAGTGCGATAATTCATTACCAAATACGCATTAAGCGATGAAACTTGGCAGGTGAATTGAGCATATGACGCAGAATAGAAAACTAGTAAAACTTTGGACAATGGGCGTGGCAACGCCCACTTTAAAATGAAGGTAATTTAGAAGTTTTGCCAGCTGTAATTTGGCAGTCGTTGCAGATATCATGATGGAATTTGGCAGAAACGTTACTCCTATTACTATATGTATGCTTAACAAAAATTTGCAAAATCGGAGAACAACCACGCCCACTTTTAAAAAATTTTTTTTTTTAAGTGAAATTTTTACAAAAAATTTAATATCTTTACAGTATATAAGTAAATTATGCCAACATTCAACTCCAGTAATGATATGGTGGAACAAAATACAAAAATAAAAGAAAATTTCAAAATGGGCGTGGCTCCACCCTTTTTAATTTAATTTGTATAGGATGCTTTTAATGCCATAAGTCGAACAAAAACTAAACAATCCTTGTGAAATTTGGTAGGGACATAGATTCTAGGACGATAACTGTTTTCTGTGAAAAAGGGCGAAATCGGTTGAAGCCACGCCTAGTTTTTATACACAGTCGACCGTCTGACCTTCCGCTCGGCCGTTAACACGATAACTTGAGCAACAATCGATATATCTTTACTAAACTCAGTTGACGTACTTATCTGAACTCACTTTGTATTGGTGTAAAAAATGGCCGAAATCCGACTATGACCACGCCCACTTTTTCGATATCGAAAATTACGAAAAATGAAAACAATGCCATAATTATAAACAAATACGAAAAAAGGGATGAAACATGGTAATTGTATTGGTCTATTGACGCAAAATATAACTTTAGAAAAAAACTTGGTAAAATGGGTGTGACACCTACCATATTAAGTAGAAGAAAATGAAAAAGTTTTGCAGGGCGAAATCAAAAGCCCTTGGAATCTTGGAAGGAATACTGTTCGTGGTATTACATATATAAATAAATTAGCGTTACCCGACAGATGATGTTCTGGATCACCCTGGTCCACATTTTGGTCGATATCTCGAAAACGCCTATCTCGAAAACGGCACTCCCTTTTAAAACCCTCATTAATACCTTTAATTTGATACCCATATCGTACAAACACATTCTAGAATCACCCCTGGTCCACGTTTATGGCGATATCTCGAAAAGGCGTCCACATATAGAAGTAAGGCCCACTCCTTTTAAAATACACAAGCACACCTTTCATTTGATACCCATATCGTACAAACAAATTCTAGAGTCACCCCTGGTCCACGTTTATGGCGATATCTCCAAAACGCATCCACCTATTGAACTAAGGCCCACGCCCTTTTAAAATACTCATTAACACCTTTCATTTGATACCCATATTATACAAACGCATTCTAGAGTCATCCCTGGTCCACTTTTATAACGATATTCCGAAAAGGCGTCCACCTATAGAACTAAGGCCCACTCCCTTTTAAAACACTTATTAACACCTTTCGTTTGATACCCATATTGTACAAACGCATTCTAGAGTCAACCCTGGTCCACTTTTACAACGATATTCCGAAAAGGCGTTCACCTATAGAATTAAGGCCCACTCCGTTTTAAAACACATTTCGTTTGATACCCATATTGTACAAACGCATTCTAAAGTCAACCCTGGTCCACTTTTATAATGATATTCGGAAAAGGCGTCCACCTATAGAACTAAGGCCCACTCCCTTTCAAAATACCCATTAACACCTTTCATTTGATACCCATATAGTACAAACAAGTTCTAGAGTCACCCCTGGTCCACCTTTATGGCGATATCTCGAAAAGGCGTCCACATATAGAACTAAGGCCCACACCCTCTTAAAATACTCATTAACACCTTTCATTTGATACTCATATCGTACAAACAAATTCTAGAGTCGCCCCTGATCCATCTTTATGGCGATATCTCGAAATGGCGTCCATCTATAGAACTTAGGCCCACGCCCTTTTAAAATACTCATTAACACCTTTCATTTGATACCCATATCGTACAAAATAAATTCTAGAGTCACCCCTGGTCCACCTTTATGGCGATATCTCGAAACGGCGGCCATCTATAGAACTTAGGCCCACGCCCTTTTAAAATACTCATTAATACCTTTCATTTGATACCCATATCGTACGAAATATATTCTAGAGTCACCCCTGGCCCACCTTTATGGCGATATCTCGAAAAGGCGTCCCTATAGAACTTAGGCCCACTCCCTTTTAAAATTATCAATAACACATTTCATTTGATACCCACATCTTACAAACAAATTCTAGAGTCAGGCCTGGTCCACCTTTATGGCGATATCCCTAAATGGCGTCCATCTATAGAACGATGGCCCACTTCCTCTTAAAATACTCTTTAATACTTTCCATTTGATACACATGTCATACAAACACATTCCAGGGTTACCATAGGTTCTTTTTACAACATGGTGATTTTCCCTTACTTTGTCTCCACAGCTCTCAACTGAGTATGTAATGTTCGGTTACACCCGAACTTAGCCTTCCTTACTTGCTTTTTTTTGTTTTTTTGGTATCACACATTGTGTCGTGTAGCAACTTTTGCGTTGATTGAAAATCGTCTAGATGGTATTCGATAGCATGCTCTTCGACTAACTGTCATTATTCGAATATGGACGGTTTTTATGAAATTGTTTGTCTTCAAAAAATTATTTTTAAAAATGTCATAAAATAAATTTTTTGTCATACAAATTAAAAAAATTTAATTGTTCGCTGCAAAATGAGTCTCGGAAAACATATCTTGGTATGAAATTTGTTTTCTAGTTTCCGAGGTCTTTATGAATTGCAGAACTCATTAAAAATTACAAAAAAAAAAAAAAAACCTATTCGAATAGTCGTATCTGCCACTAATCGAGTACTACTATTCGTTCAGTGATAATCGATTATTTTACAAAACAATTTTTTTAATCGATTATCGAGAGCTCTAATTTTAAAATAAAGACAAATGGACTTTCAGTGTAATAACTCCGCACAGAAAGCTCCAATTTGAAAATGCTCTTTTACATTTTAAAGCTTATGTAGCTGTGTGAGATTTTAATTTCTATAATTTTTGAGTAGCGGATAGCTTTGCTGCCGTCCTTAGAAAAATGGCAGTAAAGTGTAAAAAGCGAAATCAGAGAAATTGGTTACGGTTGGTTATGGTTTATTCATTTTTTCTTCCATCGTAACATAGTAACTTAAGTTAACATCATTTAGATTGAAATATAAAATACTAGAAGACCCGGCAGACTTTGTCCTGCCCTAAATTTGGCCAATCTGCATACATTTTAATAAGCTTTTTCCGTCTGACTCTGCCCTCCTCCCCCTCTTCACTTTTTCCTAATCCTTTTATTCACTCCTCCCTCCGTCTTCTTCGCTTCATCTATCTCCATCTTCGTCTCATTCTATCTTTTCTCCATCTCCTTCTCTCTTTTCTCTTCTCTCAATGTCTTCTCATTCTTCTGCATCCCTTATTGCCTGTCCCAGAAGGTGGTATGTATTTTATTCCAGTCCCAGTTCCAGTCCCATTCCGAGTCTCAGTCCCAGTCCTAGCCCTAATCCCAGTCCCAGTTCTAGTCCGCCTCTGGATAATATATTACTCTGTACTAAAGCACTCATCAACAGCTTCGATTTGATATCCATATTGTATAAACACTATCTAGGCATTCACTGGCCCACGTTTTGGCCTATATCTCGAGACCCTAGTCACCAAGAGGTATGAAAATTACCCTCTAATAAAGCACTCATCAACAGCTTTCATTTGATATCCATATCCTATAAACACACTCTAGGGGTACCCGGGTCCACGTTTTGGCCTATATCTCGAGACCCTAGTCACCCAGTCACCTATCCTATATTTCAAGTTAGATCAAACTACACACGGGGTGCAAAAAAAATTCAAAATCGGTTCAGTAGTTTAGGAGTCCATTGGCCTCAATTGTGTGACACGTGTTTTTTATATATTAAGATGATATAATAGTGTTGAATGCTACAACTACATAAATTATTAAATCTAATGCGTGGGGTTATAATGGCACTTAAAAATCAATTAAAATATGTATGTATAGCATGCATAGCCTTGAACAATTTACAAGAGACTATGGTGAAGAAGTTGGCGGCCACCGTGGTGTGATGGTAGCGTGCTCCGCCTATCACACCGTATGCCCTGGGTTCAACTCCCGGGCAAAGCAACATCAAAATTTTAGAAATAAGATTTTTCAATTAGAAGAAAATTTTTCTAAGCGGGGTCGCCCCTCGGCAGTGTCTGGCAAGCGCTCCGATTGTATTTCTGCCATGAAAAGCTCTCAGTGAAAACTCATCTGCCTTGCAGATGCCGTTCGGAGTCGGCATAAAACATGTAGGTCCCGTCCGGCCAATTTGTAGGGAAAAATCAAGAGGAGCAGGACGCAAATTGGAAGAGAAGCTCGGCCTTAGATCTCTTCGGAGGTTATCGCGCCTTACATTTATTTATTTTTTTTTTATGGTGAAGAAGTTACCCAAATAAGTTGTTCGATACGCATGGATAACCACTAAACCATGAGTGTTTATCCTCCGATTATAATTATCAGAAGCTAAGCTATGTAAATAACCGCATCGAATGGAAAATATTTTTAAAGTCTTATAGTAGTAAATGTGTCTTATTGGCAGAATTTCTAGGATCTTGAAAAGCTCCATGGAGTGATTGAAAATTTTTCTGATAAAACGTTTCTGACTTTTTAAAAGGGGCTGAATTTTATTGTTCGATGCACCACCACAACAACTAATGACATACTGAATTCTAGAGTGAACTGGCGCGTAGTACAAAATTTTAAGGGTTTTATTTGTACACACCTTCCTAAGGTTATAAAAGTAACGAGCTGTTGATGTAACTAAAACATCTTCAGCACGTATAGTTGGCGAATTGATTAAATTGTTTATGTGCAATAAAACTAAAATTAAAAATTGTAGTGATCGGTCCCTCCTTGTTAGAGTTCTTTTTTTTCATGTTATCAACTGATATTTTTAACACGGCGATGTTCTACGAAATATCAATTGCCAGCCTCTACATCAGCATCATACCTATCGATAAATAATCATTCTGGTGTATGGATCGTAACAGATGCCACTATATGCATCAGTGTATTACCAATTAACACACTAGTCAGCCTCTGTACCAGCATCATACCAGATGTCATATTATTTGGTTTATGCAACAGTATGTTGATAAGAGCGTTCACCAGGCGCGACCTAATGAAGGTATATACCAACTCAGTGTGGATTAGGCTAAGAGCCTTCTTATGTTTATCTGGACCAACCGGCTGATATGGTTGATACCGTATCCCATCCCACATCCCCCTTGGAGGCGGGCTAGATCAATCTATCTTTCAATCAACCTCAACTTTCTATTCGGAATTTCATTTGATGCTCCTTTAACTTCAGCCCTTTTGCCTCACTACTTAAGTCGCGGTCAGGGGTCGTAAGAAGACATTCCGTGGTATTTCTAAGTGCAGTATTTTGGCACGCCTGCAGCCTTATCCGGTGTGTGTTTTTTATGTCGGGCAATCAAACCAGCGACGCGTAGTACATGAGCGGTTGGCCCTGTAAGTTGTGCCGCCTGCAAGTAACTTAGAGATTTGTTTGTGGCTTTGTACTTTAGATACAAATTCGAAGACATGTGGCAAAAAAATCAAAGTGCTGCCAAGCATTACACTTAAGATCTTTACGCCATAGACATGAACGTGCAATTCCTTGCACGTCCTAAACAGAGTGACCGTGAACTTGGGCGGATCACCCGAGGTGCAAAAAAAAAGACTGGATAAACAACCACTTTTTTGGAAATTTATTCGTCTATTGAAAAGCAATGGACTGTTCCCACTTTCGTGCAGTCCTCAGCATAGGAAATGTTAATAGCTCGTTCTGTGGTGAGCAGAATCGGGAATAGGATACCACAATTCACCACCCCAGTTTAGTTCCCCTAGACTTTGCATTTCGTTCTTAAATAGAACCGACACTTGTAGACCACTCAAATAATTTGAGGTGCATTTCTTTTAAACAAGAGGAAAAGGGTGTGTGCCTTCTATATCTTAGAGCAGTGCGCAGTGGTTAACTGTTTCAACAGCTTTTGGCAGATCAAGAGCCACGAACTCCGTCGGAGTGGAGTTTCAAATGGTTTATTCCATAATATATTTGAGTGTTAATGGCGCTTAGCGCGGTGGTAGTGATATACGTTTTACGGAAGCCATGCTGATGTTGATGATGAGGGAAGCAGAACGGTTTCCAACGGTTCTTTACTGGGTAAGGGATTGATATCGGTAGACACGACTCACCACCGTTAGCTCGGTTTCCAAGCCCTTGCAGTGGTACTAGCTTAGCCATTCTTCGTTATTTTGGAATGACATAGGTAAAAACAACAACAGGAAAATTTGCGGTAGTTAGCTGATGCCTTTAAGCACAAGGTGTTTTAGCATCGACATAGGTATTCCGTCTGGGCCTTTTTGTTTAGAATGCTTAGCATTTTTTAATGTATACTTTAATATGCAGAAGTAACGGCAAAGTGTTATGTGCACGTGTCTGTGTTAATATGCCCGTTAATTTGTACGACATCTAGCGTTGATGGCTGAAGTATGCATTTCAAAAAATCGTTTATTGATTTCATCGAGTATGACAGACAAAATTCTTGTCAAAGAACTATTCAAATACTAGCTAGTATGAAAGTCCCACAAAATTCTAGTCCCTGAACTGTTCAAAAACTGACTAGTGTGAATAACTCCACAAACCTCCAAGCAATGAATTATAATGTTTGCCGACTGCTTTGGCTTTTGGCTGCAGCGTTATTGTTCGGATAAGAAATTCATGGTCATAGCTATGTCATGCAACCAAAAAGAAACGTGAAATTTTTTGTGAGGATTACCAATCAATTATTTTTTAGCTTGGTCCGTCTATCTCACCGAAGATCCTGGGTTCAGGCCCCTTGCAAAGCAACATCAATAATTTAGATACAAGTTTTCTTCATTCAGACATCCTAATACTACGTCCGATTGTTTATTTTACTTATTTTGCTTGTTGGTGTTATTGTTATACAACATAGTCAATTGAAATCTTTCGCCCTCTTAGCTTTGTTTGATAAAAATTGTCAATTACCTAAATTGACTTTGCACAATTGAATGAATGCCGACAGCATATAAAATACAAGAACAATAATAAAATATACTAAGCATTTTATACTGAGCAGTTAGCAACAAACCAACTGACCAGCTATGCTAGAAAGAAACAACCGCCAATTGCCATAGTGGACGGACAAGTGAAGTTGACTACAAACAGTGCGATCTGAGCTTATCATTGTTATCTGGAGTAGGGCTGGATATTGGCACCATTTTTCATGCGCTGATACACAGAAGAAGATAGCGCTATGACTGATTTCAACGCAAGTACACTAAACTCGTTTTTTTATAAAATATCTTCTGATAATATCTTGAAGCGCCACTACCGCCAGTCTATTACATTGCTTACAGTGACTAACAACCATTACAGCCAATGTGTCGCATCACTTTTGATAAAGGTGCTATTGGTATTACTGACGCCATTGAGCTATGGCATTGCCTTAATTTATATGTCAGGGCCAGTGCTGCCACCCTCTGTATTAAAGAAATAACGCACCGCCAAGCAGCGTTACACAGGACTAAACTAGAGATAGGAATTTCGATGTGATATGATATCATACCGATACATTTGCTGGTCGATAACAATATTTTAAATTAGAGCGAGACATAGGCGAGAATTTCAAATCTCGGGAGTTGCAGCAATTTTCTTCTTGTAAGATTCTAGACCGAAATACTCGGAGCTTCTGGACATTCAATGTAGTCGCTGTATTGTAAATTTTATATTTAGGGCTTACGAGACTAGAAAAATCGGCTTCTCTTGAAATTCTCGTATCTCTAAATACTCGTTAAGCTCGCGAGTATATTATATAAAGAGCTTTCGATTTCTTCCCGAAATTCTCGCTTGTGTTCGAGAAGAAACTGTCAGTGCAGCTTGAATTTTGATAAACTCGCTAGTCTTATTAGTACTTCGAGATTCGAGATTCACGCTAGGGTCCGATACTCAAATTTCTTCTTGAACAAACTCGAAAAATCTTAAGTACCAATTTCAACACATCTTCAGGATCGATCACATTAAAAAAGTATTGAAATACCATATTTGACATAGGGATGGGATATAAAATATATGTATAGCTGTAAAAAGAATTTCTTGTCTGAAATTAGTTTCGATATTTCAAGTATCGATATGAATGGCTGCCGATAGTTGCAGAGCGATACCACAACCGAACTCCAAATCAATATCTACTTACATTTGATTGCATGCCGTATCTCTAATTGAATCTGCTAGGTAAGTAACAGACAACCAGTTCACAATTCAAAAGTGTGGCAGTGACACTGTCAACGCTATTACCACCAACATCAACAACAATAATAATAACAATAGAAATAACCTGAGAAGCAATACAGAGTGATCGCACCAATAGCTCTTCCCATAAAGAGCACTGGCAGTATTATGAAAAAACTTTGGCAGGCGGTTAAGTTCCAAACTGGATAATACAAAACCAATGCCCCATCAATGGGCAAATAATCACAGCAACCATACCAAGCCAGAGTAGTTCATGCATATTTGGGTAAGTGTGTGGTACCGAAGAACGAATTCCGGCATGTGCTTTGCGTTCTACTATGTAGCTGTTGCATGTGGCATTTCGTATGTTGTATTCGACACACCACAGTTGTACATACTAGCCTCTTCAGCTAATGTAATAAGAAATTATTAAAACAAAATATTTTCCAACTGTCATCGTACTGCTTGTCAACAATGGTTATAACAACAACCAATCACATGTAACAACCAAACTTAACTTTGCTGTTGCTCCTGGCCAGTCCCATCGAAATATTGCATCTTCATATGCACACATATAACGATTGTGTAAATATTAGGTCATTTTTATCCCGAATTCCTGAGCCCGAATCCAAAATAGTGAATATAGTGATGATCCATGAGCCGTAGGTCAGTAGTCTGACAGTAGGTCTATAAGATGTTAAAGCAGGTATATAAGAGATTAAAGGTTTTCTTTCATTTCAGCAATGCCGACATAACAACTGTTATCCTTGAGGGCGTCAGTAGAGAGTTCAAGAGACGTACAGAACATAACATATCATTCAATGGAGGAATGTAAGGAAGGCCGCGACCGTGGTATAGGCATTATAATCTACACAAACGGCTCGAAAATGTCTCACTTTGCTGGGTCCCTAAGAAGGAAATGAATTTGGAGGAATTGGAGTCGATTCCTCACTTCATTTGTCGAAGGGCTGCAAACAGCAGGATTCAAATATCTCGGCGCATAATTTTTCGATAGTCACTCCTTCTAAAGCTCATCAGAGAAAGCAAGTAAGTGCTTCGTTGAACAGTACTAGAAGGTAACCTGGTTGGAGGAATGCGCCTTCACTAGGCACTTACAATGGACAGAAATGCCTCCGAGTGAAATGTTGGGAACTCCCATACACTCCCTCGGAAGTGGAAAGATATGACTGAGTTTGACGTATATAACCTCTGACGTCATCTGTCATCTACGAAATCATCGCTGAAGTTAGGCGGAGAGGAGTACAGATTATCGGTTCCGCCAACAGTTGTCATCTGCGAAATCATTGCTGAATTTAGGCGGGGAAGAGTAGTGATTATTGTCTGTACTTCGGACTGTAGTTCGTAGCTTGACGTGTGCGATTATTTGTATATTATGAGGTGCGTAAACTTTTTGCATATATTCCGTTGTAGACAGTTGTACTACCTAGAAGCTTTTAAAATTTCCAATGGATAACTTTTCAACAAGTCCAAGGGAGGATTCTACTCTTAGATTGGGAACGCCAAAAGATTGGGGTGGAATCATGGAAAAGGGAGCAGTGAGTCCGCAATGCTCTTTAAAGTTCTGTTGCGGAATACTGTTACCTTGGAATACTTAGAAGAGATAGTTAGAAATAGTTGTAGGGCAAAGAGCGATGAGGACTCCTTTCACTTTTAAAAGGGACTTAGTTTCCCGTGACCAGATTTCTGCGAACAAACGGGCATTTAACTTTTTATAGCGCTCAAAGTCTCCTGACTTATGATATACTTTTCAAGATTATATCATATCTGTACGCTTTTTCTTTGCGTTTTGTACGGCAGTTTTCATGTTTTGAAATAAAGCGATTAGTTTAGTGTTCTTGATAAAACTGCAAGTATCTCGATAAAAGCGTTTTTCGAATCAGCAAATCTCATGGTTTTTAAATATATTTCGGTATTGCCTGCTTTAGATATTACTTCTTTGTGTGTCATATACCCATTGACAGTTGTTCTTTTTCGTCTCTCATCTTTTGCAGAGCTAACGGCTCTCAAATCTTTGTTTGTGTTATTAATTAAATGTCGTTCGGCAATTTTTCTGTTTGGATATTCAAACAATTTTAGTTTTGTTGGCCCTTGTTTTGCTAAGGAAATCAACCAGTGCTGAGATGCAGAAAAATTTGTTTAGTTTTTATTTTAAATTAAACTCTCTATCAGAGATAGTAGGGGATAGTGGAGGGTAGAGGACATCTATTTCAGTTATATCTGCTGTTTATTTTTGCAGAATTAAAACATAACAATTTTGTTTTTATACCCAGCTGTACTTGTACACAGGGTATTGTAACTTTGATTGGATAACGGTTGGTGGTACAGGTATAAGGGAATCGAAATAGATATACACTTCCATATATCAAAATCATCAGTATCGAAAAAAAATTTGATTGAGCCATGTCCGTCCGTCCGTCTGTCCGCCGTCCCTTAACACGATAACTTCAGTAAATATTGAGATATCTTCGCTAAATTTGGTATACGATCTTATCTGGAGCCAGAATAGATTGGTATTGAAAATGAGCGAAATCGGATGATAATCACGCCCCCTTTTTATATATATAACGTTTTGGAAACACAAAAAACCTTATTATTTAGTAAATAATACACCTAGAATGTTGAAATTTGACGTGTTGACTGATATTGAGACCGTTTATAAGAATTTTAAAACATTTTTTAAAATGGGCGTGGCACAGCCAAATCAATTTTACAAATATTATTAGCCCTAAATCAAAAATCGTAACCTATTATCGTAACAGAATTCGGAAGGGAGGTTGCCTTCACTATAAGGAATGCTTTGAAGAAAAATTAACAGAATCGGTTAAGGACCACGCCCACTTTGATATAAAAGATTTTTAAAATGGTCGCGGACGAATAAAATAAGCTATATCTTTGCAAAAAAGGGTTTATATCAATGCTATTTCATTTCCCAAGTGGATTTTTACCAATAAATAGGAAAAATTTCAAATTTTAAAAAATGGGAGTGGCACCGGCCCTTTTATGATAAGGCAATTTTCTATGTTTCGGGAGCCATAACTCGAAGAAAAATTAGTTCAGAATAGAACATATGTATGTATATGTATTATTGCACAGCCTTGTAACACTATTACGCACACAAAACAAACAACAACAGCATTTCAACGGTACAGCTGGGTATGTAGTGTTCGGTTTCACCCGAACTTAGACTTCCTTACTTGTTTTATAACGATTTAACACAGTTTCAAAATGGGTTGGATTATCTTATGCATTTCAGTGTGCATAGCGAACCTTTCCCTTCCTGGTAGGCTTTAATATTCTCTCTATATCAATAGAACACTGCGAAGGCAGTCTTACCTTCTTTCCATGCACAACTAGAATACGACCAAGCTACAAACTTTCTTCACTAAATATAATACCACCAGGAATGTTTATATGATATAATTATAATATGGACTCCTCATCCTTTTTTCTTATCAGCTTTTTATGGTAGAAGAGTTTAACAAACCACTTCCAAAGATAACCCCATGTTAAGAATATATTTCTGGAGCATCCTTCTACCAAGGTTTTTTGCCCTAGAATCTCACTGTTAAGGGTTGCTTATGCACGACTGTATCGATATGTTTTATAATTCGCAATATGTGTTAGGTTAAATGGAAGGCCACTAATGAGTCTATTGTGATACCCTAAATGCACTCTAACCGTTGCTATTTCATAGGATTTCGTTAGCCTTTTTTAAAGGTTTCTAAAATTCAATTTACGGATATTTAAGATTATCGAAGGCTTTGACTACTTGTAATTTAAAATGGTTTTACTGGACATTGATTGCTTAAACCATCCTACACCTTATTATCCTACTACACCTCCCAATTTTGCCACCATTTTGTGAAAGAAATCTCAACTCAAATACCGTTCATGTTTAAGTATCCTAAATAATTAATAACTGCCGGCGTTTTTCTACATACCTCAATAATTAAAATTTAATATGAAATTTAAAAAAACTGCTAATATTAAACTTTCCAGCACTAACTTCCGGCACGTCGTATTCTCTCAATACCGAATGTGCGAGTCATGCATGTACTCAAACAAGATGACCCACCGCATCCGGTGAACACAAGGGCAGACCTTCAAGGTTAGCTATGTATATATGTATGTATGAATGTATATAAATCAAACGCAATTCCAGTGGCAACAACAATAACAAAGGAATTTCTGGCGAAAGGCATTGCAATTACCAACGTTCTAGTATAATTATAGATTAACGCCTGATGGCTGGACAACGTGCTTAGGTGGACCATGCATGTACTGGTCATACATAAGCTGGTCATATTTACAATTCAATGGCGCACCAGCTGCTACCTTCTGTCCAGTGAACGCTGTCCGCCATTCGCCGTTCGCCCATCCGCCTACAACAAACAAATAAAAAAAATTGGAATGGTGCTAAATACAGTAATCAAGTCGATGATTATTTTGAACGTTCTTACACCTCGTGTAGCGAATTTTCGGCCGTACTCCAAATACTCGTACAGACCCTCTATTTGTGCCACTAATCGCGATATTTGAGAACAATGAAGTAAATTATGAAAGCACGGGTGCAAGTATAAAACGTGAGCTGAAACATTAAATATACACATCCGCATACCGAGGGCATTCTCAAAAAAAGTTAAGCTGTTAATTAGCTATAAAAAACCAAGAAAAGGCACACAGATCCTGAGTGGGAAAGAAATTGAATGTCAGCGTGTTATTTTTTTTTTTCAAGAATGAGGCGCTTCAACGTAAATTCTTTCGAGGCTGCCGACTGCCGGTGAAAATATATGGATTTAAATTTCATTAATTAAGTTATACAGCGGTTACAGCGAATTATGCCAGCACCATCCATAGGCAGGTTTTTGATATCATAGGATATGCTCTACGCACACCACATGTTCACATTCGCGGCACTGTCAGCCATCAATTACAACTCGAGCAATTACTTATTGCACACGAAGGCGAAATTTGCCTTCTTATGCACGGAAAGTTCCCTCAAACGAATAGGGACGACATTATTAATATTAAATATGCATTCCTATTCACAGAAAATTACAAAATACTGAATCGCAATACCCAAAATTTATAGCGGCAAATCTATACTTCAGCTACAAGATCAAGTATCTGGAAGTCGTTCTGGTTGGGAAACTAGTTTCGAGTGACTTTGAAGCAGAGCGGGTAAAAAAAACTGAGGTGTTGGTGTTTCGTGCGGTTTTTTTTTCATCAAAGTGATACGCTAAATAACCATTTTAAGCCCCACTCTCCTGAAATTATTCAGCAATCAAGGATGCGGTATCTACTGCAGATTGTCCCCGCATCATTTAGCATGCTCCTGTGCACTTTTGGGTGCTACGGAGGCGGTCGAGATGCATCATCTACTCACATTAATCAAAAGTAATATGCATAGCAGCTTCCAGGATATGGAGGTCTCCAGCTGGTACTCCTCAGACATTTACAAGATAGCCAAGCAAGCCTCGCCGTTTGCGATAGTAGGAAAACAGAGGACCTTCCAGAATTATGGGACACTGGCCACTTGGCCATCATGCATAGAAAATAGTGATTCTTTATAATATCATTTGCAGGAGCTGCGGATACTTAGAACGGTCTACCTATGCAAAAACCCTAGCCCTAGCGCGCACTAGGCTACGAACTATTGGCAGCTACATGCTGTCGAAACTTTAGGAAGTTACTAAATACTCTGTAAAGGAGATCAGCAGGTTCAATGGCCCAACCAAATGGTTTGCACAGAGCAACATTCATTATGAGAAGCTGTCGAATTTAGTTTACCAACTTTTATACTCAATGTTTTAATAATTCACTGAATTATCCGTCACTTTTTTGTTTTTGACTCGACTCTTTTTTGATTCCATTTACTACTTATTTTCTTGACGCGTTCATACACACATAGCCATATCGGTATCAAAGCTACCACCCTCAAAATGTGCACCGCTACAAGTATGCAAATCTTTTAAATAAAAATTTGAGCACTTTAAATATTATATTTTTATTTAATTGATTTATATGGTTTTAAACACCAAATCTGTCCTAATTTCGTTTCAAAATTGTGAATTCAATATAATTTCACAAAATTGCATTTAATAAACTTCCAATTTTCTAAATACTTTTGTCCAGATGAAATCAATAAAATAAAGAAAAATCACACGCTAATAAAATTTTAATAAATTTTAATGGAAAATGAAATTTTAAAAATGAATATTCAATGAATTTCGAGCCGCACAGTGTGACGTATGAGCATTATAGCTTGACAAAAGTTTCAAGTCCGAAAACCGTTAGGTACAGCGTTCGAATTTCGAGATTTGTGAAAATTTAATTGGTTAGTCAAAAGATTATATATTTTTTCAGCAGCTAAAATGTTATCTGTAGTAACAACATAACAAAATTTACCGTTTTTAAACTAAATGGCGAGTAAACAATGAACAAATAAAGAAAGTGGAGTCTCTTGGCTGTGTAGGGCAGTCTTTTCAAAGCATTTCCATAGTAATTTATAGCTTCCCCAACCCAACTCAAGATGAGATTGACAATCTTCCCGCGGCGAGTCCATCCCGGATAAACTAGACGGTTCAAAGTGGACATTTTAAATGGAGATGGTCGGCCTACGACCTTAATGGTGGTGATATCTTTCGGCAAGGCACCATCAACATCGATAAAACTCCTAAAAATTTTGAGAAGTCGCCTTATCGCTACAAGAAGAAGAAGTTCGAATGTTCGAGAGAATTTTATGAAAATTTCAAGTTTGTTTTTTGAGTTATCAGAACTTTGTCGAGTATGCACTTGAACTTCACTAAACTACAGCCGATTGGGCTAGAAACTACTTAAACAATTAAATATTTAAAAAAAAATTTTAAGTTAAACGGTTTTATTGAAAACAATATTTTTTTTTTTATTATTATTCAGTATTAACTTATGAAATGAAATTTAACAGATTTTAATATTAGTACATTATATCATATATATTTAATTAGCGAGCTTTGCTCATATTGCTTTATACAATGGTTTTTGTAATTGATATTAGAGAAAAATTGTAAGTTTACAAACGGCGATGGTTATTAGGACATGTTTCTGAATTTCACTTCTTCATCAGCTAGCTTTTCGGGAGCGCCTAAAAATCATATCCACACCATTAGGAATAAACTACATACAGAGTGTATGTGCCTACATGGTGATCAAAAGGAATATAAACAAAAAGGCCACTCTTAGCGACCAATTGTACAGCGAACAACGGGACATTCATATGGCTTAGCAGCTAAAGGCATCTACCTTTGCACTGATATGAATGTTGGAGATTCGAGTTCAACGCTCAGCTCCCGAAAAGCTAGCTGATGAAGAAGTGAAATTCAGAAACATGTCCTAGTAACCATCGCCGTTTGTAAACTTAAAATTTTTCTCTAATATCAATTAGTACATTAGTGAGCATACAATAAAGTATATACAATAATATAATAGCTAATGGCGTTGAGTGATCAAAATGATAACAGTGATAATGCCATTTCTTCTAATGATTACAATGGAAGTTAGAATGCGGGGTGCAATCAAGTAACATTTAAACGGAGTTAGAAAGGTTTAACATTGATGATGAATTTAACACTTACAGTAAGTAGTAATAATACTTAAAGATAGAAAATAATTAGGTAGGTCCTAGATACTAGTCATCACACTTCTCATCAGTCTATGGCGTTGATCAAACAATTAAATACAAGCGTTGGATGCGTAAAATTTCTATTGATAGTCATATATAAGACCAACTGAACCTTAATCAGGTTATGCTACGCCTCACATTTTTAGAAATTTCACGCGCCAAAGCGTTAATTGTCTGATCAACGCCCTAGACTGATGAGGAGTGTGTTGACTAGTACGTAGGACCTACCTAATTACTTTCTATCTTTGAACATTATTACTACTTAATGTAAGTATTGTTTTCAATAAAACCGTTTAACTTAAAACAAATTTTTAATTATTTTATTTTCAACTTTTTAGTCTTTATTTAATTGCCTATTATTTCTCATTCTATTTAGTCCGAAAAAATCTAAGGCCGAGCTTCTCTTCCAATTTGCGTCGTGCTCCTCTTTATTTAGCCTACAAATTGGCCGGAAGGGACCTACATATTTCATGCCGACTCCGAACGGCATCTGCAAGGCAGATGAGTTTTTACTGAGAGCTTTTCATGGCAGAAATACACTCGGAGCGCTTTCCAAACACTGCCGAGGGGCGACCCCGCTTAGAATAATTTTCTTCTAATTGAAAAAACCTTATTTCTAAAATTTTAATGTTGCTTTGCCCGGGGTGTGAACCCAGGGCATAAAGTGTGGTAGGCGGAGCACGCTACCATCACACCACGGTGGCCGCCAATTTAGTTAATTTAGTGACTCATTATTACAAGAACTCTTTCCTGACAATTTGTTACAACCTAAGTCCTCAATACATAATCCTTCCAAAGACTTTACTCGACTTTGCGCCATGTATGCTTGTCCCTCTCCAACACCAAAATATTTTGATGTCACTTCTACCGGACTGTATACAATATTTGTTCCAAATATGAGCCAAATCGGACCACAAATGCGAATTTTGCGAATATCTCGATCCATGGGCCACCTAGCGGCGAATGAAATCAATGAAAAAAACTCAATTGAGTAAAAACAATAAAATTAAACATACACACATCCATACATATGAATGAACATTTATTTAATAACAATTACGAAAACAATTAAGTTGGAGATTGCATAAAAAATGTGAGTGTTTTGTATTGTTTTAGAATGAATCAAACCAATGAGAAGGTAGATGGAAGTATGTGAATAGGAAAAATGTACTAAAGCTAGCGATTGAAACATGTCCGCCAAGTAATTGAAAGAAAACAAAAAATATACCAAATACATATGGGTACGTCCACCAAACCATTAAACTTATCGTCACTCGATAAGGTAATGAATGACAATGGCAATCTAACAATAATTTTATTTGCCTTGTCACCGATCTTTGAAGTATGTTTCAAGTTTCAATACTCTCTCTCTACGGAAAGTTACACAAAAATGGATTGCAAGATTCGCCAGTTTGGTATTGAAATTTGCTGATAAACAAAGGGAAATAAAAAACAAATTAGTTTTCCTACAAACTCGAAGTTTTCATGGATTTGTTCATGTGCATTATAACATATTTACTTACATATGTATGTATATATACAAATATATTAACTGATTTTATTTTATATTTATATAAATGCAATTTTCGTTGCTCAACAAAATGAATGAAATATGCCACAGGCCTACAAATGATCACATTAGCTTAGACACACATACTCGTACAAAGAGGAAGTGAGCACTGTAGAACGCCATAAAATATGCAGCAAAAACTGTGAATTTTTTTCAACCTACGCATACACAGACATAAATATACAAATCCTCACATAACAAGTAAGGAAGGTTAAGTTCGGGTGTAACCGAACATTACATACTCAGTTGAGAGCTATGGTGACAACATAAGGGAAAATAACCATGTAGGAAAATGAACCGAGGGAAACCCTGGAATGTGTTTGTATGACATGCGTATCAAATGAAAGGCATTAAAGAGTATTTTAAAAGGGAGTAATCCTTAGTTCCATACGTGGACGCCGTTTCGAGATATCGCCATAAAGGTGGACCGGAGGTGACCCTAGAATTTGTTTGTACAATATGGGTATCAAAAGAAAGGTGTTAATGAGTATTTTAAAAGGGAGTAATCCGTAGTTCCATAGGTGGACGCCGTTTCGAGATATCGCCATAAAGGTGGACCAGGGGTGACCCTAGAATTTGTTTGTACAATATGGGCATCAAACCAAATGTGTTAATGAGTATTTTAAAAGGCAGTGGGCCTTAGTTCTATAGGTGGACGCCGTTTCGAAATATCGCCACAAAGGTGGATCAAGGGTGACTCTAGAATGTGTTCGTACGATAAAATTAAAGGTATTAATGATGGTTTTAAAAGGGAGTGGTGGTTGTTGTATAGGTGGTCGCATTTTCGAGATATCGCCATAAAGGTGGACCAGGGGTGACTCTAGAATGCGTTTGTACGATATGGGTATCAAAAGAAAGGTGTTAATGAGTATTTTAAAAGGGAGTAATCCTTAGTTCCATAGGGGTGACCCTAGAATTTGTATGTACAATATGGGCATCAAACGAATGGTGTTAATGAGTATTTTAAAAGGGAGTGGGCCTTAGTTCTATAGGTGGATGCCGTTTCGAAATATCGTCATAAAGGTGGACCAGGGTTGACTCTAGAATGTGTTTGTACGATATGGTTATCAAATTAAAGGTATTAATGAGGGTTTTAAAAGGGAGTGGTGGTCGTTGTGTAGGTGGTCGCCTTTTCGAGATATCGCCGTAAAGGTGGACCAGGGGTGACCCTAGAATTTGTTTGTACAATATGGGTATCAAAAGAAAGGTGTTAATAAGTATTTTAAAAGGGATTAATCCTTAGTCCCATAGGTGGACGCCGTTTCGAGATATCGCCATAAAGGTGGACCAGGGGTAACCCTAGAATTTGTTTGTACAATATGGGTATCAAAATAAAGGTGTTAATGAGTATTTTAAAAGGGAGTAATCCTTAGTTCCATAGGTGGACGCCGTTTCGAGATATCGCCATAAAGGTGGAGCAGGGGTGACCCTAGAATTTGTTTGTACAATATGGGTATCAAAAGAAAGGTGTTAATAAGTATTTTAAAAGGGAGTAATCCTTAGTCCCATAGGTGGACGCCGTTTCGAGATATCGCCATAAAGGTGGACCAGGGGTGACCCTAGAATTTGTTTGTACAATATGGGTATCAAAAGAAAGGTGTTAATAAGTATTTTAAAAGGGAGTAATCCTTAGTCCCATAGGTGGACGCCGTTTCGAAAAAACAGAAAAATTGCGATAATTCATTACAAAAGACAGATAAAGCGACGAAACTTGGTAGATGAGTTGAACTTATGACGCAGAATAGAAAATTAGTAAAATTTTGGACAAAGGGCGTGGCACCGCCCATTTTTAAAAGAAGGTAATTTAAAACTTTTGCAAGCTGTAATTTGGCAGTCGTTGAAGATATCATGATGAAATTTGGCAGGAACGTTACTCCTATTACTATATGTACGCTTAATGAAAATTAAGCAAAATCGGAGAAGGACCACGCCCACTTAAAAAAAAAACAATTTTTAAGTAAAATTTTAACTAAAAATTTAATATCTTTACAGTATATAAGTAAATTATGTCAACATTCAACTCCAGTAATCATATAGTGCAACAAAGTACAAAAATAAAAGAAAATTTCAAAATGGGCGTGGCTCCGCCCTTTTTCATTTAATTTGTCTAGGATCCTTTTAACGCCATAAGTCGAACAAAAATTAACCAATCCTTATGAAATTTGGTAGGGGCATAGATTTTATGACGATAACCCGTTTTTGTGAAAATGGGCGAAATCGGTTAATGCCACGCCCAGTTTTTATACACAGTCGTCCGTCTGTCCTTCCGCATGGCCGTTAACACGATAACTTGAGCAAAAATCGACATATCTTTAATGAACTTAGTTCACGTGCTTACTTGAACTCACTTTATCTTGGTATGAAAAATGAACGAAATCCGACTATGACCACTCCCACTTTTTCGATATCGAAAATTACGAAAAATGAAAAAAATTTAATAATTCTATACCAAATACGAAAAAAGGGATGAAACATGGTAAGGTAATTGGATTGTTTTATTGAAGCGAAATAAAACTTTAGAAAAAACTTTATAAAATGGTTGTGACACCTACCATATTAAGTAGAAGAAAATGAAAAAGTTCTGCAAGGCGAAATAAAAAACCCTTAAAATCTTGGCAGGTATTACATATATAAATACATTAGCGGTATCCAACAGATGATGTTCTGCGTCACCCTGGTCCACATTTTGGTCGATATCTGGAAAACGCCTTCACATATACAACTACCACCACTCCCTTTTAAAACTCTCATTAATACCTTTAATTTGATACCCATATCGTACAAACTCATTCTAGAGTCACCCCTGGTCCACCTTTATGGCGATATATCGAAAAGGCGTCCACCTATAGATCTAAGGCCCACTCCCTTTTAAAATACTCATTAACACCTTTCCTTTGATGCCCATATTGTACAAACAAATTCTAGGGTCACCCCTGGTCCACCTTTATGGCGATATCTCGAAACGGCGTCCACCTATGGGACTAAGGATTACTCCCTTTTAAAATACTTATTAACACCTTTCTTTTGATACCCATATTGTACAAACAAATTCTAGGGTCACCCCTGGTCCACCTTTATGGCTATATCCCTAAATGGCGTCCACCTATAGAACTATGTCCCACTCCCTCATAAAATACTCTTTAATGCCTTTCATTTGATACACATGTCATACAAACACATTCCAGGGTTTCCCTCGGTTCATTTTCCTACATGGTTATTTTCCCTTATGTTGTCACCATAGCTCTCAACTGAGTATGTAATGTTCGGTTACACCTGAACTTAACCTTCTTTACTTGTTTTTATTGGAATAGATATACCTATGATTTGACAAAATTTTAGATAGATAGAGTTATTGCAAACTTCGTTAATGTTAGACCTTGAGGAAAAGTGGGCGTGGTCTTTAACCGATTTTGATTTTCTTTAATCAGTCTATGTAATTTGGCAAAGATAAGCGGGTGCTGATGGATTGCCTGCGAAGCTATTCGAACACGGCGGCGAGGAATTGGTAAGGAGCATGCACCAGTTGCTGTGCAAAATATGGAGGGACGAGTGCATGTCCGAGGACTGGAATCTAAATGTTTTTTGTCCAGTCCACAAGAAGGGAGAATCTGAAAACACCGCCAACTAACGCAAAATAAGCTTTTTTAGTTTCGCATACAAGGTCCTGTCAGCATATTTTGGGTAAGATTGAAGCCTATCGTGAATCAGATGGTTGAACCTTATCCCTTTTCATTTAAATGTAGCCTTTAGTGACGGTACCAAGCCCATCGTGCAATCCGCTCAACGGGCATGAAAGTATTACTTCCTCTATCGTATAGCGAGCCGCTTGATCAAATACCGACGGTTGCAGTGGCACCATATGTTGGTCAGACGCTGTCGATGAAATTCCCCAGCTAACCCTTATATAAATTATGCCGGAGGGGTCTAGCCATGGTAGTTGTCGCTTTCTCACAAGTGATCAGAAGCAGTGAGCTGCTTGAATCGCATGTAAAAGAATTGCCCTGGCCATTCTCTAGTGAAAGGAGGTCAGAAACAATCCCCACTTTCCAAATTAAAAAAGAAACACGGCTGCGGGCGCTGATGGATTTCCGGCCTCTGACCTGAAAAATCCACATGATTGAGCAGTACAAAACTAAGAAAACAGGAAAATTTCCTACTATTGGGCACCTCATGGACAATATAAAAACAAGTAAAGGTGTCTAAGTTCGGGTGTATCCGAACATTATATACTCAGCGTGAGCTTCAATTGTACATTTCATTTCAGATAAATTACTTTTCTACATAACACGTGGCACTTCCCGTTTAAAAAAAATTTCTTCCCATTTCCTCTTACAATAAAACTTGATAAGTGAAGTATAATTGATTCAAAACAATTTTTTGCTAAGTTAATGCTTATTATTCTAGTCTACGACCCTTTTGAAATTATTTTATATCTAAGTTGCAGTAGTCTTTAACCGATCCCGTCCATTTTTACTAGAAATATTTTCTGCTACATATAAGGAAAATATGTGTACACAATTTCATATCTTCGAGTTTTCTTAGTCATAAAAGGGGCGGTGCCACACCCATTTTCAAAAATTTTAGTGTTCTCCAATTTAATGTTATAATTCAATTTAGAAAGTAAATTCTATCATAACAATAATAATGATAAAAAACTTATTGTTAGGCATTGAGCTCGATTCGAACCCGCGATCTTGCAAATCAGTAGGCCGATATAACAACAAAAATTGTAAAATTCTATTGATACAAAGCTCTTTTTCGCTAAGATATAGCTTATTATTTTCGTCTACGACCCTTTTAAAAATCTTTCATATAAAAGTGGGAGTGGTCTTTAATCGATCTCGTCTATTTTTTCTAGAAATATTTCCTGCTATAAGGGAAATATGTGTACCCAATTTTATTATGATCCGTTAATTTTTCTTCGAGTTATGGGTCCCGAAACATAGAAAATTGCTTAGTCATAAAAGGGGTGGTGCCACGCCCATTTTTCAAGTTTTTTATATTTATTGTTATAAATCCACTGGGGAAATGAAATACCATTGATATAAACTCTTTTTTGCAAAGATATAGCTTATTTTATTCGTCCACGACCCTTTTAAGAATCTTTTATATAAAAGTGGACGTGATCCTTAACCGATTTCGTTAATTTTTCTTCAAAGCATTCCTTATAGTAAAGGCAACTTCCCTGCCGAATTTTATTAGGATAGGTTTAACGATTTCTGATTTATGATTAATAATATTTGTGAAATTGATGTTACCATAAATGGGCGGTGCCACGCCCATCTTCAAAATTTTTTTCACAATTTTATCAAGAGTCTCAATATCAGTATACACGTCAAATTTCAATATTCTAGGTGTATTATAAATACTCGGGTTTGTCCCATTCGAACTCTGGAATTGTCTGCAAAATCTCAGCAGCATGTACTTTCAACGCTACGAACAGTGCAGCAATTTTTTCTTCCGGATTCCAATTATTCACTGCTGCGGTCTTCTCGAACTGTAGCTTAAAGACCTGGAAAGGAACCGAACCGTCAAAAGATGGAGTTTTTACCTTCGTATTACTCGCTGAAACAGCTGGACCTTTTAATTGCAACTCCTGTATACGACCTCTCAAAGCATTCAGCTCGGCTTCGATTTTTTCTCAAACTGCGTTAGTTTCTCGTCTATAAGCACTTCGAGTTTTGATGATATACGCGCCTCTTGCGCTTCGAGTTGTACTGTTATGCGTGCCTCCTGTTCTTCCAGTTGTCTTTCCATCTTTGATGTAATCTGTGTCTACATTTCTGAAATACGCGTTTCTTGTGCTTCAATCTTTGATGTTATGCGTGTCTCCTGCGATTCCAGTTGGGATGCCATATATGTTTTCTATTCTTCCAGTTGAGATGACATTTGTCTTTCCTGGGCTTCAATCGTGGATGCTACTGTCGATGTTTGTGCAGATATTGCAGCCAAAATCGTGTTCAAGTCTGTGCTCGTAACTGTCTGCGACGTTTCGTTTTTCTCTTCAATTTTTGTTGTTGCCTCGTCGCCATCAAGATGAAAGACATACTCTTCCACGTTAATTCCTATTTCTTCCATTGCCTCTCGTAGTCGTACCTGAAGTTCGAGTTTATTGCCGGTTGTAATCAATCCACGGCTCTCCACCTCCTTCTTCAGTTGCTGGATCTTCAATTCACTCCACTTTGCCATGTCCTTGTTGTACTCGAAATCTTCAGAATTTATTCAACAATTCCTCTTCTGACACCAATTGTAAAGAATTTAGTGAAGTTCCGCTTATTTTACACCTTCTACTAACGTTCGTATCGCTAAACTGTTGAATAAATAACTCCAATATTCAATTATGCAAAATGGTCTTTATTATACTACTTTGAAAATATTTCACAATAACACTTATACTTCGCAACTAATAGCATGCTTAAATGAAACTGATTACGAACTACTCAGCTTCTTCTACTTTTATACTCTCTGCCCAAATGTCTAGACGTTTCTTCTTCTAGAATCCTCTACCTGGTCTCTAGCCATACGCGCGTGTATTTGTAGTGTGTAACCATATGCGTGTGCTAATGTGAGCGAAGTAGTAGCTGCTTGTACTGTTGTAGGGAGGGAGTAAATAGAGACGAGGGATTGTATGATGAATGCTGCAGTAAAGTTCGAATTTTTATAAAAGCTTCGTATGAGATGGATTTAAGGGAATTACACCAAAGTTAATATTCTTGGAAAGTTTGCTTCATGGTTTGAAGAAGATAAGAAATTTAAATATAGGTATGTTCAATTGTGAACAAAAGAACAAGATAAGGCTATAAGAAAGTTTTTGTTTGGGATAAATTCAAAATTTTTGGAGGGGGGTCCAGTCCCCCAAACCCCCACCCCCCTCGCCTATCCTCACTAAAGGGGGGTAAGGCATACAAACATATACGATATACGCTTGGTTTGAATGAAATATATTCATTTTTCAGCGAGTTATTAATTTTTCGCGTCTAAATCATGCAAAAAAGCCACTGTGTGTGGTGGTAACGTGCTCCGCTTACCACACCGAGGATTCTGGGTTCAAACCCGCCAAATATTAGAAATAGGTTTTTTCAATTAGAAAGTTTTTCGTCGCCCCTCGACAGTGATTTGGCAAACACGCCGAGTGCATTTCTGCCATGAAAAGCTTCTCTGTGCCTTGCAGATGCCATTTTGTAGAAAAATTTAATAGGAGCACGACGCAAGAGAACCTCGGCCTAAAATCTCTTCGGAGGTTATTCTCGCATTACACACATATACTGTCTGCCATTTTATCGAACTTGTGTATTTTGAAATATCATAGAATTTATGCATAATCATTTAGTGAGATAAATTATTGACATAACGAATGCAATATTTGAATAAGCAGAGCAGTTGAGTGGTCGACTATTGCAAGCCTGTGCAACTTACCACAAATCGTATAAATTTATTTTTCATGCTACAATTATTATTGTGCTGCTCATCATTGCGTTTATGCAATTATCTCAGTTTTTTTTAATTACTGACACTAATGTATTTGTCTGGCTTTGCGTTCATTTCATCGATACGATGGTATAAATCGGCATTCGCCAATCGAACAACTAGCAGTTATTTATAAATTGTTTCCTTTAGTTTGCATTTGAGCCAAATATGGACTGTTCCGGAAAGAAAGGTAAGGCACTGTTAGAGAGTGTGGTCCATTCTGCTTTGCCTATTCGATTACTCAGCGATTCTTATCGATATCGGAGGATATTATTATAATTCCGCCCTCCTTCGAAGAGCACATACAACGCTCAGAGAAAATATTAAAAATTTTTCAAAAATGAGGTATCACGGCTTAGGATAGGATAGGTTAGGTGGTAACTACCCTGATAAGGATAGCTCACTTGGACAACACGAAAGTCCGTTGTGATACCACATACACCAAAAATAACGGTGACTTAGATCTAGCTACTTAGAGAATCGTTGGGTAGCAACGATAAAGCTCCGAATGATACCGATCTCAACTTTGGATATATCCTCGGGAGATTCATGTGAGTCGCGACCGAAGTACTTTCGCCTAGTTCTGGAAAAGCTGGACAATCAAGCATAAAGTGATTTGGTGATTCCACCTCATCATCCTCCATACAGCTGCAGCAGGATGGAGTTTCCAGTATATTGAGACGTACCGCATGGATACCCATGGGACAGTGCCCTGTCAAAACCCCAATGACCATTGAAAGGTGAGCCTTAGTGAACCCAATTATTTCAGCAAACCTCCTGCCATACAATTTTGGCCAGAAAGATCTTGCTACCCTGCAAGACGTGGTATCCGCCCAACGTTTGCTGAGCTGATTCGAGGCCCAGCTATGGAGGAGCAATCCACAGGTGGCCAGCGGGATCCCGAAATCCGTACAGCCATCTTCATCCGGTTCAGTTGTACCGATGCGGGCTAAGATATCCGCTTGACAGTTACCCGGGATATCACTATGGCCCGGGACCCAGATAATCTTAATTGTAAAATAATTCGATGCAATCGCAAGCGAGGTCAGGCACTCCCAGACCGCCCTCGATCGCACTGTAGTTGAGCTCAAGGCCTTGATAGCCGCTTGGCTATCAGAGTAGATGTTAAATTCCCTAACCGTAGTAGCGCTGGATAGCATTCCATCCACCGCATCCTTAATCGCAGCAATTTCCGCTTGGAATACACTGCAGTGATCAGCCAACTTAAACTTGCGGCTTAAATTTAGCTCTTGACAAAAGACCCCCCCCCCCCCCCCTCACCAACCTTTCCATCCAGCTGCGACCGTGAACAAGTTAACCGGTCCCATGCCCCAGATAATTCCTCTTCCCCACTCCTCTCTCTCTGGAATAACTGGGGTGAAGGTTGTATAGGGAGCAGTTATCGGCATACAGTAGTCCGTTCTGTCCGGGATGAAGTCGAAACTGGTAAGAAGGCTAGAGTGTCCGCAGTCAGAAAGTCCATATCCCATATCAAGAAGCCTGACCAACGACCTTGCCGCGGCCGTCTTTCCCGCAATAACTACTGGGTATATGTTCAGCATGACGTTCAGTGCCATGGTAGGTGTTGTTCTGAGAGCACCACTGATACCGATCAGCGCCGTCCGTTGCACTGACACTAACATTTTGGAGGTGCTCGCTGTGTCCAGTGCTTTCCACCAGACCAGCACCCCATATAGCAGAATCGGTTTGACCACCGTCTCATAAAGCCAGTGTACTACTCCTGGCGAGAGTCTCCGTCTCTTTCCGATAACCCCTCTGCAGCAGTACAAGGAAATGGCGGCCTTCCTGGCCCGATCTTCCACATTGGGTCTCCAGGACAGTTTCTTGTCGAAAACAATCCCCAAATATTTAACCCTATCAGAAAGTACAAACGGTACCCCTCCAATCGAGGGAGTTCTGAAATCGGGCATCTTATATCTCCTTGTAAAAAGAATCAAATCCGTTTTTCCCGGGTTGATCGCCAATCCACATGATTCAGACCACCTAGCCACAGTAACCAGGTAGCCCTGCAGAACATCGCGCACGGTGCCCAGAAATTTGCCTCTGACTAGGATAGCGAGGTCATCTGCATAGGCAACCACCCGACATCCATTGGCTTCCAGCTCCACAAGAAGCTCGTTGACTACCACAACCCAGAGGAGAGGAGATAGGACACCCCCCTGTGGCGTACCCCTGCACACCTTCCTCTTAATTATGGCCCCTCCCCACTCCACTGCGACAATTCTGCCGCATAGAAGTTTGCTAATAAATTCAACCAGAGCTGCCTCGACTCCTAAACCCATCAGATCTCTTTCGATTTCCCCCGGTAAGACATTGTTAAAAGCACCCTCGATGTCTAGAAAGGCACCCAGAGCATACTCTTTGTGTTCTAGGGACCCCTCTATTTGCTTTACAATCGAATGGAAAGCCGTTTCCGTGGATCTGCCCTTGCAGTACGCATGCTGTGAAGCCGACAGTAAGCCCCGAGGTATCCTTTCCCGTAGGTACAGGTCAATCAACCGCTCAAACGTCTTAAGAAGAAAAGACGAGATACTGATTGGCCTGAAATCCTTAGGTGATACATGAGAGCTTCTGCCGGCCTTCGGAATGAAAATAACCCTGACCGTGTGCCAAGACTTCGGGATATAGTTAAGCCTGAGGCAGTTAGTATAGACGATGGCCAACCAGCGGCAGGAAATCCCCAAAGACTTTTGAAGTTGCGCAGGAATGATTCCATCCGGGCCCGGAGACTTATCCTATAGCCGAAGTTATTTGACTTTCCTTTCTTATTTGACCCCTTAACGCCGGATAGTGGCACATGAGGCTATATACCGTTTCCCTCAAGTCGTCCTCTTCACATCTGCTACAGCATCGGCTATAGGGCATGCCCAGCATTTATGCATGCCTACCCATAACGAATTGCTACAACTATAGACATTTTATCTATACTTAGAATATAAACGTTATATAGCTGTAGACGCCATTATGTACAGGTTTTGTTTGATGTCCGACCGTTGGCTTGTATTGGTTTAGCTTTTATGTTGCGAAGGGTATACCTAAGTGTTCTTTGTCGGGAAGAATCTGCTTCCGTCGTGTCCTGTCTAACAAATTCGTCTGCACCACACTTTCGCTTGATTTGCCCTGTGTCCCGGGACGCTTGTAAGGTGTACACGGTTCCGTTAGGTCATATCCTGAAGAAATTGGCGATAGCTGGTTAGTTCAGAATTTAAGGAGAATGAGTCAAGAGATTTGAAAGCCGTGTGGCTTTCGCTAAAAATAAAGATTTACTTGATGATAATGTGTTTTCGTATCTAAACCCAAATACTTCAAGATGTCAGATCATGGCAACGAGGATATCTTTAGGCAGAGCTCATAAACTCGACGCAGTTCAGAAATTCAAAATCTTTTCAATTTCGTCTAGAAGAGTTGGACAGAAACGCTGTTCCCAAAAAACCCTCATCTTCGCTTACCTTTTACCAGGAAGTACGCCTTAGCTATTAGCAACAATCTACTTTACCTTCACTGCTTTTAAAACAGCAAATTTATGCTAAATCGTGAGCGTAACTTTCAGGCGAAACCTTTTTAAGGCGTATCGATTCGGACGCTGGTGGGCTAGCTTTCGGTGCACTGAATGGAACCACCTGCTGAACTGATGACTACGGATGGCGAATGTGATTGTCGGGTTGTACATTAAAGGTGTTTTTTTCTGGCTCATACCGGATCAATATACATAAAAACGGACAATTAACATCACTGAAACCACCAAAAAACATCGAGATGTCTCCTTATCACTAAAAGAAGAAGAACGGCGAACGATTATTAGTCGATAGCCATAAATTTTAGTATGAAATTTAACTATTGCTACTTATAGCAACTACACCAACAAACATTGTACGACACTATATTGGTGTTGTTGATATAAGTAGCAACGGCTAAAGGGCCCATTACTCATACTTAGCATAGACTTGACTTGAATTGAGAAGTGTCACTTACAGTTCTGTTAAATAAACATTGCATGTTAATGATTACTCAAAACTTGGCAACACTTAACTTGACTTAGAAGTCTGTTGAATTTTTATTTTCTATGTAAGTTCTAAAAGACGTTTACATTTTGAGATGCCATTTGTTTGTTTCCATTTCATTTTGAAATTTTGTCATACAAATTGACATTTATTTAAAAATAAATTTCAAAACTGATTATGATGCCAGATTGTATGCGCTAAGTGGAGTATAATCCTGGCTAAGTTGGCAAGTTTACGACAAGTCAAGTCAAATCTATACAAGTATCAGTAATGGGCCCTTAAGTTTCATGCAAGGAACTATGGCTGTCGGCTTATAGTCGTTCCTCGTTCGTGGCCGTCAGTTTGGCAGTTGGCTTCGTTTAAGTGCTTGCATAATTCGTTTTCACTTGACATCTGGTTACTTCGTAGTCAATTCGATAGTCGTTATTATTAAGTACACAAACTAAAAACTATGCATTCAAAATGAAATAGCTGAGCTATTTTTCAGTCAAAAATTCACCTTTGGACTTCAAATCTTAAAGAATTTTTGAACAAGTTTTGTTAATTTAGCCAAACTAAACCGAACTTTGTATCATTTCGTATTGACGGTTATGGCACTCCCACTGAGTCTCCAACCAACGTAAATCGTCATGGTTAACTGCATGTTATCGAATCCCGAGGATAACAGATAGATGTGTGGTGCAGCTCTATAGCTGATATTTAACCCATAACAGCCCTAGACTGCCTATTGCATCCTTTTAACAACCGTTAAATTACACTAATAAATCCAATCTTTTAGAGAACAGATAAAGAAAGTTCGTTGAATTGGAAAATTTAATGAGGTCAGACCATTCTTCTTCTTGTAGCGACGCGGATATTCTCCAAAAGTTTTGGTGATTTTGATGCTCCTCTTCCAGATATTAAGCCAGTACGTTCCAGAAATTAGCACCATTAAGCCCACCAAAGCGGAAACGATTTGACAGGATCACGTTTAACCTTCTAATTAAATTAACCCATCCTTCGTTGAGGAACTTGGGGTCGCCAGAGCCTTGTCTGCTGAATAAACAAGATTCGCCGCGGGTAGGTGAGGTTGACATCCATCAGTCGGGCAGAGGGCACTGATATCCGATCGTTTTCGTGTGCAGCAAATGACAATAATTTCAGCGAAAAACTTTGTAGCAGGAATCACCTCGAGTAGAGGAGGTTGTCAATTGGTTTGTAGCTACTATGCCAAGAAGGTATATATTACATTTAACAGTCCTTTAAAAAAGCGTCGTTTTAATAGTGAAAATTTTACAACTATCTAACAGTTCAGTAACGTGTTTTGCGTGTGGATTTGAAATTGAAACTACTTCGAAAGTCCGATGTTATCTTCGTCTCTTGAGCGACAGCAAGAACTCATACAGGAATTCGTTATATTCTTTAGCCCTTAGCGTATCTACAACATATGGGGAAATCCGCCAATCTTTGGTTTTTTTGGAGAAAACAATTTTTTTTGAAACATGGTATCACGCAAATATCTTCTTGTTAGGAACATTGAGGGGTAAATTGAAGCTATAATGCATCGCCGTTACTCGTCTTACATTATGCCTCAAAAAGATATAGTCAAAAGATCGAGCAAAATATATATAAATTGAGGTCGCAATGTTAAATATTTATTTATTTCAACACTTCTGTACCGATTATAAAGAAATTTTAACAAAATATGGAGATATATACAGCTGTTAGCTATGTAAAATTTTTTTGATACACGAGGCCCTGTTTTGTAGATATCGGTAAAAATATAAAACCGAATATCCGCGTAATATTTTTTACTGCAAAGTTTGCAACACATTTATTTTGACACCTTTCTACCGATTCTTTTGAAACTTTAAAAACATATAGATATGTGAATAAAGTACGTTTAGGTAAAAAAATTTTAATACCCGAGATCCGGTTTTGGAGATATTGATAAAAATATAAACCCGGAAAACCGAAAATTTGTTTACTTATTTAAACACTTCTTAACCGATTGTGTTGAAATTTTATCAGGCTGTATATACCTATATGGGGTATATTTAGGTAAAATTTTGTTGATACCCGAAACCCAGTTTTAGAGATATCGGCAAAAATATGAAACCGGGTAACCGTCAAATATTTCATACCCATTTGTTAATTTTTTCTCTACACCACAGTAGTATACCATCAATTGCCTCATCTTGGAATATTCGCTCAAGGAAAGTTATTGATGTTTGTACATGGGGCAAAAATACGAAATTTTCCTCAAAAATTGGCAATCGCCAAAATGTGTAGAAAAAAATTTTTTTTTTATTTTTGTACCAAATTTGTGTTTATTTTCATTTACTTTTAAATAAAAACTGGCTTAAAAATATACAAAAAAAAATGTCTGCACTTTTTGGCGATTGCCAATTTTTGTCGGAAATTTCGTATATTTGCCCCACGTACTAACATCAATAACCGTCCTTGCGTGAATCTTCCAATATGAGGCAATTGATGGTATACAACTGTGGTGTAGAGAAAAAATTAACAAACGGGTATGAAGTGATAAAACTAAAATTGTAGCTGTGCCCACGAAAAACATGCTCCTGAAAAAAATTTACGCAACCAAGTGCTTCCACTTTTCTGCCTTTACCTTCAAAATTGAAAGGGGCACATCGTATTTGAAGCTCCACGTATTTTTAGTTTCTGATAGGCTATTATCGTGCATAATCCAAATTTCAGTACTCAGTTGCCTCAAAAAGGGTATAAGCAAAAAACTGTCAATACTGAAAATGACAAAAAAGGTATCGCTCCTTTGATTGATGACAGTTTTGAGTATTGGAGGGGCCCATTAATTTTGCTCATACTTTTTGAATATCCGTCTCAAAAACAACATTCAGTTTGAATTCCATAGCGTTTCAATGATGCTTCAAAATTTTATCGAAAAAATTCAAAAAAAAAAAAATTAAGGGTATCGCTTGAAAAAGTGTAAAAATCGACGTTTTTTACGTCTCGAAGTTCTGCAAAAACTTACTATCAACTTTCTTGATTTTTAAGATCATCAGATCGGATAGCCAAAGGGTCAAAAGTAATGCCCTTGTACTTTTTTCTGGCCTTAAGTTTTTTGCCTGTGTAAAACCCGAGTATCCAAAAAAGTAAAAGTATGTGATTGAGAACAGAATGAGTGGAGCATGATGCAAACATTTTAGCCGACTTGCGGCTTTCAAATGTCTTTGGTGGTTTTTTCTTTGTACTCACCTTTGACAATCTTTTTTCCCAAGGATGTTTGATATTTAGTTCATACGAAAAATCCATATTTTTGATATAGATGAAAGTTTTAAACACTCTTTGGAAAAAAATGGTAAAAAATAAATACAAATTTTGAGGGACTTGTCTTTTATTAGACTAAAATTGGTATGGCTATAAAACTCCATACTCCAAATAATTCAGAGAATTATAAATAAATGAGCCCTTTATTTTGAAAGTGGCATAAGTCATTTCCAACTCATGGTCTTAAATGCATTGTTATTTTTGAACGAATGCATATATAGATGGTTCCAAAATTATAAAATAATAATAAGAATTGCATCTTTTGGATATTGGACTCTAACAAACTGGAGGCGAAGAGAGATACAAACAAATTATCACGGAACCTAAACGTCATGAAATGACTTATGCCACTTTCAAAATAAACGGCTCAAATAGTTCGAGGTTTCAGAAAATGTTATTGAATTTTCAAGTTTTTTTTAAAACTTTTTACAGCTTAGTTTGCAAAGTTTCAGTTGCAACCTTCATATGAGTTTTTTCTTAAACTATAGAAAATAAAAATAGAAGAATTTAGTTGACGAAATTTGATAAAAATTTCCCTTTAAGCATGACAATATTTTAGATAATTTGTAACGATTTCGAAAATGAAAAATCCGGCTACACTGTTAGTGAGGTTACACGATTATAATGCAAAATAAATATTTGAAAATAAATTAAGTGCAGATGACCTAATTTAAAAAACAAAGTCACATGCTGACATATGTACGCGAAATAAAGCAATTACACCCATATGCTTACTTACGAATGTATTTATGTATTGTTACACCGAGTGCTAAATGCAAATTTTATTTCACATAATTTCTCCAATAAAAACATTCATATTTACATTTATAAATGGATTTGTAGCAACGATAGATGTATGTATGTATGTATGTGTGTATCGTAGTACCGCAAATTATTGAAGTGCATTTCATTTCGTTTTGCATGAATAGGTAAATGGTAAATTTCAAATTCGCATAATTCCATAATTTTTAAATATGCATGGTTACATACATACATACATATATGTGGATGCATTCAACTATGTGTTTTTGTAGAGAAGTATTCCTTTTTTGTTACAATTTTTTTTTTAGAAAGTTAAGGGTGCTTTTGTAGGTAATTATGTTTGATCCATAAATTATTGGGTTTATGCAATTAACGTTATATCTTTGATATATTTTTGAGCCTAAATGCAATTATTTGTGGAAACCGAACATTATAATTTATTGTTTGGAATGTTTTATGCAAAAATACGTTTAGTTTTTCAAAATCGAATTGCATCACATGCAACCTTACATATGCGCAGTTTTTCAGTGAATGCTTAAATGGAAATTAGCAAAATATTCATACGCTGGATCAGTGGTACACAACGAACTTCGAATATAAACGCAAAATTGTTGTAATAGTATGTAGTTATGTAAGTGGCGAAAGCTGTAGAATTTCTGCAAGAATCGCCTGAAGTTGGTTGACTCGATATACATAAAGGCAAAAAACATGGCGGAACCATAAAGGTGTTGGCCGAAAATTAACTGCTTAGTATTTTTTTTTTTAATCTGATGCTAGCAGACCCGGCAGACGTTATTCTGTCCTAACTTTGGCCTGTCAGCGTAACTTTTAGGAAGCTTTTTCCACTTGTTTTCCCCTCCCCCCTCTCTACCCCTTTCTTTATCCGTTTATTCACTCCCGTCTCTTTCTCCCTCAACGTCTTTCCCTCCATTATTTTCCGCTCCTTTCATCCCTATCTCTATCTTTGTCTAACACTATCTCTTTCTCAGTCTCTTTTCTCTTCTCAATAGTTTTTTTAATTTTTCTTCATCCCTTATACCCAGTCCCAGTTACAGTCCCAGCCCAAGTCCAAGATCAAGTTCCAATCCCAGCCCAAGTCCAAGCCCCAGCCCCAGTCCCAGTCCCAGTCCCAGTCACAGTCCCAGTCCCGGTCCCTGTCCCAGTCCCAGTCCCCGTCCCAATTTCAGTCCCAGTCTAAGTCTGATTCCCAGTTCAAGTCCCAATCCCAGTCGATCTCTAGTCCATTGCCCGAAAAAAATGCGTCGTAAATATTAATCTAGGCTACCTTTATACCAAATTTCAGACAAATCGAACAATGAATAGAAATTGTTCGAACGAATCGGTTCCTGATCCACTTCCTGACATGAAAAGGTATCGTAAATACTAATACAGGCAAAGGGTTTCCAATATATAACATTTCAGGTAAATCGAAGTAAGCAGACATTTTATTTAAATAGATCAGCCTCTGCTTTACAGGGAGCCATTAGTATGAATTGGAAACTCTCGTTAAACCTCGAGTCTGCCCTAATAAGATGATAGTCAAGCCGATCTTGCTGTATTGGGTAATGGTCTGATTAGTATTAGTATACCAGACAGCTCTGGTTGGTATCAACAGAGCTCTTAGAATAAAACCTATATTTCCATTGATACTGCGGGCGAATCGGCGACTGTCCGATTACTGTTCAGCCTTCATTACATGTGGTATTAGCTTCCACACCTCAGGAATTGTATGCTATAGTTGTATCTGATCTCGCTTCCTATTGCTTCAAACCATTTTTAAAAGCCTCTTGATTGCGTGCTGAACCGGATGTAGACCAATTGTGGTCTACTCCTGTATAGATGAGCTTCAGCTAGGCAAAGGTTGTGTAGTCACTGTATTGGCAGAATTTGTAGGAAAAATTAAAAAAAGAGCAAATTGGATGATAAGCTCCGTCTTGGTCTCCTCAAAGGTAAATCGCAATAAGTATTGTTTTATTTTTTGTATATGTAAATTTGCACACTATGATCCGACACCTGGCAGTTGTCTATAATAAGAGTAATTCGAAGAGGTAAGTCTGAAATAAACCAGTCATTTCATTAGTAAGTATATGTATTAGACTGGTTCGATTTATTAACCGATATCGCGCCATTGATTTTTCGATAGGATTTGGGCTCAGGAAAAAAAATTTCCACCACGCATAAAAAAAAATGACGAATGGGTAAATTTTTCGACCAAAACATTCCCCAACACCCAAAAGAATATTTTTTTTGTAAAAAACTGTTATCGCCAACGTTTTTACAACAGTTTTTGGCAGAAAAAAAAATTTTTTTGAGTTTTGGGGAATGTTTTTGTCGAAAAATTTACCCTTTCGTCATTTTTTTTGCAGGCTCGAAAATTATTTTTTTGGGTATGCGTAGTGGAACTTTTTTTTCCTGAGCCCAAATCCTATCGAAAAATCGATGGCGCGATATCGGTTAACTTTCGTCCATACAAATCGACCCAGGTTAATATGTATAAATGTATGTATGTAGATATATTAACGAGCTGTGTTGGCCAAAATCTGGTATACATTTTTTCTAATTTTATTATTGAAGTGAATTGAACTCTGATTGGATTGGTCAACTAAAATAATATTTGAGGACATGTTATATGTTTACTAAATTTAAAACGTAAAATATTGACAAAGTGATGTCGGTCAAATTTCAATAATTATTGGAAATCAAAACTTAAATATTTACATAGGTTAAGCTATGTACGATTTGTGCGTGTATATAATGGTATACCCTGTAGGAAAATCTCTAGCAATTACTGCACTGTAGGAACTATAATCAATTCATTTCATTAGAATTAGCGCTGACAACCCTTTTATGGCAGAAATAAACTGAAGTATTTTCCAAACTACTGTCATGGGTCGAACCTATTTAGATCAAATTCTTTCTTCAATATTTAGATGTTACCGAGAACTTGAACCTAGTCCCTTAGATATGGTAGGCCAATACACTTTATGCACACCACGGCTGACGCATCTACACTGGCTTGTAGTTCAGCACTTAACTTGTTAGAAAAGTAGTGCAGATAGAATGGTTCACCGGCTTAATATCTGGAAAATTCGAAAGTTGTTGAAATGCATGTCTTGGTAGCTTGTGAACAATATAAACAATTTCCCACCAATTTCCTATTGTCTCAAATGTATTCTTAACCCCACAACTGTTGTTTTTGGCCTTTTACTCCTAAGTTATGCGTAAATTTGTCGATTCGATCAAAGAAAACTGTAAAGTGGAGAATGGCAAGGAGCACAACAAAAAAAATAAATAAACAAATGCATGGGTAAGTTCAATTGCTAAACTCATTAATGCGTAAAAAGGTCGCGTTAGCCAGTTAGCCTTTTGGATATGAGTACTGGCCTAAGAGATATCAACTTTAGAGGATTTGTTAACGACAGAAGCGTAAAAACGGCGTGTTATTTACTGATTCATTCTATTCTAATGCACATACACACACACATATATACCCATCTAAACACAAATTCCAAGAAGTGTTCAGCCGCATTTAAGCAACCGCAAAAACTATTTGCAGCTATGAAAGAGGCAAGCGTAAGTTGGCCGCCTGGGTGCAGTGGCTGAGCAACCTGAACTGTTTACTGCCCTTCATTAAGTATGCCCAGCTAAGCTTTATAGCTTTTATTTGTGTATGTGCGTTAATGTGCTTCTATGTATTACATAGCTGCTTGTATCTGTAAACAAGGGCCAATGCATTAGAGACAGTTGGGAACAGAGTAGTGATTTTCAAGGTACTGTGTACAGCAATGTCGGCAAAGTGGTAAGACAGGAAAGGAACAAATTTAGTGTTGAAAAAAAAGTTATTTCACGGTGCGTCACCTTCAAGAACAGCGATTACAGTGAAGGAAAATTAAAAAAAAAACAACGAATAGATTAGCTGCAATGATTACATACAGAACGGTAGAGTGGCGATTTGATTAATTTAAAACAACAACTAAATAAATTTTAATAGCTATGTCAGAGCTATTTAAGACTGACGAGATGAGTACTGAAGATAAAAAGCAATTGACATACATAAGTATCCATTCATCCACATTCAGAAAAAAACATTTACCTAAAATGAGGAAAAAATTTCCTAAAAAAATTATCTTTACACTCCTCAAACATTCTCGAAGCGCTCATAATTTATAAATCCGATATGAGTCCGAAGTATGTGAAAAATATTAGCTTCAGAATAATGATCCTATAAGAGTTTTTTTATGATTCCATTGTCAGGAAAATTAAGAGCCGTTTGCTAGGAATATACATATTGTAATGAATTCTGGGGATTTCTGACAATTATGCACCTTCTGCTAACGTTCGTATCGCTAAACTGTTGATTAATCACTCCAATATTCAGTATTGCAAACTGGTCTTTATTTAGAATACTTTGGTAGTAGTACTTCACAATTATACTCCGCAACCAATAGCGTGTTTAAATCAAAACTGATTCGTTATTACTCGGCTTGCGCTGCTTTTATACTTTCGGTTTCCTCATTCACCCATTTCTCCTAAGGTCTAGTAATTTAGCGAATTTCATGCTTGGTTACCAGCTATATGCATTAGGGCGGGTCGACTTAAAAATCGCTCATTGCTCTGTGTAAATCGTATTCTAGGGATCAAAATAAGATACTTTGCCGAAGGAACCATACCTCTACCCTTTGGGTCGAACTTTTGGGTAGGGGCAATTTCAATTCTACTGCTGTGTCTTGTGGTAACTTAAAAAAAAACAACACAAGCAATTTTACGATCTGCAATTGTGTCACAGTGATACCTACATTTTTTAAAACGGTTGAATAAAAAACCCACACAACTATGTTTACGACATTCAAATGCATCACAGTGATGCCTTGGTTTTAAAAGGGGGTTGGAAAAACGCTAATTTCTAATAATTTTTTTTAATTTCTTTTCTATTACTAAGTTAAATTCATTTTTTCATTTACATATGTTCTGACTAAATAAATTTCTAAAGAGAAAAATAAACTCCAAAAAGAAACAAGTAAGGAAGGCTAAGTTCGGGTGTAACCGAACATTACATACTCAGTTGAGGGATGTGGAGACAAAGTAAGGGAAAATCACCATGTTGTAAAAAGAACCTAGGGTAACCCTGGAATGTGTTTGTATGACATGTGTATCAAATGGAAGGTATTAAAGAGTATTTTAAGAGGAAGTGGGCCATAGTTTTATAGATGGACGCCATTCAGGGATATCGCCATAAAGGTAGACCAGGCCTGACTCTATAATTTCTTTGTACGATATGGGTATCAAATGAAATGTGTTAATGATAATTTTAAAAGGGAGTGGGCCTAAGGTGGGCGCCTTTTCGAGATATCGTCATAAAGGTGGACCAGGGGTGACTCTAGAATTTATTTTGTACGATATGGGTATCAAATGAAAGGTATTAATGAGTATTTTAAGAGGGCGTGGGCCTTAGTTCTATATGTGGAAGTCTTTTCGAGATATCGCCATAAAGGTGGACCAGGGGTGAGTCTAGAATTTGTTTGTACAATATGGATATCAAATGAAAGGTGCTAATGAGTATTTTAAAAGGGAGTGGACCTTAGTTCTATAGGTGGATGCCTTTTCGAGATATCGCCATAAAGGTGGGCCAGGGGTGACTCTAGAATTTTTTTGTACGATAAGGGTATCAAATGAAAGGTGTTAATGAGTATTTTAAAAATGAGTGGACCTTAGTTCTATATGTGGACGCCTTTTCGAGATATCGCCCTAAACGTGGACTAGGGGTGACTCAAGAATGTGTTTCTACGATATATGTATCAAATTAAAGGTATTAATGAGGGTTTTAAGGGCCCTTAGTTGTATATGTGAAGGCGTTTTCGAGATATCGACCAAAATGTGGACCAGGGTGATCCAGAACATCATCTGTCGGGTACCGCTAATTTATTTATATATGTAATACCACGAACAGTATTCCTTCCAAAATTCCAAGGGCTTTTGATTTCGCCCTGCAAAACTTTTCATTTTCTTCTACTTAATATGGTAGGTGTCACACCCATTTTACCAAGTTTTTTTCTAAAGTTATATTTTGCGTCAATAGACCAATACAATTACCATGTTTCATCCCTTTTTTCGTATTTGGTATATAATTATGGCATTTTTGTCATTTTTCGTAATTTTCGATATCGAAAAAGTGGGCGTGGTCATAGTCGGATTTCGGCCATTTTTTACACCACTACAAAGTGTGTTCAGGTAAGTACGTGAACTGAGTTTAGTAAAGATATATCGATTTTTGCTCAAGTTATCGTGTTAACGGCCGAGCGGAAGGACAGACGATCGACTGTGTATAAAAACTGGGGGTGGCTTTAACCAATTTCGCCCTTTTTCACAGAAAACAGTTATCGTCCTAAAATCTAAGCCTCAACCAATTTTCACAAGGATTGGTAAATTTTTGTTCGACTTATGGCATTAAAAGTATCCTAGACAAATTAAATGAAAAAGGGCGGAGCCACGCCCATTTTGAAATTTGCTTTTATTTTTGTATTTTGCTGCAACTTATCATTACTGGAGTTGAATGTTGACATAATTTACTTATATACTGTAAAGATATTAACTTTTCTTTTAAAATTTGAATTAAAAAAATTTTTTTTTTTAAAGTGGCCGTGGTCGTTCTCCGATTTTGCTAGTTTTTATTAAGCAGACATATAGTAATAAGAGTAACGTTCTTGCCAAATTTCATCATGATATCTTCAACGACTGCCAAATTACAGCATGCAAAACTTCTAAATTAACTTCTTTTAAAAGTGGGTGGTGCCACGCCCATTTTCCAAAATTTTACTAGTTTTCTATTCTGCGTCATAAGTTCAACTCACCTACCAAGTTTCATCGCTTAATCCGTATTTGGTAATGAATTATCGCATTTTTCGATTTTTCGAAATTCTCGATATCGAAAAAGTGGGCGTGGTTATTGTCCGATATCGTTCATTTTAAATAGCGATCTGAGATGAGTGCCCGGGAACCTACATACCAAATTTCATCAAGATACCTCAAAATTTACTCAAGTTATCGTGTTAACGGACAGACGGACGGACGGACGGACGGACATGGCTCAATCGAATTTTTTTTCGATACTGATGATTTTGATATATGGAAGTCTATATCTATCTCGATTCCTTCATAGCTGTACAACCAACCGTTATCCAATCAAAGTTAATATACTCTGTGAGCTCTGCTCAACTGAGTATAAAAACATAGGCATTTCAAAGTGGGATTTTTCAAAATTTGCCCCTACGACCAAACATCATAATTCGTTTTAAGTATGGTTCCTTCGCAAATTTTCTTATTTTGATCCCTAGAATATGATTTTCATAGAGCAATGGGCAATTTTTTTTCCTCCCCACAAATCGACCCGGCCTAATATACATGTATATTTGTTGCTTTTAGCCATATACTTGTGCATGTGTGAGTAACTATTTCTTCTGATGGCTACATATTTGTATGGGTGAGATATCTCTTCGTCGCCTTCTACATAAGAGTGGTTGCTTTATTGTTGTTGTGCTTTTAGTAGTAGCAGCTAAGTGATGCAAATATTCGTCACAATATGTACAGTTACAAAGCAGCTTTGAACAAATATTCATATTTGATTATGGGAAATTTTTTATGTTTATAAAAATTTGATTGTGTGCAACTAATATTTGATGTTTGTTTGAACTTTTCCTGCTTTCTTGTTGTGTGTTAATATGGACTTGGTTTATTTCATTGTTGCTGACCCTCTCCATTCATAATCAGAAGTTTAAGTACTCAAGATATTTTCTGGTAGATCTTCAAATAATTATAGTCTCCTCGGTTTGCAGTTCATATGGATACGGCCCCTTTTAATTCCAGGGATTTCATCCAAACTATCTGCTTAGACCATTTTCCCAAACAACGATTTGAGTATGCTTCCCCATTTTGGTATCCTTTAGTATCCTTATCCAAATGTTAAAAAGATGTACATATGTAATTCAAAAACAAAAATGGAAATATATGTATGTACATATGAGACTTTTAAGGCCGTATGTGCTGAAAGTTAGCTGTTTATGACGCCAATGTTTGTCATACATATATGAGTCACATTCAGGGTCCTATCGTATATGAAAATAGGCTCATATCGGACGACCATCACAAGAAGGGAACAGCATTTACATCGGATTCCTAAATGAGGTCATAAAGAGCGTCATAAAGAGCTCCAATTAATCTTTCCTTTTTGATTCCTTTAAGATTCCGAATATTTGCTGGACATTAAGGGAAATTTTATTTAATAATGGTTGAAGTGACCACACGGAGAGGTAGATTTTTACCGGACCCAGTTTCTAACCGGACACGATTACTACTGCAAACACCTGCACAGATTGAGCAAGGTTGATAACCGAAGCTGCCTGTACTGTTCGAAAATAGACGATGTACGCCACACCTTCTTCGAATGCGGGCACTTCTTCGATCAGCGAAGGAAGGTAGAAGAGATACTTGAGGACCTATCCCCGGGCAGTGTCACCAATAACATGACCTGCGAAGGGAAAGATGGGATATGGTCAGCACATAAGTGAGGCATGTACTTATCAGTAAACGAGAAGAGGGATGCCTAGCCAATTACCGTGGGTGTATCCATGAAGTTCATGTAGCGCCCACCCGTACCCAAAATAATGCTAAACGCGGTCCCAGGTACCGGGATTTACGCGCGCCGTGGGAGGTTAGGTTTTAGTGGGTAGCCCTTCATGGAAGAAAGGAGTCCTACACTCGGGGAGTCTCGCAGTGCGGCTTTAATATACCGGTTCGTGCATAAAGCATTTCCTCCTTCTTACATGTAGGTACTATTTACATAGCTCTGAGAATAGGAGTACTCGACAGTAAAGTTGAGCACCTCGACAAGAAATCCACTGCCCTAACAATTTTTTTTTTATATTTTTTATACACTTTTCTCAATTTTTAAGGAAATTATTCCTTTAAACAAGTAAAAAAAACTTAATTTTTGAGAAAATTACTTGTCTAGTTTAATTTTATGGCGCGAAATTAATCCCATTTTTTCTTCGTTTTCAGAAAGTTTTTGTGAACTGAGATTGGTATATTGCAGGGCGCAACAGGTAACTGTGGCCTACAATGTGAAAGTGTCGGTCGGAAGTCGTGATGCTCCGAAGCCACCATCATATTTTCTTATTGTATTTTACCAATATATAGGAAAAAGGAAAGGAAAAAAGATGAAGAGTGAGAGGTAGAATAGAGGGCGTAAGGCGAGGTAGAGGAATAAGAAGAGATTGACATAGAGGTAAAGGTAGAGGTAGAAGTAGAGGTAAAGGTATAGGTAGAGGTAGAGGTACAGGTAGAGGTAGAAGTAGATGTAGAGGTAGAGGTAGAGGTAGATCTAGAGGTAGAGGTAGAGGTAGATGTAGAAGTAGAGGTTTTTTTTCCTTAGGTCTCTACACGCTAGCCGCGCTTCGAGAAAATGTATTATTTCTTTTCTTGTACCTTTTCATGTATATAACTTTAATTTAAAATTATTATAACTTAATATATACATGCATGTGAGTATAGTTGGTGATATGATTTTATGGAACAATACTGTCTGCAACTGGATACAGACGTGAGTTTAAATATCAGGTATTTAACTTAGCATACAGTAATGAATATTTGTTATTGCAATGAATTAAAGATTTTTAGTGAGCTAAATATATTACTAATAAATTTCTTGAAAGGCTCGATCAATTCTTGATTCCGTAAATTATCTATTATGTTGTATGGTTGTATGTTGAGCTCCTTGCAAAGGGTTTCATGAATTCTTCTCGCATTCTGGTACCTGGGACACGAGTAGATTAAGTGACTAATTGACTGTGCTTCTCCTTTGTTGCATGGACATACGTCTGTATCAATAATATGGAAGCGCTTCAAGTAGGCTTTGCAGAAACTGTGACCAGTTAAGCACTGCGTCATTTCGAATGAAATTCCAAATCTTTCACTGTATATCTCTGCTTCTTTTGACGACTGAAGGTCGAGGTAGAGGTAGAGGTAGAGGTAGAGGCAGAGGTGTAGGTAGAGATGGAGGTGGAGATGGAGTTAGAGAATGAGGGAGAGATAGCTGTAAATGTCGAGGTAAGGCGAAGCCTATGGAATGCTTTATGACGGTGTGCTACAAATCAGCCTTCCCGGGGGCACGCAGGTTGGCTATATATATGATATTGTCGTAATAGCATTGGCCAACAAACTGGATCTACTCCAAACATTATGTAATGACGACGAAGGGATAATAAAGGAATGGCTGAGGAACGTGGGGCTGAATATGGCTACCAAAAAGGCAGAAGTGGTTTTGATGAGCTCAAAGTGGACTGTGGTCTTAACCATTGGAAATTTTCAAATAAAAGCCAAGCTTTTCCTGAAATATTTAGGCGTAAATTTTGACTCTAACCTAAATTTCAAGGAGCGCCTCAAAGCAGTGAGCGAGTATAGTGTTAGTGGAGCCCTAGTGCGTATAATGCCCAACCTCGGCAGCCCAGGCGAAGCTACCTGTCATCTACTATTCAACGTAACTAGCTCGATAATATTATATGCAGCACCAATATTGCACGGATCTTCAATGACCCACCAAAAAGATATACCAGCAACCTATCGTATTACTGCTCTAAGAGTATCATTTGCATACGGACTATGTCCGACGACGCGATCCTTGTTATATCTCGGAATAGCCCGTCTGAAAACGGCAAGAAAAGTGCAAGTTCACGAACAATAGATAGATGGCAGGAACGGTGGGAACAATCGAGGAAAGGACGCTGGACCTTTATGTTAGTCCAGAATATAGCGGAATGGTACGAGCGGAATCACGACAAACTAAACTACCACCTCACGCGGATATTTAGTAGGCTGGTTCAAGGAGTATCTACATAAGCCTAAGATAGAGAAAGATCCTTTATGTCCATAAAGTACCACCGCGTAAGAAAGCACATAATACGTGATGTTTCATTGCCCTCGTTTTCACGGTGAAAGCCTCTCTGTAAACATATTTTTTGGAAAGGAGACTTCCATTAGGAATTTAGTTCCTCTAATGTGCAGTAAAATGGATTTTCTAAAGATGACGCGATTGATGCATTCGCAGTAAAATACGCATGCGAAGTATTGGCGACGAAATCGCTTTTCCCCCCGTGATGTTATGCCTACCGGCGGTACCGCAGGGTGTGGATAAATGAACAGGATTAGCCTGGCTTCATTGGGCCACTTGAGGGCAGTGCGCTGCCCCAACGTTCAACAAAAAAAGTTAAGGTAGAGAGAGGTAGAGAGATAGACAGAGGCAGGATGAGAGTTGGGGTGAGAGGGAGGAAATGTGGTAGATTTAGAGTCAAATATACAAATTCCTCGAAAGCCACCCAGAAATATGAGGGTAAATCAAAGCTAGATATAAAAGATATGAAGCTTCAATTTTGGTCCATAAGTCCACTCGCACCCACACGTTTTTTACACAAACTTAAATCCTACATAATAAATTAATACACGGTCGTTTGGTTTCGGGAAAATAAATCGAAATCTGCCAATTTTTTCTCCACCAACCGACTATAAAGCATCATCAAGAGACATTTTATAGATGTTGATGCACTGCGAGTGCCTCCACAATACCAAGAACTTTGAATGTTACAGCACTCATCTCAAAGTCACTTCATTTGTGTGTGTGTTTCTATTACTTCTCTAGGAACACAGCTCGAGTCCTTCAACAATGACAAACAGGCTAAAATACATACATTCCAACAACTGTAAAAACTCTTAATTACGTGCGACAAACTAACATATGTGTAAAGATTTATTTGCCTTCATATGTACGTTGTGTATGTATGCATACAAAAAATACAACTTGCACTTTCCACACGTAGCCATACAGACACGAGAACTCAAAGAATTATTTACGCATAAAAGATGTATCTGTACAATACAAATCCAAAAGCGACGCAAGAGACGTAGCAGATACACAAAGTCAATGGGTGGATTTGTTGCATGCACAGGGTGAGGTCTGGTGGAACAGCGCTTGAACACGCGTTTTTGGCGCAGTGGCAACAGCGCCTGTCACACTTGCCGTGAACACCCATTGTCAATGTTGGCATCGATTTTTGTTCGCTGCACTAGCTTATACATCTACAAATTCATATACATAGTGCAGAAAGAGTTCTGCATACATCTCGCAATGAGTTTGCAGGCAGCACTTAGCTTCCCTCATAAAAACACGTCCCTGACGACTTGTATGCTCTTCATACGACTGAAGTGGCTGCTCAAGAGTCGTACGCCTTAAAATTATCTTAAGCAGCTTAGCAGCGCTGTGGCAGAGATCAACAACAGAAAAAAAGGAAAAGTTATGCCATTGAGGTAAGGCAATGCCATTTGCCACCTCATACATATCCATCTGCCAGCCCCACCCTTTTCACACTGCTCAGTCGTGTAACGAAGCTACTTAAACTAGATACTAAAGTTGCGTCAGCCGGTGGTGCAGCGAAAGTTCTCAAGAAAGAGTATGACCAAAAATAAAAATTCCTGCAAACTTTTTAAGAGAAAGCTATAAGATTATAGTAGTGGCACGCAGCTGCGAGTAACATGGCGGTTTTTACAGAGCCTCATAAACTGCGAGCAGATAAAGGTAACTTATATACTCTCTTTTAAGTCTCACTGTACTTATGCACATACCTCACATTGTAAAGTGGAGCGCATCGATTTGAAAGAGAGAAATATACCTATAACTGGTGTAGAGACTGTAATCACTGGCTTTTCGGTGCAACTGGCCTTCACACACACACACACACTGCGCCAACTGTCACGAAAATCCGTTGGTAGCAGGTGCAGCAACAAATATGCTCTGCAAAAACCAAAGCTAGGTAGCAATGTCTGCAATGTGGCTAAATTCGATACGCACACAGGCATAACAGTATTGAATCTAAAAATAGCTTTAAACTGTTACTTTGGCTGTTGCTGTTACTGCTACTGCTGCTGCAACCACTGCTAAGTTTGGGGCAATTTTGCAGATGCTGCAAATGATGGTTGCAGTGTTGCAGGGGAGTTTGACTTTGCAGAACTTGGAGAATGGTTAAGCGAATATGTGGAGTAGAGCGAAAGTAGAAGGGGCCATTTGTACAACAATAATTCTTGCTCTTGCAACGAGTTTGGTGCAGAGCTGTTTTGCAGCTACCAGCTGATTGTTGAAAAGTCATAGCACATGGCCTGAAGGTGATTTTTTGCGGCGGCTTATTTTATTATTTGAAATGAAATGAACAAGTTAAATGTCTGGTCAAAGAAGTATTGGGTGTGTTTATGTATGTAAGTAAACATATTTGCCAACAGTATAAATTGATTTTTGTAAGTGAGGCTGAAATGTGGGCTAGGAAAGTTTCTTTGGTCCTACACTCGATAAACTTAACTTGCAATTCTTAATATCTCCCAACGGATTGAGGCTGATTGACTACGTTCCGGCACGAAATATGGTCATCTGCAGTACCAGGCTTCAGAATAAATACATACATCCAGTCATTTGGTTATCATCCGATCGAAGAACACGAAACCAAATCGATCGCATCGAAAACAACAATGCTTCCTGTAGGTGTGGACCTACGTAAGGATGCGGCAATGCGCTGTATACTGGAGATTTGTAGTGCCGCTAAGTAGAAACAGAGACAATTATTTAGAGCCTCAGATGCTGAGCCGAAATTTCTACATTAAGTACTTATCTTCATTGCTAGCTAGCGAGCCCGATACCCTAATCTCCGATGACGGAAAAAACGTTCCGGTACCATACTTTGACAAAGTGAATATGGCATTATCCCGGATAAAGCACAACAAGGCGTCGGGTAATGACAAACTACCCGTCAAGCTGTTCGATCTAAAACCAGTACACCCTTGCAAACAACTGCCAATACATCCGTTTTATCCAGAAAAGCATAAGAAAGCCCTAGGCAAAATCCACACAGAATTGGTGACCGCCTTTGCCATGACGCGCCCGGTGAACACTGCCATCAATATACAACATACATATATATTACTCTTGCAGTAGAGGAAAGCACAATACTGAGGAAGACAGGAGTCTCCCTGGCCCAACTCCGTTCTGGATACTATAACAGGTTAAACTCTTACATTTCCAGAGTCAACCCCGACACATAAAATGTATGTCCTGTATGCGATGTGTCCCCACATGACACCAATCCTTTTTTTCAATTGTGGTGTGGAACCTTCTCCTCAAAAACCAATCTCCCTATGGTCCACCCCTGTTGAAACTGCCAGTTTCCTTGGACCTCCGTTAGACCTCTTTGATGACAATTTGTGAGTGGTCGCACCCATTGAATGGTGTGAAGCACTGCTATCACAAAACCAACAACAACACGGAGGCGAAGAGTTGGTAAAGAGTATGCATCAACTCCTATGCAAAATATGGTGGGACGAGCGTTTGCTTTTAGATTGCAATTTAGGTTTGCTCCACCCAATGCACAAGAAAGGCGATCACACATATCGCATTTATTACCGCTGAACAAATATGCTTAATATCGCGTATAAGGATCTATCTAGCGTATTATATGAAGGACTAAAGCTAAGGTCAACTAACTGATTGTTCGTTATCAGAGCAGATTCAGGGTTGGTAAATCTACTATGCATCACATAACGAAAGCCAGATCCTGGATAAGAGTCACGATAAGCAAAGCGACCATCGCTTTTTCGACTTCAGTGCAGCTTTGAAAGCGCAAAAAGGTGTTGTTTGTAGGCTGTTTTGCCTGAATTAAGCTCGCTGCAAAGCTAATAAGGCTGTTTTACAAAATGACGTTAAGTAATACCACAAGCCAAGTAAGAATTGGAAGGGATCTCTCGGAGCCGCTAAAAAGCCAACGAGGCTTCAGACACGCCGACTCCTCTTCGTGCGATTCCTTTAACCTAGGAGCGTACAATTGCTGGCGTATGCTCATAATATTGATATCATTGACCTAAGAAAAGACCCCAAAAGTTCTACCTTCTTTGTCTTGAAGAGAGGTGGGTCTTGTGGTCACTGAGGACAAAACGAAGTACATACTTACTATCATTCAAGGAAAGATCGGCGCGTTCGTGCCATGGCCGCTACATCAATTTTAACGGATATAAATTCGATACTGTGAAGGATTCGTCTATCTGGAAACCAGCATTAACAACCAAAACTATTTCAGCTTAAAAATCCAACGAAGAATAGCTCTTGCCAGCAAGTGCGACTGTTGACAATTGAAAGGGGCGCACTACACAAGCCTTTTAATCATTTTGGTGTTTAAGTCACCTTTTATGACAGGCATAGCGGCCGCGGGTATATTCTAAGCCCCCTAACCTGCTGGGGGATTGGATCGGAGTCATGGAAGGTGTCGAGAGAAGCCCTTGGAGTGGCCGATAGAAAAGTTCTCCGGAAGGTCTTTAGTCCAGTCAGTGCTGCCGATAGCTAGTATCGAAGAAGGTATATTAATGGATTGTATGAGCTTTATGCAGATATGAAGATAATTCAACGAATATGAACGAAATCGATCCGGCAAAGAAAGTATTTCAAACAACATCTGTAATTCGAAGTAGACGAAGTGTGAGATATCCACTGACTTAGGAGACAGGTGGAGTAATACTTGATCATTTGGTACTTACAAATGGCTTGAGGTATCTCGAAACAGGGATAGCTGGCAATGAATGGTGAATGCTGCTCACGTACAAAACCAAAGTCGCAGATTTTCAATCCCCCTTTCTCAACGGTACCGAACTGCCGATGTCCTCAAGCATAAATTACCTCGGCTTTGAAATCGATAGATATTGAAAAAATAGAATAGATAAAGCATGCATTGCATGTTAGTTCTTCGAAAAAATATTCAGCAGAAATATGGGACCTTAAAATCAAGCTAAACACAATTTTTGTGAGGCCAATACTAACGTGCGTATGGTTGCTGGACCTATACATGTACTAAAATTAAAAAAATTTGAGCAAATTCCAACGGTCAGTCTGCAATGAGGTTAGGAAAGAAACAATAGCACTATGAGCCGGGCTAAAAGTTCTAAACAAATATTCACAATAACTGCCACAACAACAGGGCCACTGGTGCAACACTTAGAAAGACTGCAAAGAAAAAGGTTTTTTTATTAACTTCCTTTGCGATTGTCCTCCTATGTATATTATGAGGTTCATGACCTTCGATAGGTTTGTGAGGGAAGTGTCAAAATATTCCTTAACTATTACAAGTACATGTGTTACTTCGGGCCAGTCCTTCTGGCAGCAATCCACCGACCAAATAATCCAGACAATAGCTTAAACTGCGTCGTTAAACTTGTTGTGAGCTTTTACAGTTCAGCAGCGCCTTTGTGTGTCTTTTATATTTTGCTAGTTGTTTTTAGTCATCAACTAGATTTAAACAATTCTCCACGAATAATCGAAATATGTTTCGATGGCTGAGTTTTTCATTCAGCCAAATAAATTTGTGCCATTTAAACGGAGAAGAATACTATGCATGATGTACGTATGGGTGATCCCTAAGCACGCTTTGAAGCCATACGGTTGGGGAGGGGCGGTAAAATAAGGTCAACGGGCATAACGTCAATTGACCTTATCATCTTTTCAAAGGACCACAAAATCTATTGAAGTTATTATCATATGAAATGGTCGAAAATTCAAATCAAACGTTAATTAATTTGTTTCGCACGTCTATGTATTAAAATGTGAAAAACTGTTGAACCACTGTTACGTTTTACTATTTTTGATATATTTTTGTTCAGTCGAATGGAGGGAGAAACTATTTTTAAATTTCTATACCTTTCATGAAAATGATATGGTATATTAACTTCGTCACGAATCCCAATATTGTAAGTTCTTAAAGGAAAATAGATAGACCCACCATTAAGTATACCGAAATAATCAGGATGAACAGCTGAGTTGATTTAGCCATATCCGTCTGTCCGTCTGTCTGTTTGTATGCACACTAGTCCCTCATATCTTGATGAAATTTGGTGAGCTGGTGTATTTACGTGTCCGATTATACATTTGTCGGAGCCGGCCGGATCGGACCACTATAGCATATATTCGCTATACAACCGATTTTTCATAAAAAGAGGATTTTTGTCATATCTTCGTCAAAATATCAGGTTGAAGCTTCAAACTTCACCATATGCTTTCATATATTACACATATTGTTGTCTGAAAAAATGGATGAGATCGGTCGTATATATAGGATATATCTCCCACAACCGATTGTTCAAATAAGAAACTTTTCGTAATTACTGCCCCAATTTAAGAGCTAGAGGCTTAAAATTTTACCGAATGCTTACGTATATAGCATATATTGTCGTCTGAGCAAATCACAAGAGATCGGTGGTATATATATTATATACCCCATATAAACTGTCATTTTTGACCCTTTCTTACGGCTAGAAGTTTCAAATTTCATCAAATACTTACGATTATGTCATATATTGTTGAAATAAGTGATTCGTAGTCATAGTTTTTACATGCAGACCACACAAAACGCTTTACAATTGGTCTCTAAGTATTGCCTTTGTTGCTATTCCCTTTAATCCACCATTTTAGGTACATACTAATCTATATGCTGTTTAATCCTAATGGTGTGGCATTTTTTAGGCGCGCAAAGCGAGCAACAGGGCATTCATATGACTGATTGGTTAAAGGCATCTGCCTTTACACTGGTATGAATGTCGTAGATTCGAGTTCAATACTCAGCTCCCGAGAAGCTAGCTGATGAAGAAGTGAAATTCAGAAACATGTCCTAGTAACCATCGCTGTTTGTAAACTTTGCAATTCTTCTCTAATATCAATAACAAAACAATTGTATGTATAAAGATACAAGTCTCGCTAATTAAATACATATTAAATTTTTTTATTTCAAATTTGAGAGCACATAGCTCTGTTCCTATATTTTGATACCATTATAGTTAAAAATCGGATAAAAAAGTAGCCAGCGGCTCTTTTTTTCTCTATTCCGGTCTCACTTTGGTAAGAAATCGGTTTCAAAGTAAGAATAATCATTCAAATAAAAGTTTGGAATGAAAAAAAAACCGGTGGGGTTCCTTTGAAATACGCGGAACATATTCAATTTAGCGTATAAACAGTCCTGCGGAAGTTTTTTTTCTTTGTCTTGGCCTTGGTCTTTATTTCCTGCATTTCGTTATGGTATTTATTCCGAAATGGTCACAACGTCAAATCGGAAATTTCCTAAGTAGGCAATAAGTCAAATTAAGAAAGGTCTTAAAATCAATTAACCTTTTAACCATTTGAAGAAGTCATAAGCCCAACTGATTTTGTGACCACTTGAAAGGGTCATAACGTATTTTGACCTTTTGGCCGTTGACCTTATGTCACCCCATCGGCGGAACCCTATCTTGCAACTAAAAGGTACCGTAAAAAGTTTACAATTTATTTCAGCCAACAAACCGGTTATAATACGGCACAAACTTCGCTTAATCGAATAAGCTCTCCACCTTGTTCGTTTAGATGTCCTAATGCCCGGTTTTCAGTACCAGTTTAAACTTTAGTTAAAGTTGACTAGAGTTTAACCTTGCCACTTTGTTCGATAACATAAAATGTTGCTACTCATCTCAGCTTAAGCGGCCAAAGTGGCAGGGTTAAACTCTAGTCAACTTTAACTGAAGTTTAAACTCGCACTGAAAAACATGGCATTATTGGCGGGCCTATATTTTCTTCTATTGTGTAAATGAACAATTTCACGTTCATGAAAGGTATAAAAGCAACTAACATAAAGCTATCAAACGCATGTTACCACTCTACCCCAATAGCGGTAATGCAGTGTACTCCGACAGTATCTGCAACAGTAGCTCGTTTGCTTTGGAATTTCGGGTCATTTTACGAGTAGATATAAAGATACACAACAAGAACATTTATACTGGTCTCACGTGGTCAAATGTTCAGAGGGCAACACAGATAAAACAAAACAGACACACATTGCTAACAAAATTGTATGCGTTCTGAAAAGAAAAAGACGAAAAGAGTAAAAGCAACAAATTTACAAATTTCAAGTCGAAATCCGCAAGTCTACATATAATTTGTGTCATTTTGTAATTTATTTATGTTAAAGTATGCCTTAATTTGTTTAAGCGTCTGCAATAACAACTGAAACGTGAGTTACTTTTAGGGCCGAGGCATAAAGTCAGCAAAATTTGCCACCAAGAAATTGCTGGAAATTGCAAAATTTCAACGAAATAAATTACTATGCATACTTTAAACGATTTATGCGCCTGTGGAATTTTCATTGTTTTCTAGAAAATAATAAAAAATACGAAAATTTTGGAGATATTTTGGTAATCGTTACGTCGAATATACATACATATATTAAGTACATTTAAAAGCATATACAAAAAGCCTGTCCATACGATACTAAATTGGGATTTGAAAATATTCAACACTTTGCTCGCGACGTGCCTGTCCAAACGTCGGGTCTTAATTCATACGCCATTCGTTTGGCAGAAGCGGTTTCGAAAATGCTTCTTTGAGAGCTGCAATATTATTGCTAGCCATACTGCAACCTCTTCGTACAGGCATATTAAATCAATGTATTCTCAACAATTTCCCTTTTTGTTTCAATTCTATTGCTGCTTGTTTATTTGTTTGTGTTGGAATTTCTGTCAGACTTCGACGATTTCCCGATGAAATAATCCATTTTATGTTAGTTCGCTACTAGGCCCAGAATAACCCAACGTCGGATGTGGTATCTTGCTTTAAAATTATTTTATAGAATTTGAAGTAGTTGGACACATGAATCCGGGCTAAATAAGAAATGAGAGCATGAACTAAGATTGAAAGGCTCCGTTTGGAATAGTGTAAGGACAAAATAGGCGAAAAATGATTCGCTTATAGCTACAGAGTTTGCTGAATTGTGGATAGTTAAGTGCTATATTCTACAAGGCAGCCGAAGGAGGCGATTAGCAATTCAACTCTTCTTTCGAGACCAAAAAAACTGTTGTTTGAGGAAATTTCTTCGAGAAAGTAAAAAAGTTAAAAGTTTGCATTTATTACACAACTTTAGCAAATTGAAGCTTCAAACATTTTTTTTATGTAAAGGTTATTCGGCTCTTTTCCGGTTTCAGCTTCTTTACATTAGTCTTTTCCGGATATAGTTTCAATTTAAGCTCCGTTTTCTACTATTTCGGTTCCGATTTCTTTTCCGGTTCTGGTGTCTCCCCGTTTTCGATTACTTTTTCGGTTCTCGTTGAATTCCTGGTCTGGGTTTTCTTTTCCGGCTCCGGCTTTTACCGATTTCGCTTTCTTTTCCGATTCAAGTTTCTTTTCCGGTTCAGGTTTCTTTTCCCTTCTCTTTCCTGGTTCCGTTTTACTTTCCGCTTCTAGTTCAATTTACGGCTCCGGTTTCTTTTTTGCCATTAGTTTCATTCCTGGTCTAGGTTTTTTTTTGGCTCCGGTTCTCATTCTATTTCCGCTCTCGGTTCCTTTTTGGCTCCGGCTCCTTCCAGTTCTATTTCAGGTTCTAATTTCTTTTTGACTCGGGTTTCTTTTCTGGCGCCGTGTTCTTTTTTGATTCCAGGTTTTTTTTTTCGACTCCAATTTATTTTCCGATTCTAGTTCAATTTCCGACTCCTTCTTCTTTTCCTCTTTCAGTTCCAGCTCTATTTCAAGTTTCGATTTCTTTTTTGACCCCGGGGTCTTTCACAGCTTCGGTTTTTTTTAGTTTCAGGTTCTTTTTCCTTCCGATTTCTTTTCCGTTTTAAGTTTCAACTTCCTTGTTCTTCCCCAGTTTCGGTTCCAGTTCCATTTTGGCTTCCAATTTCTACTTTGGTTATGGCTTCTTTTACATTTCCGGACTCTTTCGTCCTCGGTTCAGATTTCGTTTTTATGTCATGTTCTTTTTATACTCAGCTGAGTAGAGTCCACAGGGTATATTAATTTTGTTCGCATAGCGGTACCCCGTAACGCCATAAACTAATAGAGTTATATATAGACATCTATATATCAAACTGATCTGGGCGAAAAAAGAAATTCATTTAGTTATGTCCGTCGGTCCGTCCGTTCGTCTGTCCGTCCGTAAACACGATAACTTGAGTATCTTAATGAAATTTGGTATGTAAGTTCCTGGTCACTCATCTCAGATCGCAATTTAAAATGAACGAAATCGGAATATAACCACGCCCATGAAAATGAAAAATGAAAAAAATGCCATAATTCTATATCAAATACGAAAAAAGGGATCAAACATGGTGATTGTATTGGTTTTTTGGCGCAAAATGTGACTTTAGAAAAAACTGTGTAAAATGGTTGTGACACCTACCATATTAAGTAGAAAAAAATGAAAAAGTTCTGCCGGGCGAAATCAAATCCCTTGGAATCATGGCAGGAATACTGTTCGTGTTATTACATATATATATAAATTAGCGGTACCCGACAGATGATGTTCTGGGTCACCCTGCTCGACATTTTGGTCGATATCTCGAAAACGCCTGCAAATATAAAACTAAGGGCCACTCCCTTTTAAAATACTCTTTAATACCTTTCATTTGATGTCATGTGGAATGTGTTTGCAGTGTTACCCTATGCTCATTTTCCTACATGGTGATTTTCCCTTATTTGATAAAGGACGAAGGAAAATCGTTCCAAAAAACGTCACCTTTTGTCTATAATTTGGTCGATATTTCCCAAACATATGTGATATGGATTAAAAACTACTTATAAACAATCTACGAAACCCTATGAAACCAACGAAGCTAAGCTGTCAGCTGAGTATGTATTATTCGGTTAGCCCTCCTTGCTTGGTTTACTATGACTTGATTTCCGGTTCCAGTTCAATTTTCGATTCATTGTACTTTTCCAGTTTCGTTCCACTTCCATTTTAAGTTCCGATTTTTATCTGATTCCGTATTCTTTAGCGGTGTTGGGTTCTTTTGTAGTTTCTGGATGTTTCTGGATCTTTTCAATTCCGGCTCGTTTTCGGTTCTCTCTCTTTTCGAGTGTTAGTTGCAGTTCCATTTCAGATTTCTGGTCCATTTTATTTTCCTGTTTCGGTTCCGGATCCATTTAAGCTTCTGGTTCCGAAATCTTGCTTGATCACGGTACTATTTGCCGTATCGGTTCCAGTTCCATTTCAAGTCTCAGATCATGTGCCTTTTCTCATTCCTTGTTTTCTACCAATTTCGATATCCATTCCATTTCAGTGCTGATTTCATTTTTGTTTCCGGTTGAAGTTCCCTTTCCGTTTTCAGTTCTAACATAAACATGAAGTGCCGTTGCCGATTTCCTTTTCGGTATTGAAATATTAAATTAAGGGTTTCTTTTTCAATTTTTTTCCTACAAATGCATGGACTTACATATTTTATGAGGACACAGAAACGCATTTGTTAAGGCAACACCACCTTTGACATGGCCGAGGGCTTGCTTACTTTTCACTACCAAGTGGGGAAAAGTTTTCTCCAGTATTTCCCTATTTCGCGATAACGCCAATCGGGAGCACACGGGGAGGTCAAGTCTTCCCCCAACTGATTCTCCCAACTTAGTGGAGGCCTCCCCATTCTCTGTTTCCACACTGCGGTGTCGACCGAAAGACTTTCTTGGCCGGAGTGTCTTTGTCGATTCATATAACATAACCTAGCCAGCGAAGCGTTTGGGTTTTATTCGCTGCACTATCGTCATATTTGCGTTAAGCTAATCATGACAACTCCTTCGTAGTCGCCGTTGGCATCACGGCAGGACCATAGTACTTCTGGAGAGCACTCCAAGAGACATCTCATCTTTTCTCTACATCGTCCATGATTCCGAGCTATACATCAGGACAAGTGTGATGAGCGACTTGTAGAGCGTGAATTTTGTTCGTCGAGAGAGGACTTCACTTTTCAGTTACCTACTCAGTCCAAAGTAGCAGCTGTTGGCAAGTGTTAGATATTATCCGTTTGATTGCTAAGTTCACATTGTTTTTGCTGTTAATGCTGGTTCCCAAATAAACGAAATCTTTCGCAGTCTCGAGTGTATATCCGTCAACATTGACGTGGCTGCCAAGACGAGACAGCAGTACTTTTCTTGTCCACATTTACCGCAAGATCCACTTTTTTTTGCTTCTTTATCTAATTTCGAGATGGTAGGACACACAGCACGTTTGTTCTTAGGTCTAATCAGTTCATTGTACGTTATCACCCCTGTTTTCTTTTTATACCCAGCTGTACTTGTACACAGGGTATTATAACTTTGATCGGATAACGGTTGGTTGTAATGGTATAAAGGAATCGAGATATATATAGACTTCAATATATCAATATCATCAGTATCGAAAAAAAATTTGATTGAGCTATGTCCGTCCGTCCGTCTGTCCGTTAACACGATAACTTGAGTAAATATGTCTCCAAATTTGGTAAGTGAGCTTATCCGGACCCAGAATAGATTGGTACTGAAAATGAGCGAAATCGGATGATAACCACGCCCACTTTTTATATATATAACATTTTGGTAAACACAAAAAACCTGATTATTTAGTAAATAATACACCTAGAATGTTGAAATTCGACGTGTAGACTGATATTGAGACTCTTGATAAAAATTTGAACAAATATTTTAAAATGGGCGTGTCACCGCCCTTTTGTGATAAAATAAATGTTACAAATATTATTTTAATCATAAATCAAAAATCGTTAAACCTAACGTAATGAAATTCGGCACAGAGGTTGCTTTTACTATAAAGAATGCTTTGAAGAAAAGTTAACGAAATCGGTTAAGGACCAAGCCCACTTTTATATAAAAGATTTTTAAAAAGGTCGTGGACGATTAAAATAAGCTATATCTTGGCAAAAAGAGCTTTATATCAATACTATTTAATTTCCCAAGTGGATTTATAACAATAAATAGGAAAAACTTCAAATTTTAAAAAATGGGCGTGGCACCGCCCCTTTTATGACTAAGCAATTTTCTATGTTTTGGGAGCCATAACTCGAAGAAAAATTAGTTCAGAATAGAACCATATGTACACGTATTATTGCACAGCCTTGTAACACTATTAAAAATTAAAAAATAAAAACACACAAAAAAAAACACAACAACAGCATTTCAAGTGTACAGCTGGGTATGTCATGTTCGGTTTCACCCGAACTTAGACTTTCTTACTTGTTTTCGTTTAACCTTCATATCAACAGCAATGAAGTGATCATCTTTGCCAATTATAGAAAAGCTTTACCACCAACAATCACCTCGGAAGTATAAAATACGGCAAAAAATTCCCCAAAACAATTGCAAAATCAGTTAACTTTAATTAATTTGAACAAAATCGCTTACCCACCCAATAAAACTAACACGTTTTCCCAATTTCAGTTCAATCTTTATTGAAAATCAGTTTTCAGCAGTCGTAACAAACGGCGTGTATGAAGTGAACCAACTGAGACCGAATAAGAAAGCTGCAAATTTTGCATAGAAAAGTAAAATCGAAACTTCATGCTCTTGAGACAGCAAATTCGAGGCGAGTAGTCGTTAAAAGTTGCCACTTCAAATGGGTAATTGTGCACACGATTTTTAACGCCTTTGCTAGCCGAGGTAGAGGCAATGCATAATTGTTGAATGGCTGTCGCTAAATGATTGCGATTTGTGCTTAATTGCAACACCAATTCGAATTGAGCATTCGAAATGTAAAATGGGCTATAGAGGCAGGCGCTCCTTGATTTGCAAAGCTCGTGTTGCAGTTACTGGCTCACTTAAATTCATACATACAAAATTATATATATTTGGTTATTAATTCGTTAGTTGATTCATTCAATTAAATCAAAGATTTTATTGATTTAATTTTTCATGCCCTTCATTTCTAATTTTTGTATACTCAGCTAGCAGAGCTCACAGAGTATAATAATTTTGTTCGCATAACGGTACCCCGCAATGGCAAAAACTAATCTGGGCGAAAAAAGACATTCGTTTAGCCATGTCCGTCCGCCTGTCCGTAAACACGATAACTTGAGTAAATTTTGAGGTATATTAATGAAATTTGGTATGTAATTTGCTGGGCCCTCATCTCAGATTTCTATTTAAAATGAACGAAATCGGACTACAACCACGCCCACTTTCTCGATATCCAAAATTTCGAAAAACCGAAAAAGTGCGGTAATTCATTACCACAGTCGGATAAAGCGATGAAACTTGGTAGCTGAGTTGAACTTATGACGCAGAATAGAAAATTAGTAAAATTTTGGACAATGGGCGTGGCACCGCCCATTTTTAAAAGAAGGTAATTTTAAAGTTTTGCAAGCTGTAATTTGGCAGCTGAATTTGTAATGTTCGGTCACACCCGAATTTAGCCTTCCTTACTTGTTTCATTTGATTGTATTTTGTTGTAGTTTGTTATTTTAACTATTATGCATTCTGCTTTTGTTTCTTATTTCTTTGTATTTATACTCAGCGTGCTTTGCACACAGAGTATATTAACTTTGATTGGATAACGGTTGATTGTATATATATATCGAAAAAAAAACTTAGTTAATCAATGTCCGTCCGCCCGTCCGTCTGTCCGTCCGTTAACACGATAATGGAGTACGGGCTTATCAGGGCTCAGAATAGATTGGTATTGAAAACGAGTGAAATCGGATGATAACCACGCCCAGTTTTTATTTATATAACATTGTGGGAAGCACATAAAACCTAATTATTAAGTAAATAATACACCCAGAATGTTGAAATTTGATAGCTGGACTGATATAAAGACTCTTGATACAAATTGGGAAAACTTTTTGAAAATGGGCGTGGTTCCGCTCGCTTGTGAAAAAATCAATTTTACAAAGTTTATTAATCGTGAATCAAAAACCGCAGCTTTTTTGACCAAACAATTTTATACGTTAAGGGAGCCATAGGTTAGGTTAGGTTGAACTGGCCGGTCCATTATGACCTCACATAGACTGAATGAGTCCGTAGTGTTACCAAAAGTTTATTTTATTTTAACGACCAAAGTGAAAAAAACTATCAAAAACCAGGGCATATGTTATAAAATAACTCCAGTTGCAGTTGTTAACGCTGTGTTCTTTGCTACCAGGTCTACAGGTGGAATGTGCAGAATGGCTTACAGTGCTGCCGTCGGGGTTGTTTTCAGGGCTCCAGTAATGCTAAGCATTGTTAGCCTGCATACCCCTCTAATTTTTTGATGTAGGTTGCTTTTTGTGTGGCTTTCCACCAAACAAGTACGCCATAGTGTAGAACAGGGCGATAAACCCCACGTACACCTAAGCATTCTTTTACATGCTTAAAGTAACGTTGAGGCCTTTTTCACCCCCTCCTCCACGTTGAGCTTCCATGAGGCCTTACGGAATCTTTTAAAGACCACGTTTAAAAGGGTCGTAGATATTTCACTTACCAAGTTTTATTGTAAGACGAAATTGGGAGAAATTTTTTCTTAATAAGCGGTGCCACGCCCCTATTCGGATGAGGCATTACATAACATGTAACATTTCTAGAGCCTCAGAAAACTGAAATTCCTTGTAACAATATTCGAAAAAGTAATTAACTGAAATGCTCTGTACAATTGAAACTCACACTGTGTATATAAAGTTCGGTTACACCCGAACTTAGACACCCTTACTTGTTTTCTTGTTGTTTGTTTAGCAAGCATTTGCATTGAATTTTCACTTCTGGTCATTTCATTGAAAATCATCATCATCGTCGCTTTTGCTATTCATTACAATTTAAATGTACACAAACAACAATTGCTGCAAACACTCAAACATCTGCAATATCAACAACACCGAACTTGCAACATTTGTGCCAGCCGGCAAAAGCACCACTACAAGCCATGATTTTTAAACAATTCATACAACTTGCCAATTTGCTCACCCCTTTGTTTCCCACTTACACTTCGTTGCAGTTCCTATTTTTGGGTCTCCAACCATTTATTCTACTAAAATTGTTATTTTTCTTCTTTTTTGATATTTTCGCATGAATATTATAGCCGTCGAACTAGTGACTCTCTATTTATTCGTCAGCGTCTTTTCAATTTGTGCTCTTCTTATTCTTGTGCCTTGACTTATTATTAGCAATGACGTGCGGACCCGTTTTCCGGGATTTTTACTAGTCAAAATTCACCATTATCATTGGTTGCCGCCCAATAGTCTAAACGATTTTGGTCTTTGCGTGTGAATCCACGCCCATGCCGAGCGTGCTATCTTAACGAAAGCTGAAATCAATCGGAAACAACAAGGGATTCCATGTCACCCTATACATATTCTTTTCAACTCAGTGAAGGCTCTCCTTGCAACTTTTGGCAAAGATGTCGATAAATTACCTTCCTATACGTCGCAAGACCAACAGCAAGGACTATAAGTCGTCCTCAGGCTATCCCATCTACTGTTCACAGGATTTATACTCCCAAGCCAAATATCCACTCAGGTCTGATACTGGAAGTGATCCTTGTTAGTTAAGAAAGGAATTTACTTACAAATTGCCAGCGAAGTTCAACTTTTTCTCTTTACCAGAAACGCCGTTATGAAATTCGTATGTAAAATCACCCCCTGATTTCGAGAATTGAATTCATTTTTGATTCTATGGTACCATTTTTGAGATATTTGCAATTTACCGTTATTCGACAAAACCAAAAAGATGGCTCCCTTTAATTACGTATATCTGTATGTATACGAACGGGTCAAGCAATTGCAAAGAAGTTTACAGAATCAGAAAGATGATAAAATTTGCTTTAAATGCATCATACATTGTTTTTTGCTCAACCAGATAGTTTTCGAGATATTAGCTTATCATTTCAGATTTTTGTTTTTTTTTTATGAAAAAATATGAAAAAAATTACTTTTTGCGAGAGCAGCATTCCAAAACCACAACTTTTTTCCAAAATTTTTTATTTACGTAAAGCTGTGTTTAATTAGAAAAAAGATAAGCTATCATCGAAGACAATCTATGCAAAACTACGTAAGTTATAAGCGATCACATAAAAATACCCAGTTTGCGCAACTTCAATGTATGCATACATACATATATTAAAGGTATAAAGTGCAAATGGGATATTATCCGGATAAACGACTAACACTATAACCATGATAATACTTTTTCTTTAAATAAATCAAATAGTACTTTTAATACTCGAATTGTTTTATAGTAGGTAGAGTGGTTGCATCGAAAAGAAGAGTGGTTGGGTTCGAAACCTGCTGTAGGCATGTAGTTATAAACATGTATTTCCGTCACTTATGGGTAAGTATTCAGGTAGATTTTCAAAATTATAAGACACAGAAAATTTTTAAAGCCTACATCTAAAGCAGGTAGTATTTTCTTTTCCCTGCTTCGTATAAAAAGGAACCTTTCTGTCTAGGTAAGATTTGATTTTTTCAATTTTATTCTTTTTCCGAGTATAAATATGAGTTAATGCCCCTTGAAACTTCATAACATCTGCAAGGCTCGCCGAAGATAGTTCAGTTCATAAGTCAAATTTCAAAACCGCGATTTATTAAAAAAAAATAAAATGAGTAAAAGGACGCGAGAATTTGAGTGTAATAACGATCCAGATATGTTCTGTTTCATGTGTGGCCAATATACTATCATAAGGCGACGACGAGTGTTCTCAGATCATATCAAAACTTTATACTCCAAGTATTTTGGCATTGAGCCACCGAACACTTTGTGTACATCGTGTCGAGTAGAATTGATTCAGTCGGAATCAGGACAACAAATAAAATTTGATACACCAATGATATGGAGAGAACCTACTTGCCATTCAATAGAGTGTTATATTTGTCAAACAAAAGTACTTGGCATTGGAAGATCAAGAAGAGTAACCTATGCCAGCGTACCTACAGTGACATTACCAGTACTACATTCAACGGTAGTTGCAGATCCAGTTCCATTGTCAACAGTAATATCTGAGTGCGAGGAATCAAGTTGTACTGAATTTCGCATGGGAAACGAGAGAAACGTTCTGTCACAAGCACAACTTAATGATTGGATAAGAGATTTGGAACTATCCAAGGAATGGATAGTTGAAACAATTTAAATTTATGTCATCCGATGTTAAGGTGATATATTGTAGAACTCGTCACAAACCATTTTCCAAACACTATACCAAGAAAGACAGTATATGCTACTGCAACGATATTCCTGGTTTATTCAAAGAGTTTGGTCAAACATATGATTCAAAAGAGTGGCGATTTTTCATAGACAGCAATAAACTGAGTTTGAAGGCTATATTATTGCATATTGGTAACAAACAGCCTTCTATCCCGATCGCACATGCAGTAAATACAAAGGAAACCTACGAGGAAATGCAAAAACTACTCAAATTTATCAAATATGAAGAGCACGATTGGAAAATATGTTCTGATGTCAAAGTCGTTGCAATGCTATGCGGTCTACAAAGTGGCTACACCAAGCACTGCTGCTTCCTCTGCAAGTGGGATAGCCGAGCTCGTAAGAACCACTACGTCAGAAAGGATTGGCCGGAAAGAGTCGAGTTTACCGTTGGTGTGGATAACGTCAAATACACCCCTCTTGTCAAGAAAGAGAAAATTATACTTCCACCCTTACAACACATCAAGCGCGGTCTCATTAAAAACTTTGTTAAGGCTTTGGACAAAGAAGGCGAAGCATTCGACTATTTGAAAACAATTTTTCCAGATATTTCTCAAGCCAAGATAAAGGAAGGTGTTTTTGTTGGACCACAAATAAAACAGTTGATCAACAATAATCAATTCAAAGGACTACTCTCATTAGTTGAGGCAACAGCGTGGGATCCCTTTGAAAAGGTCGTTGCTTCTTTTCTCGGTAGACACAAAAGCCCTAACTACGAACAGATAGTGAACGACTTAATCAATAATTATGCTTATTAAAATTAATTTCCCAAAATAACTTGTTTACCTAACTAATATTTTCTTTCGAGGCGTAAATATGTCTTTAAAAATTCACTTTCTGCACTCACATTTGAGCTTTTTTCCGGCAAATCTTGGCGACGAAAGTGACGAACATGGCGAAAGGTTTCATCAGCAAATGAAACTAATTGAGAATCGATATCAAGGATTCTGGGACGTCGCAATGATGGGTGATTACTGCTGGTTTCTCTTAAGAGAAACCGATCCTAAACTGAATAAGCGTCAAAGTAGAACACATAATTATTTCGACTACATAGTAAAATCAAATTAAGATAAAGATTGTTAGAATATAGTATAAACATAAATAAATTTAAAAAACAGTAAAAAATATGGGTAATTTCATTAATAAATTGAACTTTTAACTAAATAGAAACAGAGCATAGCTAGATATTTCACTCTTCTTTATACCATACATACGTTTTGAGGTATACGTTGAAATTGCGCAACCTGGGTATTTTTATTTGATCGCTTATAAGTTACGTAGTTTTGCATCGATTTTCTTCTATGATAGCTTATCTTTTTTGTAATTAAACGGAGCTTTACGTAAAGATAAAATATCTGGAAAAAGTTGTGGGTTTGGAATGCTGCCCTCGCAAAGAGTAATTTTTTTCATATTTTTTCATAAAAAATAAAAGCAAAAATCTGAAATGTTAAGCTAATATCTCGAAAACTATACGGTTGAGCAAAAAAGAATGTATTATGCATTTATAGCAAATTTTATCGTCTTTCCGATTGTGTAAACTGTTTTGCAATCACTTGACCCGTTCATGAGACAAATGTAATTAAAGGGAGACATCTTTTTGGTTTTTTCGAATAACGGTAAATTGCAAATATCTTAAAAACGGTACCATAGAATCAAAAATTAACTAGATTTTCCAAATCAGGGGGTGGTTTTACATACGAATTTTATAACGGCGTTTCTGGTAAATTTTGGCCGTCGACCAGTGTAATTGCTTTGTAAGTGGTATTGGGAGTTTTTTGTCTTGTCCACGTTGTAAATAAGGTCGACAAGGAATTAGCCGCTGACAATGCCAGTTTTCGCTAGGCGAAGAAACTGAGGAGTTCAGGGAGATGGTCGTTTATTTTATTGCATAGCTCAACAATGGGTGGGTCCGGACCTGTTGCCATTATCGTGCCATCGGCGTAGAATACAATGATAGCTCCATCAAATGGCAAAGGGGGCTTCAATATATACAAGTTAAAAAAAGCGGGGATAAGACGACACACTGTGGTCCCTCTTCTTTAATTTTCTAAGTTTAGATACTACGTTCCTGTATTGCACCAATGCTTGCCGAACAGACAGATATTTTGCAGTCCACCATTTCAGACTAGATCCTCCTTCATTGCAGTGATGTCAGATGATCAGAATCATAAAGCAAAGGCAGCTGTGCAGTATAGTTAGTAGTTAACAGCAAAGTTGGTGGTTAACAGTTTATAGTTAAGCTAATATTTTAAAGTTACTAGTTAATAGTGAGTGATGCCCAAATATAAATTGTAAAAGACAGGTTGCTCGACAGATTCCGAGCAATTGAGCTAACGAAGAATTGGAAAGCAAGGGAGCTCAACCAGCGATTATATATCTCGATTTTCACAGAGGCATCTTCTCTAATAGCCATGTTTCTCTAGATGATCTGGAGTCAGCAACGATAACATAAAGTCTGTAAGTTAGTACAGGAAGTCAGGAAGTCAGCCTTAGTTACGACGTACACAGATGAATAATAAGCTCTCTGAAAGATCGAGCGCTTCGGGATATACATGCATGGGAATCTAACGCGAGTTGAAAGCACACGTAACCCGGACTTGGGCTGAGGCAGGAGGGGCACACTCTGCTAAATAAACACTTTGCAAAATATGTAGAAATCATTATAGACAGTGGGTTTTCGAGGATTCCCAATGTGAAGGAGAGAAAGACCACGACACTCTGGTGGGTGTACAGCGATTATGATGCAAAATTTTACTAAGGAATCCTCGCCAAACAAAAAGGTACGTATGTTGAAAAATTAGAGGAAGTGTGCAGATTGTTATAACAGGACCTTTGAAAATCACCCCGACAGCAGCATTGGAAAGAGAGTCAAATGGAAGCAGTATGGTCTGGGAATGCTGTGCCGATCTGCTACTAAGCAGATCGTAAAAGTTGCCAGATCTTTGTTATGTCTTTCCGTTGTAAGTGATAATCGGCACGAAACCATTAGGTATATTGGCGGAAAACTACAGCTGCGCCAACCTTATTTTTGGAAGCCAACAAAATCATAATCTGGCATAGTATAACAACTAGCAGTGTTTAATAGTGCAAATGGTCACCAATAAGGTTTGTGTATGGAGAAACTTCCACCTTTATTGTGGTCGCGGTCCTACGGACATAGATGGCAACGAAAAAGCGAAGGATCTGACAAAGAAGGGCGTAACCCTTGAAGCGTGTGTAATATACGTTTCAAAAACAGCTATAAATTACGTCTTTTCAGTGACAACAGATGTAGGAAATGCGAATAGCAGAACTAGATGATTGAGCACATACTATGTTGCTGTTCCATGCTCGCCACATTAAGATTCTAGCTATTAAGAAGTTAGTACTTGTCATGAGAACAGAGATTTTTTATAACATAACATTGGTTTTCAGTTTATCTGCTGAAGAACTTCTTGGTAGCATTCTGGGCACATTCAGTCTATGTGAGGTCTTTATTGACTGATCCAGTTCAACCAAACTTGGTGGAAACATACACTTTTTCGACCTCCTTGCTTGTAATACTTACCTAATACACCAAAACAGATATTGTCGCGCTCTTTATTGGTCATCCCACCGTTCGCCACAAATTTGTATTATATTACTTTCTAATACCCACCAGTTGGAATGAGGGGAACTTTGAAATAACGAATCTTAACTTTTATTTTTTGGATTGGATTTTATTTTAGACTCTTAAAAATTGTCTAAAATAATGTACTATATATATCTTTATACAGCAAATTACGAAGAAACTTTCGAAGTTAGTTACCGTTATACGGTCATGTAAAACTATTCAAGTGTACGTCAAATGGGATAACTACTTGGAAATATGGTTACGCCTGATATAAAAACTGCGCAACTTTTAAGGTCTTTCGTTTCCATAAAAATATTTCGAAACTATGTCTATTTAAAACGTGTTCCATTGCGTAAACTACCTCCCCTTTATTAATTTTTCCGGAGTACTACTGACACAACCAAAGAATGGTTATTATTTTTACCATAAAAGGAAGAAATGAGTTGCTGTACTGAGGGAAAAACTTTATATTGATTATATGGTAAGCTTCTAATCAGTTCTACCTGGCATCTGACGGATGTTAGGCAAAACTTTTTAAAATTCTCACACATAATGTACATCTATAAATTGTGTGCTGCGTATGGTATTGTAACGAATTTAGTACAAATCCTCTTATTTGCCCTTTTGCCAACGTTCGAATCACTAAACTGTTGAATTAATAACTCCACTATTCAATAATGCAAAATGGCCTTTATTAAAGTTCTTCACAATAACACTACTATTGCTCGCTAGATAGCGTCTTAAGTCAAACTGATTGTCGCGCCTCTACTGTTGCTGCCTTTATACTCTGTGATTTCCTCTATGTATCTTCTAGGCGCTTCCAGAATTTACTTAGTTAAAAAAAAAAATAAATGTAAGGCGCGATAACCTCCGAAGAGATCTAAGGCCGAGCTTCTCTTCCAATTTGCGTCGTGCTCCTCTTGATTTTCCCTACAAATTGGCCGGACGGGACCTACATGTTTTATGCCGACTCCGAACGGCATCTGCAAGGCAGATGAGTTTTCACTGAGAGCTTTTCATTGCAGAAATACACTCGGAGCGCTTGCCAGTCACTGCCGAGGGGCGACCCCGCTTAGAAAAATTTTCTTCTAATTGAAAAACTTTATTTCTAAAATTTTGATGTTGCTTTGCCCGGGAGTTGAACCCAGGGCATACGGTGTGATAGGCGGAGCACGCTACCATCACACCACGGTGGCCGTGGTTACTTAGTTACTGCTATAAAAATTATAACTACAGATGCACGTGTATAGCTTCTCATATGCGCGTGTATTTGTAGGCGACACTTCCACAATTATAATTGCATACCCTTGGGAACATCTCAGATAAGATATCTGCATGTGCTTGTGCGTCTCTTCTCCGCTGCGTATACGTACATATGTGTAGACATATCGTCCCGATCAGACAAATATATCGATCTAAACGCCGCTAGTATCTCCAAATGTACCACTCCTCTATTTCGTGGTTTCCCAATGGTTTTTATGCGGTAGATGGTATCACTTCTTCTTCACAACTTTGTACGGCCCTTTCCAACTGCACCGAAATTTGGATGGAACACCTTTCCACCGGCGAGGGTTGTATAACAGTACAAAATCTCCCTCCAAGAAACCGTCCGAATTATTGTTCTAATCGTACCTGCGCTTTCATTTTGTCACTCATAATCTTTGCTCGTTGCCTTTCCAGATCGTGTATCTCTCTCAGCTCTTCTTCCAAAACACCAGTGGATTTCTTGACATTTCCCTCTGCATCGGCATCTATCCCAAACTTCAAATCAGCTGGAAATCGAAGGTCATTGCCAAAGATTACCTTTGCGGGAGTTTGGCCCGTTGTCTCATGTACTGCCGATCGGTAGGCCATGAAGAATAATGATATGTGTGTATCCCACTCCTTATGGTACTTGTCTACTACTTTCCTTAAATGCTCCTCCAATGTTCTATTGAAACGTTCCACCATACCAACGGACTGAGGATACAATGCAGTTAGTTGTCTGTGTTTTTCGAATGCCCAACTTCTTACACATTTCTTGGAACACAGCTGATTCAAAATTCCTGCCATGGTAAGAATGTAACTCCATTGGTACACCATACCTTGCAACCCAATCGTTTGTAACCACTTCTGCTACTGTTTCCGGTTCTTTGTTTGGGATTGGGTATACCTCTGGCCATTTACTGAAATAATCCATAACCACAAGTACGTATTTGTTTCCGCGGTTGCTAGTAGGAAATGGACCTGCGACATCCATGGTGATTCTTTCAGATGGTGCACCTGAAATATACTGTTTCATCTGGCCATGATTTCGTGTTTTGGGCCCTTTCGCTCTGTTGCAAACTTCGCAGTTGGCAATCCACTCGGTGACCGACTGACGGCAACCAACCCAATAGAATTTCTGCTTAATTTTCTCTAGCGTCTACGTGATTCCAAGATGACCTCCGCTTGGACCATTATGCAGCTTGCTGAGCACGTCAGGAATCCTCTTTCTGGTAACAACTATCAGTTTCTTCTTGCATTGACAATTCTCACTCTCCCATACTCGACGCAAGCAACCGGATATCAATTCTAAACTGTTCCACTGTGCCCAATATGACATCGTAATGGGACTCTCTGCTGACATCTCCTCTCTCTTTGGCCCTTCGTTTCGTTCCAGCTTCCACTTTCTTGGTTGTTCCTTGTCCCATTCATCCGTACACGTTATAGTCATTAGCCGGACATCTATAATGTCTTCTTTAGTCTCGGCCTTTGAACAGTGCTTGCATTCGAAACTACATGGCCTTCGTGACATTGCATCGGCATTTCCATGGGTACTACCTTTTCGACGCTCAATGGAAAAGTCATAGCTTTGTAGTCGTCCGATCCACCGTGCTAATTGTCCTTCCGGATTACGGAACTGCAGAAGCCATTTCAACGCTGCGTGATCTCTCCTGACGCGGAATCGCTGGCCGTAGAGGTATTTCTGAAAATGTTTAATGCACTCTACCAATGCCAACAGCTCTCTCCATGTAACGCAGTAGTTCCTCTCTGGTTTTCCAATTGAACGGCTGTAATATGCAACTACCTTCTCCTGTCCATCAACCAGTTGTGATAAAACGCGTCCTATAGCATATCCACTCGCATCGGTATCTAGAATAAATGTTGCTCCTGGAATCGGATATGCCAACATTGGGGCAGTGCAGAAACGCTCCTTCAATGTTTGGAAAGCCACTTCTTGCTCCTTTTTCCATTCAAAAGCTTTATTTTTTCTTGTAAGCTCATGGAGGATATGGGCTATGCTGGAAAAGTTTGGTACAAATCGGCGGTAATATGTGCACAGCCCAAGGAAACTTCTTAATTCATTAATTACCAAAATGTTCGTGGTTTACGATCAAAACTTGTTCCATTCTTCCTTAATTCTTTCAACTTTTCTGCACAAGTTGTAGCTTTTACGGAGACCTGGCTAAAGCCTGATAATTACAATTCTGAGGTTTTTTCAAATAAATATGCTGTTTATCGGCGTGATCGCATCTCTAGAGCGGGAGGTGTCCTTATTGCTGTTGAATCTAACCTATCATCTGAGTTGATTTCGCTGGACAATATCTCTCATATCGAATTCATAGCAGTTAGGCTTTTATTCGGTAGCTATAGCGTAATTATTTGCTGTTCGTATATACCACCTCGTTCGGATATGGATGTTTATGCTAGTCGTAGCTCGGCCATCTGCGATTTGCATTCGCAATTGGGAGATAACGATGGAATTGTTGTTGTTAGTGACTTTAACTTGCCAACAGTTAGTTGGGTTAATATAAGTGATTCAAACTTTTTAACTCCCACTGCTCAACATAAGTTTCTCAATTGCTTGTTAGACTCATCTCTTTTACAGATTAACAATGTTCCAAATAGTGGAAATAAAATGCTGGATTTAGTATTTGTGAATGGCTCGGTGGGTACTGCCCTTACGCAAATACCACCTTTATCCCTTCCAGAAGACCCTCTTCACCCTACGCTAGAGATATCACTTGATATCAGCCTACCCCGTAGGATTCAAGTACAGTCTCGTCCGATCTAGATGCTTCTACAAAGCGAATTTCATTATGCTCAATGATCTGTTGGCTTCCCATGATTGGTCGGATCTCTATGCTTGCACTGATGTCGATTCGGCTATCTCTATATTTTACAGTACGCTTGATGGCTTCTTTGATACCTGCATTCCTACTCGCTATACCCTATGTTCGAAAAAGCCCCCTTGGTTTTCAAGTCAACTTATCAGACTTAATAACATTAAATCTAGGCTTTACAAGAGATACAAGAAATCTGGAGTATCTGCAGACCTCTCTAAATATCTAATAGCTCGTTCTAAATTTCATCGTCTTAATCAGCTTTGTTATAAAAATTACTTGAGTTGTTGTAAAACCCAATTTTTTAGAAATCCAAAAAAGTTTTACAGTTTCGTAAATTCAAAGCGAAAAACTTCTGGGTATCCTTCCTCATTAACCTTTGGAGGTAAAAAACCTTGCACTGATGACGACGTTGCTGAACTATTTTCTGAGTTCTTTAAGTCCACGTATTCATCCAGTGGTTTTCGTTCCGGTCAATATCCCTATCGCTTAGATAGCTGGAATTACATTAGCAGGATTGCTATTGATGGTAATATTGTTCTTCAGAGTCTTCAATCTTTGAAGCCCACCTTTTCTCCGGGACCGGACGGTGTTCCTAGTTGCGTGCTTAGGTACTGCGCCGAAAACATGTATGAGCCTATTTTAAAATTATTTGAGCTATCTCTGGGATCTGCGTCATTCCCAGCACTTTGGAAACAGTCTTTTATTATACCCCTGCATAAAAAAGGTAGTAGGTCAAAAGTTGAAAACTACAGGGGTATTGCTAAACTTTCAGTCATTCCTAAAGTCTTTGAACAGATTGTTACTAGTCAACTCCAATATCAGTGTTTTAGTATTTTATCTCCATGCCAACACGGTTTTATTCGTCAAAGGTCAACCACTACAAATTTGCTTGTATTCTATAGTTATGGAAGGATTTTTAGCGAACAAGCAAACGGATGTCACGGACTTCAGCAAAGCATTTGATACCGTCAACCATGAGTTGCTTATTCATAAACTTGATTTACTGGACTTTCCGTTTCACCTATTAATGTGGCTGAAAAGCTATCTTTCTAACCGGACCTAAAAAGTCCTGTTCAAGTGCAATCTGTCGGAATCGTTCGGAGTTTCCTCCGGCGTACCCCAGGGAAGTCATCTAGGCCCTTTGCTCTTTGCCCTTTTCATTAATGACTTGCCACAGACAATATTATATTCCCATATTATAATGTATGCGGATGATGTAAAACTTTGCTACACTTACTGTCCTACCGATTTGAATTCCTTGGATTTTCTTCAGGCCGACTTGGACTCGTTCCAATGTTGGTGCACAACAAATTTACTAGCTTTAAATTGCTCTAAATGTAAGCATATGACATTTCACCGAGTGAAGCCAGCATTGAAATCTTATGTAATAGATGGTACGCCTTTGGAGCGTATATCTATTGCAAATGATCTAGGTGTCCTTTTTGATCCGAAATTGAATTTTAACATGCATATTTCATCTATAGCAAACAAAGCGTTGGGTTTACTTGGATTTGTTAAAAGATGGGCTAAAGAGTTCGATGATCCGTACCTCACTAAGGTTCTTTACAAATCGCTGGTTCGTCCAATACTCGAGTATTGCTCATGCGTTTGGTCCCCTGTTTCTCAAAAGCATATAAAGCGTCTTGAGTCAGTTCAAAAGTAATTTTTGATATTTGCATTGCGCGGCCTTAATTGGGACTCAAGTCTCCACCTTGCTCCATACAGAAGTAGACTTCTTGTTATTAACTTACCCACTCTGGAAAATCGGAGAATATTACTGGGGGTATTGTTCATCCATAAGCTCATTATTGGAGAAATTGATTCTGCGGACCTCCGCAGCCGCTTGTTTTTTGCGGTTCCCCCTAGAGTATCCAGACACAACGTTCCTTTCTATTTACCCCTTTGTCGACGAAACTTTGCTAAAAATAATCCTCTTCTTATCTAGTGCGCGCACTACAATGACTTGTATAGCTGCATCAGTCTTGAATGTACTTTTGCCACTATACGTAATGCAATACTTGCCTATCTAATTTAAGAGATACAAGATAATTTAATTTTCCGGCATTTTATTCCTTCCATAAAAGACAGGAACTATCTCGCTTAAGGATGGAGGAACATTTATCAACATGTATCATTAAGAAGGAACAAGACATTACTGTGTTGATTGGAATCTGGTGCATTCCAACAACGTAAAAAACATGCTTTTTCATGAGTCACTGACCGGAATCGTATGCATTCCGGCAGTATAATCTTATGGGTCAGGCATCGAGCTAATTGGAATCCGGTGCATTCCAACAACACAGGTCATGTTACTTTTTTATGCCTTGTGATGGCGTATTCTCATTACACTACTCTTAGCACTGCCGGATTCCCATGACATGCTGATTGGAATCTTGTTGCATTCCAACAGGAAGATTGGAATCCACTGCATTCCGAAATCATGCTGAGCGGAATCTGATGCATTCCGCCAGTATAAGATTTCGGCATAAGTTCTTATTTCTGCTCATATTTCTTATTATTATTATATTCTGAAATTAAAGAGTAATGTTCATTAATATTTCTTTGTTTGTAATATAACATTGTTGAAATCTCGATATATCTTAAATTTTATCTTTTGAGTTGTATATTTATATATCCTTATATTATGCAGTCGACCATAGTTTGTCGTCGACTTTAAATAATAAATAAATAAATAAATAAAATGCAAGTTCTGTGGTCTTGGCCAATCCTTTACTGCCTCTGTATTTTCATTCGCAGTACATATGCCTTCTGTCGTTACCTTGTGACCCAAATAATTTACTTCCTTTTTAAACAGCGCACACTTTTTGGGACTTAACTTCAGACGAGCGCCAGCTATTCTCTGGAAAACTTCCTCCAAGTTTTTAAAATTTTCATCAAAGTTCTTTCCCAATACGATGACGTCGTCCAGGTACACCAAGCATGTTTTCCAATGTAGTCCCTTCAATATCTGAACCATGAGTCTCTCGAAAGTAGCTGGTGCATTACATAGTCCAAAGGGCATTACTGTAAATTGCCAAGGACCATCTCCGACGCTGAAGGCTGTTTTCTCTTTGTCTTCCTCCTTCACCTCCACTTGCCAGTAGCCACTTTTCAAGTCCAGTGTGGAAAACCATTTCGTACCAAAGAGCGAGTCCAGAGTGTCGTTAATTCTTGGCAATGGGTAGCTATCCTTTTTCGTAACGTCATTCAACTTCCGGCAGTCCACGCAAAACCTCATTTTTCCATCCTTCTTCTTCACAAGTAACACAGGTGAGCTCCATGGACTAGCTGATGCTTCGATGACGCCGCTGTCGCTCATTTCTTGTACGATTTGACTCACAACTTCTCGATTCGCTAGTGGAACACTACGAGGAGCTTGACGTATCGGCCTCGCGTCTCCAGTGTCAATTTGAAATTTCACAACATTGGTGCGGCCTGGTTTGGAACCAACCTGATCAAATATATTTGCGTACTTTAGGAGCAATTGCTTTGCCTTACTCTGATAATCTTCATCTAGCCCCTCCGTCCATGCCGTGATGTCATTTGAAAGATCAGTATTACTAGATGAAACGTATTCCTGGAGCTGTTCACAGTTAATAACTACTTCAGCCTCTTGGCATCTTCCCAAAATAGCTCCTTTGGTCAGTTTGAGTGGTGACTTGAACTCATTGAGTACTCTTACCGGAATAAGTCCATCTTGTTTTGTCATAGCCAGGGTTTTTCCTACCATTTTCGGTGCTGAATTGTTTGCTTCTCCGAAAACCCACAATTTGTTTGTCCCACCATCTCCATCAACCTGTGCCCAGTTGACTGCTTCGGACTTTGGTGGTATTTGCTACTCTCTTCTTCTTGTTTACTGCTGTAGCCTCTCTCGTAGCCGAAATTAAGTGGCACATCCATGTTCTTATATCGCGTCGTCTTGATTTGCATTTCGATCTTGGTGCCTTGGTCGATTAAGAAGTCCACTCCAATTATGATTTCATCAACAATATTTGCCACTATAAAATTGTGTAGTACCGTGACATTCCCAATTGCTACTTCACATGCTACTTCTCCAATTACCTGGGTGTCCTCTCCCGTGGCTGTACGTAATCTTGCTCCAAGCAATGATCTTATCTCCTTGTTGACTAAATCTGATCGAATGATGGAATGGGATGCACCCGTGTCTACAGTCAGTAAATGTTCCTTTCCATACACATGTCCTCCGACCGTAAGATTGCTTAACCTTCTTCTAATTTGCGAGATAGAAATTATGGGGCATTCAATTGAGAGACCCAGCTGACTCGCTTTAGTTTAACGATTGAGTGGATTTTGAGATTTGCTCATCTCCTTCAGCTCTGCGTTTACGGCCACCCACATTGCTGAAACTGTTAAGATTGGTACTGCAATATCGTGCAATGTGCCCTGGCTTTCCACATATAAAGCATTTGACGGCACCATCGTTTTTCTGCTGCGTTCCTTTTAATGCTTCCAAAATTGTGTCTACCCAGTCTGGCCTTTGCACTTCCACGCGATGAGCTTTGTACGCTGGCTTACTCAAAAGTTTCAGCAAATATTAGTTTTGGATTCGCATATGTAGCTCGTTTCGTTTCCACATCTCGTATGCCATTTATGAAACTCTGGATTTTTACCCTTTCAGTGCATTCCACGGGTGCGTCCGCATATGCAAGATGAGCCAACCTTCCAACATCCGAAGCAAACTCCTTCAAAGTCTCATTACTTTTTGGTAACGGTTTTGCAACTCTATTTGGTATATCTGCTTCCTGTGTTCGCTTCCGTATCGCCTCTCTAGAGCGCTCATCAATGTTTCGTAGTTGTTCCGCTCCCCCTCGGGAATAGTCCGTAGGATTTCAGCAGCAGATCCCTTCAATGCCACGAATATTGCAACAGTTTTATCTTCAGCACTCCAGTTGTTCACTGCTGCGGTCTTCTCACTGAATCTTAAACACCTGGAAAGGAACAGAGCCGTCAAAAGATGGAGTTTTTACCTTCGTATTGCTTGCTGAAACAACTGGGTGATTTAGTTGCAACTCCTGTATATGACCTCGCAATGTTTCAATCTCGGCATCGATTTTGTTCTCAAGTTGCAAAATTTGTATGTCTTTCGCCTCCATCTTCGAAGAAATATGTCCTTCTTGTTCTTCCAGTTGTGCAGAGATCTGCGCTGATATTTGTACCGACATTTCGGATATTCGTGCCTCTTGTGCTTCAGTCTTCGATGTTATACGGTTCTCCTGCGATTCCTATTGGGATGCTATACTTGTCTTTCGTTCTTCCAGTTGAGATGACATTTGCGACGACATTTCTGAAATGCGTGCCTCCTGTGCTTCCATCTTGGATGTTAAACGTATCTCCTGCGATTCCAGTTGGGATGCTACTTGCGACGACATTGGTGTTACTGTCGATGTTTGTGCAAATATTGCAGCCAATATCATGTTCAAGTCTGTGCTCGTAACTGTCTGCGATGTTTCGCTTTTCTCTTCAATTTTTGTTGTTGTCTCGTCGACATCAAGATGAAAGACATACTCTTCCACGTTAATTCCTTCTGCTTCCATTGCCTATCGTAGTCATGCCTGAAGTTCGAGTTTAATGCCGCTTGTATTCAATCCACGGCTCTCCAACTCCTTCTTCAGTTGCTGGATCCTCAATTCACTTAACTTTGCCATGTCCTTGTTGTACTCGAAATCTTCGGAATTTATTCAACAATTCCTCTTCTGACACCAATTTTAACGAATTTAGTACAAATCCTCTTATTTACCCTTCTGCTAACGTTCGAACCACTAAACTGTTGAATAAATAACTCCACTATTCAATAATGCAAATTACCTTTATTAAAGTTCTTCACAATAACACTACTATTGCTCGCCAGATAGCGTCTTAAATTAAACTGATTGCCGCGCCTCTACTGTTGCTGCCTTTTATATTCTGTGATTTCCTCGTTGCATATTCTAGGCGCTTCCAGAATTTACTTAGTTACTGCTATAAAATTATGTATAATGCGCGTGTATTTGTGAGCGACACTTCCACAATTATAATCCCATACTTTTGGGAGCATCTCAGATATGATATCTGCATGTGTTTGTGCGTCTCTTCTCCGCTGCGTATACGTTCATATATGTAGACATAATGATTGATCTATTGATGTGCATACAAGTCACTGCTTATCGTCGGCTTAGAGATGATAGTATCCGTTAGAGCTGCTAATATTCGTTATAGTATATATACTCGTATGACGGTACGTCATTGTAATGAATAATTCGAGCTATCTTCTTGACCTAGATTTTAATAATCAAAAATTTGGTACGGCCAGGATCTTTTAAACATTCTCTTAAGTTTTAAAGATTAAAATACAATGTGAATATGAACTTTGTAAAGGTTTACAAGTAACGTATGTAACAGCTGTTCATTCACAGCTGTGCTCACCTGACCATAATGCTTGTTCTATCTCATATTTTGCTATTCGGCAGCGTTGTACTACTCTGGTACAAAATAGTGTAGAAACTGTATTGTAGTAGGGTTTGTAGTAGCTGTGATACTGTTTTTCGCGAATAGCTTTTGAACGGGTCGAAAAACTTGACTTCCATGTTTGGACTCTTAATGTTGATATAACTACACGTCTTTGGATACCCTATTCTACGACTTCTGTAAAATTTTTATAGGTCCCATATAATGCAATATATATGTATTTCATGCTAAACGTGTTTGACAAAATTTACCATCACAGTAACCCATATCTTCATTGCCGCTCCTGTTTTCGCTAATTATTTCATCCCTGCGCCGATACCGATGGCAGCAACCCCGGCAATTTTGACACTTCGTTCAATGTCAAACGGCGTAGTGTTAGAAAGCGGATTAAGCAAACATATCTTACTTGTAAACCTTTACAATGGATACGAGAGCCATGTAACCGCACCCGATACTAATGTTGCAACCTCATATGTAATGTTATGTTTAATATCACCTCTGAACCACATTTTAGCTCATATTTTGGACACGGCTTAATATATCTCAAAAATTTTGAAAATTTGTTAAGTTCTTCATTGGCAGGTTTTATTTGATATCTTAATTGTACAAATACATTTGAAAAATACTCGGGTCCATGTTTCGGGTGTCAGAAGATCTAGGTGTTTAAAAAACATCCTAAAATTTAAGTAAGACCTAGTCTAATGAAGCAGTGAATATTGCACTCCATTATATACAGCGGTTTCTGAGTGATGCAAGTACAAACATACCGACAGAGAGACAGAAAAAAATTTTTAAAACTGCTGATTTTGGTTCATGGGGTACAAATAGGACCTCTGCTATAAATTTTTCTGAAATATCTTCAATGTACAGACATCGACCTGTTGGAGTTTTACTATACGTGCGATAACAATAATTTTAAGTGCCGTGTATTTCCCCCTACCTGCATTCTTACATATAACTTCGCAAGCTTATATTCTTGATTAAGTTCAAATTGCTCCTATTAACAGTGACCTGCAGCGTTAACCGAAGGATTTCGGGATTGCAAGATCTAAACAAGGCAGGTAAATATGTATAAAGTTGCTAACGCGCAAATCCTTATTCATATTCTTCGTTTCGCTTTCTTATTACACAAAGCTTAACACAAAACTGAGCGCTAGCCTTCGCTTTCTTTAATCAAATTGTGTGTAAGACAAATTCCTTTTTATTGTAGTGCAATTGTTTCTTCCTTTATTAATATTCTATAAAATATTCCCGCAGCAAAAACATTATGTAATTGTATCCTCATCAAGAAATTTCAAATTTTGCAAAATGATTATTTGCATAAATTTCTATGGGATATTCTAATTGCAGTTTTTGTCTTCTAAGTAATTCCGTGAAAATGAATTATATATGAATATATATGAATTTAAGAAAGCAAAAAACAAGAAAGCGATCATTGATTAAAACTTAGTTTTGGACTTTGCATGATGAAGCAATCATCCCTTGGGAGCAAAATTTTAAACTGCGCTTATTCTACAACTAAACGTTGTGCACTTTTAATTTCTTTGCTGTCCAAAGGACATTTACAACACATCCTAAGCGATTAGATTTAATTGTCAATACTGTTATTGAAAAGTCACTAAAAAGGGAGTACACTTTTCGGCTTGCTGTTGTTGTTGTTGTTGTTGTAGAGGTAAAGAGAAGTGTTATAGATTTTGATGGTCCTTTGTCGAAAATAGATCCGAGACGTTACGGTAACAAGCACCATTAAGGTACTAGCCCGACTATCTCGAGAACGATTTAGTATGACCACATTGAACCTTCTAGGCCATCCCGCCTCCCGTTCTATGAAGAACTTGGGGTCGGCAGAACCTCGGCAGAAACCGGATTCGCCACGGGTAGGTGAGGTTGAAAATTGGGTTGGAGAAGCTACAAATTGCGCTACATAACCCCTTGAATCGCCTCTTACGACAGGCATACCTGCCGCGGTCATATTGTAAACCCCCTAACCCGCTGGGGGTAAATTTTTGGCTTATCTGAATGTCTAACATTAGCTGTGTTTTTTTTATACTCAGCGTACTTTGCACACAGAATATATTAACTTTGATTGGATAACGTTTGGTTGTACAGGTATAAATGAATCGAGATAGATATAGACTTCCATATATCAAAATAATCAGTATCGAAAAAAAATTGATTGAGCCATGTCCGTCCGTCCGTCCGTCCGTCTATCCGCTCACACGATAACTTGAGTAAATTTTGAAGTATCTGAATGAAATTTGGTATGTAGGTTCCTGGATGAAGATCGCTATTTAAAATGAACGATATCGGACCATAACCACGCCCACTTTTTCGATATCAAAAATTTCGAAAAAGGGAAAAATGCGATAATGCATTACCAATGACGGATAAAGCAATGGAATTTGGTAGGAGGGTAGAACTTACGACGCAGAATAGAAAATTTGTAAAATTTTGGACAATTGGCGCGGCACCGGCCACTTTTAAAAGAAGGTAATTTAAAAGTTTTGCAAGATGTAGTTTGGCAGTCGTTGAAGGTATCATGATGAAGTTTGGCAGGAACGTTACTCATATTACTATATGTGTTCTAAATAAGAAATAGCAAAATCGGAGGACGAGCACACCACTTAAAAAAAAAATTGTAAAAGTCAAATTTAAAAAAAAAATTGATTATCTTTACAGTATATAAGTAGATTGTGTCAACATTCAACTCCAATAATGATATAGGGCAACAAAATACAAAAATAAAAGAAAATTTCAAAACGGGCGTGGCTCCGCCCTTTTGCATTTTATTTATCTAGAATACTTTTAATGCCATAAGTCGAACAAAAATTTACCAATCCTTGTGAAATTTGGTAAGGGCATAGCTTCTATGCCGGTAACTGTTTTCTGTGAAAACGGGCGAAATCGGTTGAAGCCACGCCCAGTTTTTATACACCGTCGACCGTCTGTCCTTCCTCTTGGCCGTTCTCACGACAACTTGAGCAAAAATCGATATATCTTTACTAAACTTAGTTCACGTACTGATCTGAACGCACTTTATCTTGGTAATAAAAATGGGCGAAATCCGACTATGACCACGCCCACTTTTTCGATATTGAAAATTTCGGAAATAAAAAATATGCTATAGTTCTATACCAAATACGAAGAAAGGGATGACAGATGATGATTGGATTGGTTTTTTGACGCAAAATATAACTTTGGAAAAAACTTTGTAAAATGGGTGTGACACCCACCATATTAAGTAGAAGAAAATGAAAAAGTTCTGCAGGGCAAAATCAAAAGCACTTGGAATCATGGCAGGAATACTGTTCGTGGTATTACATATCTAAATAAATTAGCAACACATAACATTTTGGTCGATATCTCGAAAACGCATTCACATATACAACTAAGAGCCACTCCCTTTTAAACCCCTCAATAATACCTTTAATTTGATACCTACATCGTACAAACACATTCTAGATTCACCTCTGGTCCACCTTTATGGCGATATCTCCAAAAGGCGGCCACCTATGCAACTAAGGGATACTCCCTTCTAAACGCTCATTAATACTTTTAATTTGATACCTACATCGCACAAACACGTTCCAGAGTCGCCCCTGGTCCATCTTTATGGCGATATCTCGAAAAGGCGTCCACCTATAGAACTAAGGCCCACTCCCTTTTAAAATACTCATTAACATCTTTCATTTGATACCCATATCGTACAAACACATTCTAGAGTCACCCCTGCTCCACCTTTATGGCGATATCTCGAAAAGGCGTCCACCTATAGTACTATGGCCTACTCCCTACTAAACCACTCTTTAATACTTTCCATATGATACCCATGTCATACAAACACATTCCAGGGTTACCCTAGGTTCATTTTCCTACATGGTGATTTTCCCTTATTTTGTCTCCAAAGCTCTCAGCTGAGTATGTAATGTTCGGTTACACCCGAACTTAGCCTTCCTTACTTTTTTATTGTTGTTGTTGTTGTAGCAATAAAGAGAAGTGTTATCGATGTTGATGGTCCTTTGCCGTATATAGATCCGGTACGTTACGGTAACAAGGACCATTAGGGTAATAGCCCGATTATCTCGGCAACGATTTAGTATGACCGCATTGAACCTTCTAGACCATCCCGTTCCATGACGAACTTGGGGTCGCCAGAGCCTTGCCTGCTAAAGGAACAGGATTCGCCACGGGTAGGTGAGGTCGAAAATTGGTTGGAGAAGCTATAAATTGCGCTACACAACCCCTTGAATCGCCTCCTACGAGAGGCATACCTGCCGCTTATTCTAAGCCCCCTAACCGGGGGGGGGGGGGGGTAAATTTTTTGGCTCATCTGAATGTCTAACATTAGCTGTGTTTTTCTTTACATCTATAGGCGTTTACGCTTAAACTTTATATAGACAGCTAAGCGTCAAACTTTATCTACTCTTCTGAAATTGCCGCGCATAGGTTTAGTAATACTATATTTCATTACGCATTATACTCAGCTGTAACTGAAATATGTGTCTATGTTTCACCTCTATTCAAATTCTATGTATCACCTCTTAAAATGGCGCTTGTCCACAATTCATCGCAACTTGTTCAGCTACATGTGATACACTATGGCCATCAGAGGGTTGTGTCTCCGCTTTTCGGTACACCCTGTGCTGTACCTAGTTAATTAACCACTGCCGCTAGATGGGTCTCCTAAGCATTATCTAAGCGAGGATAAGCGTTTTTTTTACGCGCAAACGTAAACGTATACGCGTGTAAAAAAACCCGGCTTTTATAGCGCCGAAACCTAACAAATTTTACCGAATGCATCACTGTTTTACCTTACATTAGCAAAATGTTTGCAAAAAGAAATAAAATCAATGACATGGAAAATTACATATTACATAAATTAAAATTCAGTACTTATTGCGGCTTTATGTTCTTTAAGTAAGTTTTACCTGAAGTAATAGTAATCTCAAAGTGGTCGTTAAGTTTGAACACGCACTCAATGAAATCATCTTAACAACTACCCACTCAGCATTTAGGTGATTCAATTTTAAATTTCCCTACATATCAATACAATTTGATTACTCTTTCTGACTAAATAATGAGTTATCATACAATTGATCAAAATAAATGATCAAATATGAAAACTTTTGATGATGGAAAACTAAAAAGCATATTTCGATCACTTTTTGGAATCATTTTTGAATTCCTTTAATGACTAACTTTTAACATTCCATAAAACCAACAAAAAGAATAATCAAATATGCTTACCTTTGATGATCAAAAACTGAATTTAGTTTTTCAATCACATTTTGGAATCATATTTGAATCAAATGTGTTTACTTTAGGTAATCAAAAATTTATAATTTTACTTTTCATTAAAAATCTTATTTTTTCACATACACATATTTTTCCAATCATGAAGCTAAGAAAACATATATAAAAATTTTATTATTTATGCAAAAGATATTCTTCAAGACAAAAATAATGTAATGCTGCTCGTGAACGAAGATTTCCCCAACCATTTCTCCCCTTCAGCTTCCCAGAAAATACATAATGATAGGACAATAAATAGGTTGTGAGCTATTTGAACCCCAGGTAAGTGAAACTATCCTGACATACCTGGGTACGTCTTCAACATCCCGTATCGTATTCGTATTTTAAGATTCAGACGATAATGCTGATGTTGGATGTTGCAGTCGCAGGTGTATATCGGTCAAGTTTGTTTGCGAGTTAGCTGTGGTTCGAATAGCTCACTTTCGCATGCTTTCTTTGCCTGATGAAATAAGATTATTATGTAGTATCCTATTTTGAATGAGATATGAAGAATAAATGCATTATAATGGCATTCAAAAATGATTCAAAAATCTCAACCAAAACGATTGAAATATATTCACGAATATGATCAGAAAATGACTGTGAAAGCAGTCAAATATTACTCTAAAACTATTAAAGCTCAATTTTACAATGATATCAAATATGAATAAAAAGCGTTTCGAAATAGGAACCATAAATGATTATTCAAGAATAATCATATTTATAGTACATTTTTCTCCCGACATTACGTTATTTTTCGAACAGAAAATGCTTTTAAATTTGAACGTTTTTAATCATCTTGGGGTATGATATTTAAATATTTTTTGATCAAAATTTTCAAAAAATGCTGGCTGGGTAGCTGAACAAAAAATTTTCTTCGTACATATGTGTTTGTATGTATCAGAGAACGGCATGAGTGTCTTATTATTGCAAGTTAGGTTTTTGATAACCAAAGCACCTACTGCTTTGATGCAATTACTTATATATTTTTATATGTTATTTGAAGATCTACCATCAAGGCGATTTTTGGCAGGTAATTCGTCTTGCGCTCGATTGTTGCGATAAGCACTTGTATCTCCTCTTTATCTATTTCATAGCATACCACCCTGCAGTCAAACGCCAAAGTAGTCAGCTAACATTCTAGTTCATTGATTAGAATTTTGTGAAGTTATTCATACTAGTAGTTGAATAATTTATTAACTATTGTTTTGTATACTATTTAATGGTTGAGTAATTAATTGACTAGAATTTTGTGGCATTCATCATACTATTCAGTTTTAGAATAGTTCTTTGACTATAACTTTGTGTTAGTATTTTTTCATATCATGCCTTGGCCATGAGGGCATCAGCAGCCTAGCACATGTTTTCTACTTGTCGTTAAAAGCCTTTGCCATTCCAGAATTACGGAGAATGGCAAGGATAAACCCCTACCGAAGACCGGAAACCCAGCCAGTATCTCACGATATTATCCCCTTAGTCAGTAATGAAAATGTTTAAAGCCATTATGATTCCCTCATTTAAACGAAATTCTTCAGTTAGCCAGCCATCAGCATGACTTCCGTAAAGTGCATATCACTACCACTGTTCTGAACTCCACTAGCACTCATCATAGGACGGTGCTAGTGCAGCTTGACCTGTTTTGAGACAGTCCCCCGCAACTAGCTCATTCCTTCTCCGCTAGATATATAGATAATTCATTGAGGATTGCACTGCCACCAATGGTCTACTCCAGCGATCGCCAGAAACTTCTTATGGAAGCGTGACCACACCTACTTTGAAACAAAATTGATATCCAAAATTTAAAAAAATGGCGACGGAACTAGTAAAAAGTACATTGTAAAACAAATTTTAATATATATTTTAATTTTTAGATATATTCCAAGTTTGTTTTATTTCTTCAAAATTCAAAAATTACGGTCTCTGGCCAACAGAGGGACGAAATATTTTTTCCTTCGCATCCAACGCTTAATCAAGATTTATTATGATATTTGTTATATGCTATTAAATTTTTGTCAGTGCATGTCCTTTCTTCATTTTGATTTTTCGAAAAAATAAGGACAACCTATCAGCGAGCAGAGATGGCGCTAGCACGTACACAAACCCAGTCGGACTTGGTAGCTTTCAAAATTAAAGTATCGCATCGTTTTCTTGAATGCATTTAAAAATAATTCTACATGCGTTCAATTACATAAATCAAACAAAGCTTTATTATTTTCATACAGGTAAACCAAAAATATACCCAAAAATATTACTTAAAAAGTCATTTTACATGACTACCTTCGGTTGTAGGCGAGAGGATAGAATGCGTGCGCGCTAAGATGTGTGGTGCTCTTGCCTTATCGTTTAACAAAAACAGTTGCGTGAAAGCGCTTATGGGGTGACGAATGCTGGTCTACTCGTATTGTGCCCTCACCTTCTTCACACCACCTCATCCAAGCCGACTTCCTTGATGAACCCTAGCAGTTCTCTTGCCTATGTGAGCCCATAAACTTAGCGCTTCGTCTTGAATTGCGCCACATGCCAGGTGGATATGTCCCGCCGTCTCCGCTGATGGATCACAAAATCGGCATGTGTTCTTCCGTTACTTTTGGGTTTTTATATATATGTACGTATTTTTATTAAAATATATTCCAAAGTGTAATGTATTGGAGTGATAAATTTTAAAGTTATATAACAGGCATGCTTAACCAACGAACGGATATCATTTCGTTACGATAATCAACGTTAATAAACGAAACAAAGTCATTTCGTTTCGTTTATTAACGTTAAGAACATCAAATTAACATTAACGATAAACGAAATGATATCGGTTCGTTTGTTAAGCATGCCTGTTATATATGTACATATATATGCTTCTTATATATATGAAATATAATGAATAAAATGAATTTGAGCTAATTTATCAATTTTCAAGTAATTTTTCAACCCGACTTGGACTAGTATATTAACTAGTAGGATGTGATGCAAACATCGACTAGTATGTCATTACAATGATGCGTAGACTGAGTAGTACGCCAACTGGTATGTTGATGTTGAATACACTAACTAGTGTGTCAACTGGTATGATATTGGTGTATATAATAACTAGTTTGTCAATTGGTATGATGCTAATGCAGAGACTGGCTATTGGTATTTCGTAGGATATCGCCGTGTTAAATATACAGTTGCTAATATGGAAAAATTACAGAACTCATACTAGTTGGGATTCTTGGCAAACTAGTATATTTCTAGCATACAACTAGTTGGTTTGACAGTGGCGTAAGTGTCAGTTGAAAGCACTCCGAGATGATTAAAACTAGTGCCGCCCTCTAATGCGATAGCTCTGTGCTATTTTGGAACTAGTGCGGTTTGCTGCACGGCAACTAGACATACTCTGAAGAGAAGTCAGTAACTTGTGGTCGAAATTTATTGTTCAGAACTAGACTTTAGTTACCAAATAAGTACTAGTTCCAAATAAGTACTAGCTAGCTTAAAGAGCTTCGACTATGGTTATGCCTTCTTTCTCTATACCTAAAAACTGGCATTCCTACTGATTCGGAACTACCCAAAAAGGGCATTAAGTCGTACTAGAGACAATATGCAGAATTTTGATCCAGTTCGGAAACAACGCAAAGAGTCAACAAAAGAACTAGATATTAATTGCGAATTTGTACAATAGTTCGGAAGTATCGAAATAGTGCCAATAAACCTACTAGTTCTAAAGTGGTAATATGTATCAAGTTCGGACTATAGAAAAGGTAATGCAACGGTAATGCATGTAAAAGTAACAGAGGGCGAACTAGTAGTGATTCTGAATGCACTAGAAGCGCACCAGTTTGGAACTAGAGATTTTACGGTGATGGTACTTTCACACTGCATTGCTGTACATACCCTGTAGGAATAAAAAATCTCTTTGATAGTACCAGTTCAAATATAAATACACAGAAATATGTTTGTGTCAAAATACCACAAATTTGTTTTAAATAACAACCAAAATAGTGTGAGTTTCATCCCCAAGGAATGCTGAAAAAACTAGGTATTCTAAAAATATAATCTAAATTATAATGATAGTAAAAAAATGTGGTTGCTGCTCCGGCCGGGACTTCAAACCAAAACGTTTGGTGTGATGCCAACCCGACGGAATACATGCGGAGGCAATAAGGCTAGCTGCAAATAACTGCCCATAACTTATGTTGCACAAGGCATTTGTTGTAGCCTCGAAGAAAGATATTTCCCCCACGTATAGAAGACACAGCGGCTAGTTCTTATTTTAAAAGGAAACGGACACCCCAACTCGATCATCTTACCGCCTACTGTGCATGTTGGACACTGCAGGAAAATTTCTGGAAAGCCTCCTGAAACAACGCCTCACGAGAGAATTAGTTAACGGGAGAGGACTGTCTCGCCGATAGCATGGTTTCTGGAAAGAGCACTATGCAATGACGCCATAGAAGACGTGATAGACGCAGTTAAAAAAGCCGAGACAGCGTGCCACAGGGCTAGACCGATAGTCTTGCTGGTCATGTTGGACGTCAAAAACGTCTTTAACTCAGTCAGGTGGGACGACATGCTTGAGGCACTGGAAAGGACTTTCAAGGTACAGCAGTATTTTCTAGAAATCGTATGGGACTACCTGAGAGACTGGTATCTATTGAATGCAACCGCTCAAGGTTAAAGAAGTGTAAAAATAACTGGCGCAGCAGCCCAGGGTTCGGTACTAGGTTCCGATCCCTGGAGTATTACATACGACAGTTTTCTTTGATTGTACATACCAGGAAGGTGTTTTAACTGCCTCGTCACTTTTGCAAACGATGTTGCAGCTGTAAAAACAGTACCATGCTGCGAGCTGGCACAGCTGACCAGGTCATAAGTAGTGTAAATAGGTGGATGGCTGATCACGGTCACCAGCTAGCAACAGCAAAAATGGAGATCGTCATCCACACAAATAGGCGAATTCCCACTATCAATAATATGACGGTTTTGGACCAGCCAATAAAAACACGCCAGTGATGGTAGCGTGCTCCGCCTACCATTTATTATTTTATAGTCTTCAACCGGATACGGTTACTTCCGGAAATATTTGCGCAGAATGGGCAAGATTGAAACCCAGAGCTGCCTGTACTGTGGAAAATTATACGTTGTACGACACACCTTCCTCGAATGCGAGCACTTCGCCGTACATCGAGGGAGGGTAGCAAAAAAATATATGGTGACCTGTCGCCGGGCAGTGTCATCAATAACATGACCTGCCGAGACGACAGATAGGATGCGGTTAGCAAATATGTATGTGTGGCATATACTGCTCAGCAAACGTGAAGATGGATGCCTAGCCCATTAGCGTGAAAGTAGCCATAGAAGTCATGGAGTGCTCATCCGTACCCGAAGTAATACTAGTGGGTGGCATTTCATGGAAGAAGGAAGGTCTACACTCGGAGAGTCTCGCATTAAAGCTTAAATAAACTGGTCAGTGAGTAATACATTTCCTCCTGCACAATTACGCCAAACTTTTTCACATTGCAATATTTTGGTTCTTAATTCAAAAGCACACCAAAATTATATTTGATATTACTGCAAAAAGTTGTAACACTGCACTTTATTTTATACTGTGATAGGGTGCAATTAGTCTCGTCACAGGACATGTTTAAACAAAAGGGGTACAAAGAGGATATGCCCGACAGTACACATAATTAACCCTTAGAAGGGTAGAAATGGCATCTTTCCGACAGTACCGTAGGAATATCAGAAGGACCCGTCCGACTATACCCATGAATTTGGTATATATTTGTGAGAATGTGCTGGACGCCTGCAGAACTCTGGTCACCACTACACACATGCATAAGTAGGTGATTTAATGTACTAAAGAAAATCGCATTCGAATTCCTTACACAGATACTTCAGATGCTTTGCCTGGACTCTGTGATTGTCAGTGGCTGTAAATTAATGCCATTAAAAGGCTACACGGCACTACCGCTCACTGAGTTCACAATAAAAGTTTGATTTTTTCCGAAGAAGTTTTGTACAAAAATATTTTACTTGCAATAAGCATAGCCGCGTATAAACCGCAAAGTTAGGCTTCACCAATTTTTTTGAAAATCTTTCTTAACTTCTAGTGCTGAGTACAAGTTTCACCAGTTTGTTGGTACTCTACCTTCGTATTCGTTGTACAAAGTAACAACAACAACAAAAAATGGCATGAATTAAGTTGACTCTTAGTTAAAATTTACGACCAAATATTGAGGCTTTCCAATGCATAGCGAGTATTTGCGACTTACCCGTGTACTTGGTTTGAATATAGAATTTAGTTGGCCAAAATAAACTTTCAGGGATGCAATTTTTCGTATGAGTGAGTGTATGCTACACATGTATGCGTAAGTATTTTGAATTTGGTTGCACACGGCTAACACACACACACACAAACACACGCAAGAAAACTAATAAAGTTTAAAAGATGAACTGAACTGGCCCTTCATGTATTTTGTAGTTCATGAATAAAACATTGCATTTTTCACTTTGCAAAGTCTTTCGGTTTTGCTTTGCACATTTCGGGTTTCGGATCTAAAGCTTGCAATCTTCCAACAGATTTACCCCTCTGCAATTGCATCTTCCTCGCACAATTCATATTTGCACAACTGAAAGGATTTTCCTCTGCTTTTGTGGGGTTAAAATTCTTTTAGCGGTAATTTTAGTAATAATTTGCTGCGTAAAATTTATGAGTGGCTTTTGGGCGAATTGAGGGCTCAAATCAGTTTAGCGCAGATCAGCTCAACTCAATTCCAAGAGTTTGAAAAAGTTTTGCCAAAGTAGTAGCCATGGTTGTTGGTATTTAGCTCACAGGCACTGTCTTCATAAATGCAAGGGAAAATACGAAAATTTAACTTAAATTTAGCATTAATTTTCTAAGAAGCTATTTATATGTATGTATTTATGCAGTGTATTTCTGGTACAACTACGAGTAGATACTCGGGTACCTTACTCAAGTACTGAGTGGTTTTCGTAGGCCATAATCTTTTACGTAGTAGCGGGGTATCGATTACTCAGACGTTACGTGACAACCTTTGCACAACTTTTGCTCTGACAATTTTCGCCAAATTTTATTTTGAGATTTGCTTTATTCTGCAAATTTGGTTTACACTTATAAAAAAGGCACCCAAAATGGTTTCATTTTAGGTATATTGCATTCACCTCATAAATAAGCTGGCACAAAAAAATGTCCGAATATCTCGATGACTATTTCCATAATTTCACTGATATTTAAAAAAACAGATGTACGGACGCCTTTGCCAAGACTACCATAAAGTTTACAATGGAAGCGGGATATATGCACAACCCACCTGCAGATCTAATGGCCAAAAATCCAATTCCAGGATACTGCGGTGCCTTTCAGGCAGAAACTATAGTCATGAAGAAAGCAGCAGAAATTCTGGAGAAAGCGTGCTTTAGCTACAGTCGCGGTAAGATAGTCAGGCGGCGAATAAGGCAATAATCTCATACAGTACTTCATCAAGGACTGTTCTGATGCAAAGAAGCATTAAAAAAACGTCGCTTAAGCCGGACCATAATGTACTGGGTTCCCGGTCATAAAGAGATAGACGGTAACGAAAACGTCAATTAATTGGCGATGATGGTTGCAGCACTCGATGGATCGACGATATACGTCGGAATGTGTTTAGAAGAAATCAAAAGGAAACAGGAGTTAACATGATCCATCAAGCAGGAAAGGCATAGACAGAAGTGCGGGGCTGCAAAATTTCTAAGAACAAGTGCAAGTCCTACGACGTTAGACTCACCAAGTGGCTGAGAGAGATAAGAGAGACTTAAGAGACAAGAGACAAGACTTAAGGCTCAAGATAGGCAAACTAACTTGTCATAGGCTTCTGATGTCACATGCTCATAAGTAAGAACTCGTCAGTAACATCAGATGTAGGTTGTGCGAGCTACAGGAAGAAACAATTGAGCGCGTTCTGTGTGCGTGTCATACGGTGGCGAGGTCAAGACTTCAGCTATTAGAGGCGGCAGAGCTCCCACATCTCGAGTCAGCTATTAAGCTAGGTTATAGAAATCTTATAGTATTTTCCAAGTGGACGGAGTTATTCTATGACATAAGTCCTTATACCTAATTGAGGTTTTTCCGTCTCGTCATCATACAAATTCTGGTAACACGCACCATTTTTCAAGAAAATAGGTGCAATCTAAATTTTAAACCAAATTTTCTTTGGTCGTAGATATGTATATGCAGTACAAAAAAGTTAAAGATTTAGGCTCAAACTTTTAACCGTGTAAAATAAATACAATTTTTTTTTTTAATACAAATTAGTAAAGTTAGTGATTTTTCTTATCCACATTTTATTTTAAAAAGAATAAAAGAAATTGAAAATTGTTTACAGGTTACATTTAATTTTTTGTATACATACAGTTTTATAAGATAAATTTTTTTCGCATCAAAGTTGACTTTCTCATGGTACCTGCCTTCAGTATTTATTATTCCAAAACGCCCTATATCAGTTTAAATTCAATATATTTTGACGTGAGCTGAGACGTTTATGAAATCAATCTGAAATGGAGCGTTCAGCCGAGATAGAGTAATAATTCATGCAGCACTTTTATACAAAAACACCCTGTAGATTTTTTATTTTCAATCAAATCTCTTATGAAACACAGAACACCTTGATCAGCTGCATTAACATAATATTGCGGATTTTTGTGGTTCCCATTATTCGAAAATATTCCCACCGCACAAAGTTGTCTATTCACGACGACCGGTGCTCCAGAATCTGCTCTACAAAATCCATCGACACCTCTAGCACAATACATATTTTTTTCTAGTGCTTTTTTGTGATAACTCATACAATCCTCCGGTTCTACTATAGTTACGGCATGTTTTACGAATTCACAACGAGGTGGGCTTTGTTTTTGTGGAGTCCATCCACTAATTTGCACCGTTATGCCCACATAAAGTTGAGTTTCGCAAAGTGCTAGTGGATCCACTCCATCGGTTTTTTTAAAGGCTTTATTCAGTATAACTCCAGCTATACCCATATCTCTTTTCCCGGATTCTAAAGTATATTGATAAAATACATCCTTCACTGTGCGAAGTGGTGCGCGGAAAGCGTCTGCATTAGTTGCAACTTTGATTACTTCTGTATTGAAACCATTGAGGCATTTCGCAGCTGTGATCACTATTTCCATAGTGACTATTGAACCAGCACAATAATATTGTTCTCTATCAAGTAATGCTACCATATGCCGATCGTCAGTTTGCGAATTTATAAGGGTCAAAAGACGGGTAAGCACGACAACCAAGATTGCGATATGATTGTGAAAATTCATTTTAATTTCTGTCTTTTACCGCTGCTTTTTAAGTATAAAGAAGTATAAAGTAACTAATGTAAGACAAGTTTTGTGGGCGTTATTTATATATAGGGGTAATGCTTGATGAAATTTTCGGGTTCAAGTGCACGGTTAGAAATCTGAGCCTAAATTTTTAACCATTCATCGGTTTAAACACTTTTGCTACTAAAGGTTTCAAAACTCTATAAATAGAAACTTAAATAGAGACGCTTGGTTTTAATACTTATCCTTAGCGTTTAAATTTGGTTCTGTAAATACAAAACTAACAAATTTTATTTGTGAAAAAGTGCTGCAAATTGTCGAATATTTTTCAAAAAAAAATGTTGTTATACATATAAGGTGTTATGAAATGTTTTCTTATACAGTAGGTCGAGCAACGCTGTAGGAAAAAAATCTCTAGTTCAAAACTGGTGCGTTTCTATTATATTCGGAACCTCTAGTTCGTCCTCTATAACTTCTACATGCTTCCAACTGGGGAATTTAACATGGCGATGTCCCAGTTGGTTCGTGTTGCATTAACTTTTCTATAGTTTCCAACTAGATACACATTTCTATTTTAGAACTAGTTGGTTTATTGGAACTATTTCCGTAGTTACAAACTAGTGTAAAAATGAGAGTTTAGTTGTTTTCTTGGTATTATTTCGTTGGTTCCGACCGAAAAGAAATTCTAAATGCTGCTTCTAGTACGATATTTGTCCATTTATCGATACTGCCGAGTAAGCGGTAAGGTTTGGGAAGAGAATTCGCCCAGTTTTTTTGTAGATAACATATTTCTCAAATTAAATAAAAATAATAACCCAAGCTGTCGATTTTATAACTGGGTTAAATCTAGTTTGTGCCGAACTAGTACTTATTTAGAAATTTAGGTCTAGTTCTGAACCAAAAATGTGTATCACTTGTTACTGACTTCATTACAGGGAACAGTCCACTATTTATTATACTCAGCGTGCTTTGCACACAGAGTATTTTAACTTTGATTGGATAACGATAGGTTGTACAGGTATAAAGGAATCCAGATAGATATAGACTTCCATATATCAAAATCATCAGTATCGAAAAAAAATTTGATTGAACCATGTCCGTCCGTCCGCCCGTTAACACGATAACTTGAGTAAATATTGAGATATCTGCACAAAATGTGGTAAACGAGCTTATCTGGACCAAGTACCAAACACCAAAAACCTGATAATTTAGTAAATAATACACCTAAAATGTTGACATTTGACACGTTGACTGATATTGAGACTCTTGATAAAAATTTAGAAAAATTTTTTTAAGTAGGCGTGGCACCGCCCACTTGTGATAAAATCAATTTTACAAATATTATTAATCATAAATCGTCAAACCTATCGTAACAAAATTCGGCAGAGAGGTTGCCTTTACTATAAGGAATGCTTTGAAGAAAAATTAACGAAATCGGTTAAGGACCACACCCACTTTTATATAAAATATTTTTAAAAGGGTCGTGGACGAATAAAATAAGCTACACCTTTGCAAAAAAGAGCTTTATTTCAATTCATTATATTAATATTCACTTCCAAAGTGTGTTCATAACAGTAAATAAAAAAAACTTCAAATTTTAAAAAATGGGCGTGGCACCAACCCTTTTATGATTAAGCAATTTTTTATGTTTCGGGAGCCAAAACTCGAAGATAAATTAACATATCGTAATGAAATTGTGTACACATATTTTCCTTATATGTAGCAGAAAATATTTCTAGAAAAAATGGACGAGATCTGTTAAAGACCACGCTAACTTTTATATAAAAGATGTTTAAAATGGTCATAGGCGAAAATAATAAGCTATATCTTCGCCAAAAAGAGCTTTGTATCAATAGAATATTACTTTCTAAATTGAATTATAACATTAAATTGGAAAACACTAAAATTTTTGAAAATGGGTGTGGCACCGCCCCTTTTATGACTAAGCATTTTTCTATGTTTAGGGAGCCAAAATTCGAAGAAAAATATACATATCGTAACAAAATTGGGTACACGTATTTTCCTTAAAAACGAGTTTAAAAGGGTCGCAGACTAGAATAATAAGCTATAACTTAGTAAAAAATACTTTTGAATCAATGATATTTCACTTATCAAGTTTTATTGTAAGAGGAAATGGGGAGACATTTTTTTTTTAAACGGACGGTGCCACGTGTTATGTAGAAAAGTAAATTTTCTGAAATGAAATGTACAATTGAAGCTCACGGTGAGTATATAATGTTCGGTGACCCCCGGACTTAGACACTTTTACTTATTTTTTTTTTTTTAACTTTAAGTGTAGACTTCTCCAGTTTAAAATTGTAACCCAGTTCTATGCACTCACTTTCAGGAAGACCGTTGTAATATATATTTATACAAAATTTGGTTGGTCAGATGGCCAAAATATTTCAGATTTATGCTCAAAATTTGTACCGTGTGCTTGCCAAAATCTCAAACCACTTATTGATAAAAAGCGGCCGCCGTGGTGAGGTTGGAGCTTGCTTCGCAAATCACACCGAAGGTCCTGAGTTCAAGTGCCAGCCAAAGCAACATCAAAAATTCAGAACAAGTTCTTCAATTGGAAAAAAATATGTCCAATCGCAGTTGCCCCTCGGCAGTGATTTGGGATACACTCAAAGCGTATTTCTACTATGAAAAGCTTTTCTATGAAAATGCATCTTTCTTGCGTCAGCTTCCGTTTGGAATCGGCATAAAATATGTAGCTCCCGTCTGCCAATTTGTAGGGAAAATCAAAAGGGAGCAAGACGCAAATTCAAGGAGAATTTCGGCCTAAATCTTCTCCGAGACAAATCGTGCCAAGCATTAATTTAGTTGTTTTTCTTTTTAATTTTTTATGGTTAATGCATCAAGCGTAATACAAACTCTAAAACAGTTGAACAAACAGCTTTTGATCTACCAAAATAACAAGATCAAGGTTGTGTTGTTCACTCCAGCGAAATGAAGTTAGCGCGTATTTGGTAAAATATTTTGTTATGCTTTTTCAAAAGAAAATTTTATTGTACTTAATTGCTCGTTTCTATATTTGTACAGTTGAATTGTGGTATTAAGTTCACATACATAGGTTAAGTGATACGTGGCCCAACTAACAAAAATCACGATACGTGTACAATATGACCGTATTCTTAACATTTTCAGGCATATGGGACACCGATATCCGAGAAATATTTCTTTCTATAACAAGAAGGCTAGCAATATTTTACTAGCCTTTTTGTTATAAGATACTTAATCTTATCTGAATCGAACCGATTTTCATCTAAAGTGTTTATTGATATTAGAGAAAAATTGCAAAGTTTACAAACGGCGATGGTTACTAGGACATGTTTCTGAATTTCACTTCTTCATCAGCTGGCTTCTCGGGAGCCGAGTACTGAACTCGAATCTCATATGGCTCACTGGTTAAAGGCATCTGCCGTTACACAAGTATGAAGTATGAATAATATACAGAGTATACCGAAGGTTTATCTGGACCCAGTATAGATTGGTATTGAAAATTAGTGAAATCGGACGATAACCACGCAAACTTTTTCGTTATCGATAATTTAGAAAAACGGAAAAAATTTCGAGAAATGGGCGTGGCACCACCCACATTTAGAAGAATAATATTTGGCAGTTTAACATGCCTTACGGCCGTTAGAGATATGACATTGAAACTTGGCAGAGCCATTATCTTTTCCAAAATATATAGACTGAGTGAAGATAGTCAAAATCAGTTAAAAGCCACTCCCACTTTTCCTAAAGTTTCAACCTTAACAAAGTTTGCACTAACTCTATGGTATTTAACTACATTTGACTGATATTCTACCCCAGTAATGTTATGGTTGAGCTAAGGACAAAACTTAAACAAATTTTGAAAATAGGCGTGACCCGCCCATCACTCCAAGATCACGAATACGGAATCTAAGCTTTTTTTACCTATCCAAAAGTTAGGATACCGTCACTTCAGCAAAGTGATTAAATGACCTGGAGAAAACTGTTTTTGGCACATACATTTTAAAGAGACTTCAGTGATTTTTTTAATATGTTGACCATAATCCAATTTTTTTATAATATGTGAATAACGGATAAAAGTTTCACTGAGCCTGTTATTGTGTATGATGCGAGTTGGTATCGCATACTTTCCCACGATAATTCTTTAGAATCGATTACCTATCTAGATGCTTTTAAATGAGTACAGGTACCGAGTATAAGGTGGTGTCGGAACAACACTAAATGTATGTAGCGAGTTAAGCTGTGCTACAACACATATGTAGGAGTGCAAGTGTTTAGTAAATCTCTGCAGGTAATTAATGGCAGGAATGATGATGATGTCGAAGATTCGTTTTGATGATACTTAGAGGTAACTATCATTTCAATAGACGGTTAGGGGATTACACCTTTATTGTAAATGTGGTAAATGAGGCTAAAATGTTTATCTAAAATTCAGTCAATGTAATCGCACACCTACATACGTACATTTATTGAAAATGTATCTTGCTCAACTATCAAGATTTTTGACTCTTGTATCTTTGAGTGCGCACTCTGGGCAATTTACTTGTGATATATGTATATGTATAACTTGGGGTCGAACTAAATAGGACGGCTGCCTACATATTACATAAATTAGTACCTATTTTCCAATATAGTAACATGGTCTATGTGCAGAGTATAAGACCTGGTGAGAAGTGACCCTGGACGAGAATAAAAGTAGTAAATGCTTGGCACCATTTTAAAAATAAGGCGCGATAACCTCCGAAGAGATTTTAGGCTGAGCTTCTCTTCCAATTTTCGTCGTGCTCCTCTTGATTTTTCCTACAAATTGGCCGGACGGGAACTACATGTTTTATGCCGACTCCAAACGGCATCTGCAAGGCAGATGAGCGCTTGCCAAACACTGCCGAGTGGCGACCCCCCATAGAAAAATTGTCTTCTAATTGAAAAACTTTATTTCTAAAATTTTTGGTGTTGCTTTGCCCGGGGTTTGAACCCAGGGTATTCGGTGTGGTAGGCGGAGCACTCTATCATCACACCACGGTGGCTGTACCTACAATTTCCGGGACGGGACCTACATGTATTATGCCGACTCGGAACGGTATTTGCAAGGCAGATGAGCTCTCACTGAGAAGCTTTTCATGGCTTAAATAAACTTTTCTAAAGGTTTTATGCTGCTTTTCCCGGGACTTGAACCTAGGACCTTTCGGTGTGGTAAGCGGAGCACGCTACCACCACATCACGGCGACCGCGACACGGTAAGGGAAACCACGGACAAAATATCAAGTAATCATTCTAGAAAGCAAGTTGTCGTGGAAGCTCAACGTGTATGAGAGAATGCAAAAAGAGGCTCTTTATGTACGTAATATAATAATTGGGTATACGTGAGGCATATCGCCCTCTATCACTCTTTACCTATTGTTTAACCCATCCTATATAATGGAGTCCTTGATTGGTGGACAGCCACACAAACCGGAAATCACCTTAAAAAATAAAAGGGCGTTTGCAGGCTATCAATGGTTAACATAACGGGAGCACTAAAAACAACCCCCACCTCTGCACTGCACAGACTACCTGCTTCTATACCTGAATTCGATGAAAATATTAGAGCCACAAAAAAAGTAGAAGGTTGGCGCTCAAAGTACGACAAAACGGGTTTTAATAATACTCTTAGAATTTCCTCAGCCTTATAAAAAATATTTGCTTGCAAGGCTGAATGATATCCTTTGTAAATCAAAGACGGAAGTCGGCGCTCTGCTAAAATGAAAGGAAGAGAAAGTACGGCATCTATCTTTCTGTGGACGGTCGTCTCATGATTTACTTCAAGATTGGTCAAAAGATTCATCAGCAAACACTTTTCGCCTGAGGACCTTGACCGTGTAATTCTTTTTATTACAGTGTATATTTGGTCTTGCAGCTAAAAACTTTGTTTCCATTATAAAGTATTTAACAATTAAAGGATTACCAGGTTCTAACACCTAATGATCCACCTTATTTCCCAGTTATCGCCTAAGGAAATACGCGAAAACTTATTAGACATATTGTGGCAGATGGTGAACGTATCTTCAGCCTTATGGTTGTATATTTCATCCAAGACCTTTGCACATGAATCTGAGCAGGGAATGAACAAACTCCCACAAAATTAGAAGTCAATTACCACGGTACTCTTGACTACCTCCATCGTCAAAAGTCTTACTAATTACTTTTACTGGATGCCAATGAGATATCTTCCATCGTCTTTTCTAAAATGATCAGCCGACCGGTTTTATCGCCTGCGATAGCTTCCTAGAATGTATGAAGATCATCCTCGCTGCCCTCCCCACTTCATTTTTTGTCCATCACGGAAAACATGAGTTTATCAAGGGCATCAACTTCGTTCCTTCAGACAGAAAACGGCAGATCGTCCACACTTCCCTACCGAGGCAAGAGCCTTACCAAGATAACTTGAATAAGTGCGACAATTCAGCCAACGGGATCTTCAAAACAAGAAACTCAACATTGAGATAAACACTGCGATATGCTTTCGAGGAGTGTACTTGTTCTATTGCGATAGAAGTGCTCATACGGATCATCAACCTTCTTGTCTCTGTTCAGCTGAATCATATCGATAGATATTTTTACCTTTGTCTGTGGGGAAAGCGTTAAACAACGTACTGCTGCCAATAAGCAATATGAACTAATCAAAATAACAGCACATTCCTGGTAAATTATGTGGTTAACAAACTTCCTAAATATGAAAGGGCCACCCTCGTAACCGCCTATCTGTCAAAAGCTTTCAACGCTGTCATTCAATTCTTCAAAGTACCTCCGTCTTGAATATAAAAAATACTCGGCAAATTATATGAATGGTAAAGAAACAAAGCTTTAAACCCAGAAGTACTAAACAAAGACGGTCACAGGAATGGAGTCCTAAGCTCACTAGTGTGCAATTTCGACCTCAGAAAATTTGTTCTTTCTTCTCTAGTTCTATATTTATACTCTTCTAGTTTTATACTCCGATCACTCTTTGATAATGGCAATGGGTTACAACTGAGCGGGTCATGATCATACTTTTCACGACGCGATCATTGAAAGTCAGTCTACCATTAAATATCGTCTACTCTAAAGGGACACCCTCGAACTTTAACCTTCATGTGTCCGGTAGTCTACAATTGTAGCAATTTGGGGAAAAAAGTCAAATAAAACAAAAAGTTCCGAAACAACAATGCCCGAGGTTTTCAGTAGCCTCCTAGTTATCAATTCTAAGTCGATTAAGAGCATAATATCACTAGAACTATTATTTGCCTGACCCCCAGACCCTACTTGAAAAAAACATCATCTTGCAGCCGGTAGTCTACATTTGTAGTCACCATATAAATGTATGCAAAATATCATTATATTGTTGACTTCAGCTTGTTGCAACATAATTTTTTGCAACTGTCACTACGCTTTCCTTACCCAAGTACGTTGGTTTACCCAGTACATACCCTCTAGGCCTGCCAAGTATGGGATAAAAGTTTGGTTTGCTTGCGATGCTAAATCGTTCTATCCACTCAAAAGTGAGATATTTACGGGAAAGAACTCAAATGCAACCAACGTAGGAGAAGGTGTTGTGCAAAGTTTAATATGCCATTGGGAGAACACCGGAAGGACTATAATTTGTAAACATTTTTCCACATAGCTAAACTTGGGCAAGTATGTCCAAAGGTCTTGCTCTTCTTGGTACTGTTCACCAAAATAAGACTTTTGTACCAGATGAAATGGAGGCTGACCGCAATCGAGCAGAAGAGTCTACCATTTTCGGGTTTCTAGATGTAAAGCTTTCTTTGGTATTTTACGTCCCAAAAAGAGACAGAACAGTCATAATACTTGCCAGTACACCTTTGACAGATTCAATTGTAGTTGAAAACAAGTAAGGAAGGTTAAGTTCGGTTGTAACCGAACATTACATACTCAGTTGAGAGCTATGGTGACAACATAAGAGAAAATAACCATGTAGGAAAATGAACCGAGGGAAACCCTGGAATGTGTTTGTATAACATGTGTATCAAACGAAAGGCATTAAAGAGTATTTTATGAGGGAGTGGGCCATAGTTCTATAGGTGGACGCCATTTAGGGATATAGCCATAAAGGTGCATCAGGGTTGACTCTAGAATGCGTTTGTACGATAGGGGTATCAAATTAAAGGTGTTAATGAGTATTTTAAAAAGGAGTAATCCTTAGTTCCATAGGTGGACGCCGTTTCGAGATATCGCCACAAAGGTGGAACAGGGGTAACCCTAGAATTTGTTTGTACAATATGGGCATCAAACGAATGGTGTTAATGAGTATTTTAAAAGGGAGTGGGTCTTAGTTCTATAGGTGGATGCCGTTTCGTAATATCGCCATAAAGGTGGACCAGGGTTGACTCTAGAATGTGTTTGTACGATAGGGGTATCAAATTAAAGGTATTAATGAGGGTTTTAAAAGGGAGTGGTGGTTGTTGTATAGGTGGTCGCCTTTTCGAGATATCGCCATAAAGGTGGACCAGGGGTGACTCTAGAATGGGTTTGTACGATATGGGTATCAAATGAAAGGTGTTAATGAGTATTTTAAAAGGGAGTAATCCTAGTTCCATAGGTGGACGCCGTTTCGAGATATCGCCATAAAGGTGGACCAGGGGTGACCCTAGAATTTGTTTGTTCAATATGGGTATCAAAAGAAAGGTGTTAATAAGTATTTTAAAAGAGAGTAATCCTTAGTCCCATAGGTGGACGCCGTTTCGAGATATCGCCATAAAGGTGGACCAGGGGTGACCCTATAATTTGTTTGTACAATATGGGCATCAAACGAAAGGTGTTAATGAGTATTTTAAAAGGGAGTGGGCCTTAGTTCTATAGGTGGATGCCGTTTCGTAATATCGCCATAAAGGTGGACCAGAGTTGACTCTAGAATGTGTTTGTACGATAGGGGTATGAAATTAAAGGTATTAATGAGGGTTTTAAAAGGGAGTGGTGGTTGTTGTATAGGTGGTCGCCTTTTCGAGATATCGCCATAAAGGTGGACCAGGGGTGACTCTAGAATGGGTTTGTACGATATGGGTATCAAATGAAAGGTGTTAATGAGTATTTTAAAAGGGAGTAATCCTCAGTTCCATAGGTGGACGCCTTTTCGAGATATCGCCATAAAGGTGGACCAGGGGTGACTCTCGAATGAGTTTGTACGATATGGGTATCAAATTAAAGGTATTAATGAGAGTTTTAAAAGGGAGTGGTGGTAGTTGTATATGTGAAGGCGTTTTCCAGCTATCGACCAAAATGTGGACCAGGGTGACCCAGAACATCATCTGTTGGATACCGCTAATTTATTTATATATGTAATACCTGCCAAGATTATAAGGGTTTTTTATTTCGCCCTGCAGAACTTTTCATTTTCTTCTACTTAATATGGTAGGTGTCACAACCATTTTATACAGTTTTTTCTAAAGTTATATTTCGCTTCAATAAAACAATCCAATTACCTTACCATGTTTCATCCCTTTTTTCGTATTTGGTATAGAATTATGGCTTTTTTTCATTTTTCGTAATTTTCGATATCGAAAAAGTGGGCGTGGTTATAGTCCGATATCGTTCATTTTAAATAGCGATCTGAGATGGGTGCTCAGGAACCTACATACCAAATTTCATCAAGATACCTCAAAATTTACTCAAGTTATCGTGTTAACGGACGGACGGACGGACGGACGGACGGACATGGCTCAATCAAATTTTTTTTCGATCCTGATTATTTTGATATATGGAAGTCTATATCTATCTCGATTCCTTTATATATGTACAACCAACCGTTATCCAATCAAACTTAATATACTCTGTGAGCTCTGCTCAACTGAGTATAACAAAACCAAGCCACATTATATCCTTGATTACAATACAAACAAAGGAGGCGTCGACGCAATGGATAAAATGCTTTCTGCATATTCACCGAAACGCAAAACTTTGTAATGGCCCTTGGCCATGTTTTATAACATGCTAGATATAAGAGCACTTGCATCATTCATCATTTACGCGGAAAACAATCCATATGACCGTCATACAAGCCAAGCAGCTTTTTATGTCAGCAATTGAATAACGCTCTAAAGTTCCGCGGGTGGTGAGACACGCCCAAACACTTAAAGCTATTGAAATGGCACTAGATGGATCCATTGCTGCGACTTCTAAAGGTGATTTATCCATTTTACCTGATATTTCCAGCGATAAAAAACCAGCATATCCTGTACGTTGTCGACACTGTGAAATGGGAAATCGTAAAAGTACACGCAAAACCTGTAGTTGGTGTAAAAAATCAGTGTGCGATGCTCATGCCGAAACAAATACTTTGGGAAAATGCTGTTCAATTCCTGAAAAGTAATACATTTGTTGACTTAGAATTATTACCTGAATTCAATATGTTTAAATAAAAGCGTTAGTACACACGTAAATGTCAAATAATCACCATACAAGTATTTTTTTCTAAACATTATCGTGGTTTTACATGCAGTTACATGCTTGCTACAAATGTAGACTTCCGACCGTGTACGTAAGTTTTGTATCCCGGGCACATGAAGGTTAAGGGTACATCTTCGTAAGTAGCGAAGCTCGAGTCACTTTGTCCCAACTGCAAGCTAAGTACTGTTTTAACCCTGCAAACAATTTGATTCGTCTTGGAGGAATCCGAGTTGAGTCGGAGAGGAATATGCGATTTTAACCAGTTTTAGTATGGGTTGGAGTGATCCCTGATGTCGTTTCATTGTTCACTAACATACCAACAATGTTGGCCTCGTAAATAATTCTAGGTAAATGGAACCAGCAGGATATGTAGTGATCCCTTTCGTTTGAGCATGGCCTATGGAGAGACCCATTGTACCTGTTTCTGCCTGAACGGGTGTGATCTATCTTATATCTCTACGGATACTGCTGGATAGGTGTCTTTTTACTCAGTTATACCCTTACATGTACTGTTACACAGATCCCCTTGTACCTTTTCGCGTACTGTCGGACAGGTCCTCTTCGTAACCTGTAAGGGAAGAGATCCCCTTTGTACGTCTCCTATGGAGAGATAATTCGTACGTGTTTATGCCTGAACGGATTGTGTCGGACTGGTCCGCTTTATATACCTACGGATACTTTCTAAAAGGTCTCTTATCTACTATCTTCTATAACCTATAAATAAAAATTTTTTTAAAGTCAAATTTAAAAAAAAGTTAATATCTTTACAGTATATAAGTAAATTATGTCAACATTCAACTCCAGTAATGATATGGAGCAACAAAATACAAAAATAAAAGAAATTTTCAAAATGGGCGTGGCTCCGCCCTTTTTCATTTCATTTGTCTAGGATACTTTTAATGCCATAAGTCGAACAAAAATTTACTAATCCTTGTGAAATTTGATAGGGGCTTAGATTCTAGGACGATAACTGTTTTCTGTGAAAAAGGGCGAAATCGGTTGAAGCCACGCCCAGTTTTTATACACAGTCGACCGTCTGTCCTTCCGCTCGGCCGCTAACACGATAACTTGAACAAAAATCGATATATCTTTACTAAACTCACGGGTTCGAATCGAGCTCAAGGCCTAACAATAATTTTTATACTCAGTTGAGCAGAGCTCACAGAGTATATTAACTTTGATTGGATAACGGTTGGTTGTACAGGTATAAAGGAATCGAGATAGATATAGACTTCCATATATCAAAATCATCAGTATCGAAAAAAAATTTGATTGAGCCATGTCCGTCCGTCCGTCCGTCCGTTAACACGATAACTTTAGTAAATTTTGAGGTATCTTGACCAAATTTGGTATGTGGGTTCCTGGGCACTCATCTCAGAATGCTATTTAAAATGAACGATATCGGACCATAACCACGCCCACTTTTTCGATATTGAAAATTTCGAAAAATCGAAAAAGTGCGATAATTCATTACCAAAGACGGATAAAGCGATGAAACTTGGTAGGTGGGTTGAACTTATGACGCAGAATAGAAAATAAGTAAAATTTTGGACAATGGGCGTGGCACCGCCCACTTTTAAAAGAAGGTAATTTAGAAGTTTTGCGAGCTGTAATTTGGCAGTCGTTGGAGATATCATAATAAAATTTGGCAGGAACGTTACTCCAATTATTATATGTACGCCTAATAAAACTTAGCAAAATCGGAGAAGGACCACGCCCACTATAAAAAAAAAATTTTTAAGTGAAATTTTTACAAAAAATTTAATATCTTTACAGTATATAAGTAAATTATGTCAACATTCAACTCCAGTAATGATATGATGCAACAAAATACAAAAACAAGAGAAAATTTCAAAATGGGTGTGGCTCCGTCCTTTTTCATTTGATTTGTCTAGGATACATTTAATGACATAATTCGAACAAATATTTACCAATCCTTGTGAAATTTGGTAGGCGCTTAGATTCTAGAACGATAACTGTTTTCTGTGAAAAAGGGCGAAAGCGGTTGAAGCCACGCCCAGTTTTTATACACAGTAGTTCATCTATCCTTCCGCTCGGCCGTTAACACGATAACTTGAGCAAAAATCGATATATCTTTACTAAACTCAGTTCACATAATTATCTGAACACACTTTGTATTGGTATAAAAAATGGCCGAAATCCGACTATGACCACGCCCACTTTTTCGATTTCGAAAATTACGAAAAATAAAAAAAATGCCATAATTCCAAATACGAAAAAAGGGATGAAACATGCTAATTTCTGTAACAGATGTCGCAGTGTTGTGAATATCAATTGGCACGAACCAGAATAGAAGTAGGATTAATGAAGACAAACAAAAAACCGCTGTGATGGCAGAATGGTTATAGCAGCGGCGCCTAAACGTTGCCGATGAAGGAATTTAGCTGTTCCCGAAATGGATCTATACAACGAGCTTTGGCAGGTGTCTAAATTTTTTCTTTCTTTTATTCTAATTTAAAAATTTTTTCAATTAAGAAAAAAATTATCATAACAATAAAATGATAAAAAATTATTGTTAGGCCTAGAGCTCGATTCGAATCCGCGATCTTACAAATCAGTAGGCCGATATAACAACAAAAATTGTTTACTAAACTCAGTTCACGGAATTACCTGAACTTACTTTGTATTGGTATAAAAAATGGCCGAAATCCGACTATGGCCACGCCCACTTTTTCGATATAGAAAATTACGAAAAATGAAAAAATGCCATAATTCTATACCAAATACGAAAAAAGGGATGAAACATGGTAATTAGATTGGTTTATTGACGCAAAATATAACTTTAGAAAGAAACTTTGTAAAATGGGTGTGACACCTACCATATTAAGTAGAGGAAAATGAAAAATTTCTGCAGGGCGAAATCAAAAGCCCTTGGAATCTTGGCAGGAATACTGTTCGTGGTATTACATATATAAATAAATTAGCGGTACCCGACAGATGATGGTCTGGGTCACCCTGGTCCACATTTTGGTCGATATCTAGAAAACGCCTTCACATATATAAACGCATTCTAGAGTCACCCCTGGTCCACCTTTATGGCGATATCTCGAAAAGGCGTCCACCTATAGAACTAAGGCCCACTCCCTTTTAAAATACTCATTAACACCTTTCATTTGATACACATGTCATACAAACACATTCCACACAAACACATCAAGTGCATCAAACACGTTTTAAATACTGACCATCAACTCGCCTTCTCCACATTTCGACTTCCTTTGCAAACTCGATTTTGGAACAATTCACAACACTTTCATAAAATTCATGCAGTTTATTGAATTTTTCAGTGTTGTATTCATTTTTGGGGAACAAAACACCGAAATTTTCGAAAATTAGTTGGTGTTTAATGTAACGGCCCTTGATATGAGTTATGAATGCATCAAAGAATGGAATATAGAATGCGATTCTACAATAATCTTCGACGCTCTCAGTATCAACGTTGCATCTATTTAATTGATGTTTACTGATGCGTGGTTTCTTGTGTAGCGCAAATCTCAAGGGGTTGCCAGCGCATTATATAGCTTATCCAAACCAATTGTCAACCTCACCTACCGTGGCGAATCCTGTTTCATTAACAGCCGAGGCTCTGGTGATCCCGAACTCCTGATGGATCAAGGGGTGGGAGGGCGGTATGACCTAGATGGTTTCATGTGGTAATAACAAATCGTTTCCCGAGATGGTCAGGCTGGTACCTTTATTCTGCTTTTTATCGGAACGTGCCGGATCTGCATCCGGCAAAGGACCATCAACATCGATAATCCCCAAGGCCTTCGGGGAGTATCCTTATCGCTACAACAAAAACAGCAACGTTTGGAATTGCACGCTAGAAATAGCAGCTTGAAACTGAGAAGTTGCTGAAGAGCTGAAGTTTTGTCGTTTTTCCCTTCTGCCTTTGAAGATTTCGAATATTGCTGGCTGAAGTTCAATGTAAGTGGATACCGCTTCATGACATTGGCCCATCTTGTTGGGCAGACGCTTTGCAATTTTTGTTGCGCTTGTTGTTGTAGCAGTGCTTCGCCCCGCCTAATAGCTGCGACCGATCACAAATTTTCATCAATATACTCTAACGGGAGTCCAAGGAAACTTGCTGTTTCAACAGGGGTGGACCATAATGAAAGGGGTGTTAGAGGCGTTGGTTCCACATTACAATTAAAGAGATAGTTGGTGTCATGTGGGGACACATTGCAAGCAGGGCATTCATTTTGTATGTCGGGGTTGATTCTGGATAGGTACGAGTTTAACCTGTTACAGTATCCAGTTCGAAGTTGAGCTAGAGTGTCTCGCGTTTCCCTGGACAGTGTGCGTTCCTCTTCCGAAAGTGCTGGGTACTGTTCTTTGATTACTGGATTCACCGGGCAATTCCTGGCATAAAGGTCCGACGCCTGTTTGTGGAGTTCACTAAGGATTTGCTTGTGTTTTTTTTTTTTTGCTGAGTTCTCAAGTGCCGTATTTCCTAATAATACTTACAGAGATGAATCCTTAAGCCCCTAGACGGTGTTGGCTCATTAATCAGATGTCTGTCGGGATGCCCAGATTTCTGGGTATTCAACAAGAACTATTTGGTTAGCATCTCATTGCTCTCCCTGATGGGGGGTATTCTCGTCTCATTATGTAGATGGTGTTCTGGGGACATAAGAAGACAGCCCGTGGCGGTTATGACAGCAATATTTTGGCAGGCCTGTAGCTTCTTCCAGTGGGTAGTTTTTAGGCTTGGCGACCATATAGGGGACGCGTAGCATGCAATCGGCTGGCCAATTGCTTTGTATGTGGTAATGAGCGTTTCTTTGTCTTTTCCCCAAGTACTGCCAGCAAGGGATTTGAGGATTTTATTATGGCTCTGGATTTTCGGAACAATTGCGGCTGCATGCTCACCAAAATGTAGATCCTGATCAAACGTAACACCCAAGATTTTGTGGTGTAGGACAGTCGGTAGCGTAGTGCCATCGACGTGGATGTTCAAAATGGTCGACATTTGGGACGTCCATTTTGTAAAAAAGGTCGCGGAGGATTTAGTCGGTGATAATGCCAGGTTTCGCGAGGCGAAAAAACTGGAGGGATCAGGGAGGTAGCCGTTTATTCTGTTGCAAAGTTCAGCGATCTGTGGGCCTGGGCCTGTGTCCATTATTGTGCAGTCATCGGCGTAGGAAACGATAGTAACTCCTTCTGGTGGCGAAGGTAACTTAGATATGTAGAAGTTAAACAAAAGTGGAGATAGGCACCACCCTGTGACACCCCTTGTTTAATTCTTCTTGGTTTTGATGTTTCGTTTCTAAATTGAACCGTTGACTGCCGACCACCCAGATAATTTGCGGTCCATTTTTTAAGACATGGGGAAGGGTAGACCCTTTCAGGTCTTGCAGTAACGTGCCATGGTTGACCGTATCAAAAGCTTTTGATAGGTCTAGCGCAACGAGTACTGTTCTATGGTGGGGGTTTTTATTTAATCCGCAATTTATCTGGGTGCTATTGGCATTTATCGCGGTGGTGGTGCTATGGATTTTTCTGAAGCTATGCTGATGACAGGCTAGCTGCAAATTTGCTTTGAAGAAGGGGAGCAAAATGGCTTCAAGCGTCTTTGCTACTGGCGATTGGAGAGATATCGGGCGATATGACTCTCCTATGTTAGCTGGTTTCCCAGGCTTTAGTAGCGGGACCACCTTGGCCATTTTCCATTTTGGGTATGACAAAGGTGGAAAGAGACAGGTTGAAGACATGTGCTAAATATTTGAAACCGTCTTTCCATAGGCTTTTAAGCATCGGCATGGCTATGCCGTCTGGACCCACTTCTTTGGATGGTTTAGCATGACCGATGGTATCCTCAACCTCTTTGGTGGTGATGGTAATTGGTGGCGCGCTGAATTTATGTTTATGTGCGTGTCTGTTGGCCCTCTATCTTTGTCGACCGTAGAATGCATTTTTTGCAATTTTAGTCTCCGACTTTCTTTTTATACCCATCTGTACTTGTACTCAGGGTATTATAACTTCCATTGGATAACGGTTGGTTGTACAGGTAGGAATCGAGGTAGATATAGACTTCCATATATCAAAATCATCAGTGTCGAAAAAAATTTGATTGAGCCATATCCGTCCGTCTGTCCGTTAACACGATAACTTGAGTAAATATTGAGATATTTCACCAAATTTGGTACACGGGTTTATCTCGACCCAGAATAGATTGGTATTGAAAATGAGCGAAATCGGATGATAACCACGCCCACTTTTTATATATATAACACCCGATTATTTTGTAAATAATACACCTATGATGTTGAAATTTGACGTGTGGACTGATATTGAGACTTTGATAAAAATTTGAAAAAACATTTTTAAATTAACGGAATGGGTTAAGGACCACGCCCACTTTTATGTAAAAGATTTTTAAAAGGGTCGTGGACGAATAAAATAAGCTGTATCTTTGCAAAAACAGCTTTATATCAATGGTATATCATTTCCCAAGTGGATTTATAACAATAAATAGGAAAAACTTCAAATTTTAAAAAATGGGCCTGAAAACCCCCCCTCCCCCGGAAGTACAATCCTAGATCCACCACTGATCATAAGGCACTAGTAGTTTAGGCTCAGTATGGCGCTTCTAATTTATCTTAACAAATGTGTTTCCATTTCATTTATTTAAAATTTTATTTTACCCATTTCGTTGCATCTCTTCGCGTTTATAGGAAACAAATTCTTCTTACAACATATTTACTGCGATTCAATACTTTTGTAAGTTGGACTAAAATTATAAGATATTAACGAAAATCCATGCATGAGAGTGTCGACTGAGCACAAGCAATTGCTATGTAGTACAGAAAAGACAACAGTTTTATTCAAATCAGAACGTATGGCCACATTCTGATTAGCTTTGAATTGCAGAGGAAAATAAATTTTTACATTTGCAAAAACTTGATTAGTCAGTAAGGAAGCACAGCGGCTCTTTTTCAATATTCCGAATCATCCAAAAGTGCAAAGAAAGTAGAAAGGAAGACAAAGAAACAAACGCTGCGCATTTCTTCATTTGTAGGCATAAATATTTTTTGGGCAATTTACGTACTCAAATTACAAGGTACTTCACATACTTGCGGACAGATCATGGCACAAATTCTTTGACAGAGATCTTTAGTTGTCAGGAAAATGTGTTGGCATTCAAGGCGATCCGTTGAATGATCATTTCCACCGAAATTTCGCAACTGCGTGCATTATTTCAGCAACGATGGCAAACAATCTTAGAGGACAATGCAATGATCGCAACCGGAGCGGCAGTGACAGTTGAACAGCGTGTGGTCCACTGGCAGCTGCCAGTCTCGGCTACATCAAACCCCAGTGCTGCTGCCGATAGAGAAACAAATATACGACGTTTAAGCAATTGCATTTACCTACAGACGACTTCATAGGTACCCACTCGGATACATATGTTGTATATGCATACGAGCAAGATCATATATTTGCTTATGCCCTCAGGATGTTGTATTCCAATTCTTCCCGTCTCGGCTGACAGGGCGGTCAATTGCTTGCAGCTATGTACATATGTCCGCTGCGTGCATTTTACTTGCGCACCGCGTTCATTTCTTCAGCATCCTTTTACTGTACTGCAGTGTTGCCATTTTAACTTTTTTCAAGCTAGATTTAGCTTTTTTCCCATTCAGCTTGAATAATTGGGATTTAGCTTTAAGCTTTGTTTAGCTTTTTTTAATTTTTGAAAATCTAGATCAAAAATTTAGATTCAATTTTAGGAACATTGAATGAATTTGGGCTGGATGTTAAAATTTTAAGGTGCTTAATAACAAATAATGCTAGCATTATGGTAAACAGAAATCGAGGAATAGTAATTTTATTAATGCAACCTTATAGCGATTTAGTTCCAAAATAAAAGCAATAGGTGTTCTAAGTAGCTTTTCAATAGTTCTGGAGTTCCTGAAATGAGGAAAAGAGTTCTACAAAAGTACGCACAATCATCACGTTTTACAGATCATTTTTATCCTTTTCAGGAACACCAGAACTATTTCATTTTCTTCTTTTCAGAAACTCCAGAGCGATTGAAAAGCACTTTTCTTTAATTGTCAACATTTTTAAAAAGTTCGGCTTTCGGAAAAATGTGATAATTGGGCAAAATAATTGTCTTTTAGAATTTTTTAAGTAATTTTTCAGACCTTTTTCTCCTTTTCCGGAACTCCACAAAAATTTAAAAGCTATTCAGAACACCACTTTTTTAATTTTGAATTTTCGACTTGTGGAGAATGTGAATATTGGGCGTTGTTGAACTTTTTTTCTCCTCTAGAGCTATTTAAAACCTACTTAGAACAATTTTTTTTTTTTGTTTTGCAGTTGTTGTAGTAGAATAGTGTCGAATGCGTCACTTTAAACAATTTTGAAAAATCACAGCTTCCATCTGTAAATTATTTTATTTATTTGCTATGAAATTGAAGTTCAAATTAATTTAACATTTTTGATAAAAGTAATAAATAATTATACTTATACGTTTATTAAGAATAAAATGAACAAAACGTCTGAAAAGTTGCCTTAAGCTTCCAGCTTTTTTAGACCTAAAATTTTTAATTTAGCCCTTTTAAACGGTTTTATTTAGCTTGACTTGACAGGCTGGCTGGCTGGCACGAATTTTGTAATTGAAATTTAAGTAAATTCCCGATATGCTACAAACTTGAAACTTGGAATATAGTTCAGAACCCGATGACAATGCAATAATAAGAAAAAACTCCGATAGGTGGCGCAAGGATCGAGATATTCAAAAAAATCGTATTTGTGGTCCGACTTGGCTCATATTTGGAACACATAATACATACAAGAATAGAAAGATTCCTATGAAAAAAGTCGCCGCTAGATGGCGCAAGGTTCGAGATAATCAAAAAAAAATCGTATTTGTGGTCCGATTTGGCTCATATTTGGAACATTATATTTTGTCCATGTAACCTTTTTTCTGAAAAACTACTGGCAAGACTGCTGTACTGTCCCGCTGCAAGCGCGTTGTTCAATTACATTTCAATTTCTTTTTTGATTAACGGCGGTGGCTTCTGCAACTTCCTTCATTACAATCGCTTTTATGGCGCTTACGTTTGACCATTTCGTCCATGATTTCTTTATTTGGTTTGAGCGGCGGTAAATTGGCCGATTTTGCTTTCGGCAGACTCATTATTTTCCGACTTGATGGTTGGTCGAGCTTGTAGCTCTGCTGTTTAAAGGTTGGACAGTCGAGTCATTTCGTTTGAATTCGGTTTAAGTTTTGGTCAAATATTTTTCGGTGCATTCGTTTGAAGTCTCTGCACTAATTTTTCATGGTTATTTCTTTGATTACAACGTTCGTTTACACTTTGTGAGTTCTATTTTCTTTCGTATTATTTTTTTTTTAGTTTTTATTGCCCTTTTGATTGACGAAAAACATTGCTGGCAGCTCAGAACGGTGCAATGCTGAATGTTGTCTTTATTTTCGAAAATTAACTGTTGACATGAAGATTTTTTAGTAATTACATGTTGCTTCGAGTTGCAAGCAGTGTTGCATACTTGACATGGGTAAGCGATACGAAATATGCAGCCGGTGATGTTAATGCTACGTTTCGTAATGTTTGAAATGCTACTAATTGCTTGCAGAATATTCAATTGATAGCACAAAGAGAGTGCATTAAATCGCTCAAAGGCTGAGGCCCTTTAAAACTTCTGTATATAGAGGCGGAAAAAATGGAGCAAGGCTGAGGCCCTTTAAAACTTCTGTATGTATAGGCGGAAAAAATAGAGCATGCGAAGGAAATTCCTTCAAGGAAAAAATAGTTGGTCCAATGTTAAGTGCAATTATGGCTATAGATGGGCACCAAGTACTCCTGAAGTTCGACGTGTGCACATTTCGGCTTATTATAAACGGGTTGTAGACGTGTCATGGATTTTTCATTGAAGTTTTTTCGGTATGGTTTTTATAAAAAACTGATTAGTCATCGCTAATACACATACATATAACACGCTGATAACAAATTCGTCCCCCCTACGGGTTAGGGGGTTAGAATATACCCGCGGTAGGTATGCCTGCCGTAAGAGACGACTAAAATACCAAATTGATTCAAGGGGTTGCCAGCGCAATATCGCAATTCTCCAACCCAATTGTCAGCCTCACCTACCCGTGGCGAATCCTGTTTCATTGGCAGCCGAAGCTCTGGCGACCACTAGTTCCTTATGAAAATAGGGGGTGGTAAGGGCGGTATGGCCTAGAAGGCTTAATGTGGTCATATAAATCGTGCCCGAGATGGTCGGGCTAGTACCTTAATGGTGATTTGTTACCGGAACGTACCGGATCTATATCCGCCAAAGGACCATCAACATCGATAACACTTCCCAAAGTCTTCGGTGAGTGTATTTATCGTTAATACAACAACAGCATAACAAATTGGTAAAATCCGATAATTTTTTGATGAATTAGCGATAATTTTTCTATGAAAAACAGATAACCTTCCGATAAAAAATCCATCATTTTTCGATAGCGAATTGATAAGTTTTTGATAAAATATCGACAACTTGACACATCATCGATAAACGTAAGGTGCGATAACCTCCGAAGAGATTTGAGGTCGAGCTTATCTTTCAGATGAGTTGTTATTGAGAAGTTTTTCATGACAATTCCAATTGAAAAACTTTTTCCCACATTTTCGAAGTTGCTTTGCCCCGAAGCGTGAACCCAGAATCTTCGGTGTGATAGGCGAAGCACCACACCACGGCGGTCGCGATAACTTTTATATAATAAATCGATACCTTTCTATAGCAGGACGGTGTTTTTTCGAAAAGTTATCGATAACTTTTTTGTAATACGTCAATCGATAACTTTTTGAAAACAAATCGATAAGGAAGTGGAAACTTTTTGATGACATATCCACAACATTTCGATAAATTACCGATCACTTTTCTATAATGAATCAACAACTTTCCTATAAAAAAAATTAGAAGAAAATATTTCTAAGCGGGGTCGGCATTGTTTGGCCAGCACTCCGAGCGTATTTCTCCCATGAAAAGCTCTCAGTGAAAACTCATCTGCCTTGCAGATGCCAATTGGAGTCGGCATGAAACAAGTAGGTCCCGTCCCGCCAACTTGTAGAAAACAATTAAAAGGAGTACGACGGAAATTGGAAGAGGAGCTCGGCATAAAATCTCTTCTGAGGTTATCGCGCCTTACATTTTTTATTTACCTTTTCCCTCCCCTTGACTTCTTCCCTTTCATTTGCCGCCATTCTTTTGCATCCTATTCCCCTTTTTTCTGTTTGCTTTTCTTGCATCATCCCTTTCTTTGTGCACTCTCTTTTCCTCTTCCTCTCTTTCTAACCCAGCTGGCGTTCGCTGTGAATTAGCGTTCCTTCGGTACCCGGGCTAAAGTAGTGGTACATATCAATGGACCCTAAATTGGGGGCCAGTGAATATGGAGCTGGCAAATGCTAAGACTGCTTGATGTCGGTATGTATGCTGGCAACTATATTTCTAAGCCCTAATTTAGTTTCGAATATTTCGGAGATGTCCTTCTAAAACAATAGAAGCTGTTACACAACATAATAAGTTTTGCAGCTAACGTAAATTAAGACATAGTCATATAGGACGGGGAGCACATATTGGCGCCCTTTATTTATGCCTTATGAAATTCAGCCGCAGCGGTGGTGGGGTGAAGGGAAAATTTAACACCTGATACATTAGACATCGAGTTGCACCTTACTACCATGAACAACCACCGCGGTAGTAACCTCAAATTGTCCACTTGCCCTCAAACTGTCAACAAAAATGCAATGCAATGAAGTCCTTTTTATAAATTTAAGTATTTGTAGTTTTACATGGTTCTCATATTTTTGTTTTTTGTATGCTATAAACTCAGGGCCAACTAAGAACTCTATTCATATTTATAATAATGCTTCCATTTATAACTTTTAGTACATTTACGCTTTTTGTTTACAGCTAAAACATAAATAAATAATTCGCGTTTCTTTTACTTAGTTGAGCAAGATAAAATTTTACTGCACAATTTCAAGTACCCAATAGCTAAAACAACAATTCAGATTTAAAAACCCACACTTACTTGTATGAGTCCCAAGACCAATTAGGCTGCGAAATTTCTCTATCCGGAGATTCCATTTAACGGATATCTAGATAAAGCAATTCGGTTTATGACGGATATATATTTATGATCAGGCAGGAACTATTTCTGGAACCATTTGGAGATCATTTTTGGACTGTTTAGGGATAGTTTTGACATTAGTTCGAAACAATTTTTATACTCAGTTGAGCAGAGCTCACAGAGTATATTAACTTTGATTGGATAACGGTTGGTTGTACAGGTATAAAGGAATCGAGATAGATATAGACTTCCATATATCAAAATCATCAGTATCGAAAAAAAATTCGATTGAGCCATGTCCGTCCGTCCGTCTGTCCGTTAACACGATAACTTGAGTAAATTTTGAGGTATCTTGATGAAATTAGATATGTAGGTTCCTGAGCACTCATCTCAGATCGCTATTTAAAATTAACCATATCGGACAATAACCACGCCCACTTTTTCGATATCGAAAATTTCGAAAAATGGAAAAAGTGCGATAATTCATTACGAAATACGGATTAAGCGATGAAACTTGGTAAGTTAGTTGAACTTATGACGCAGAATAGAAAAATGGTAAAATTTTGGACAATGGGCGTGGCACCGCCCACTTTTAAAAGAAGGCAATTTAGAAGTTTTGCAAGCTGTTATTTGGCAGTCGTTGAAGATATCATGATGAAATTTGGCAGGAACGTTACCCTTATTACTATATGTTTGCTTACTAAAAATTAGCAAAATCGGAGAACGACCACGCCCACTTTTTAAAAAAAAATTTTTTTAATTCAAATTTTAAAAGAAAAGTTAATATCTTTACAGTATATAAGTAAATTATGCCAACATTCAACTGCAGTAATGATATGGTGCAACAAAATACAAAAATAAAAGAAAATTTCAAAATGGGCGTGGCTTTTAATGCTATAAGTCGAAAAAAATTTACCAATCCTTGTAAAATTTGGTAGAGGCTTAGATTCTAGGACGATAACTGCTTTCTGTGAAAAAGGGCGAAATCGGTTGAAGCCGCGCCCAGTTTTTATACACCGTCGACCGTCTGTCCTTCCGCTCGGCCTTTAACACGATAACTTGAGCAAAAATCGATATATCTTTACTAAACTCAGTTCACGTACTTATCTGAACTCACTTTGTATTGGTGTAAAAAATGGCCGAAATCCGACTATGACAACGCCCAATTTTTCGATATCGAATATTACGAAAAATTAAAAAAATGCCATAATTATATACCAAATACGAAAAAAGGGATGAAACATGGTAATTGTATTGGTCTATTGACGCAAAATATAACTTTAGAAAAAAACTTGGTAAAATGGGTGTGACACCTACCATATTAAGTAGAAGAAAATGAAAAACTTTTGCAAGGCGAAATCAAAAGCCCTTGGAATCTTGGAAGGAATAATGTTCGTGGTATTACATATATAAATAAATTAGCGGTACCCGACAGATGAAGTTCTGGATCACCCTGGTCCACATTTTGGTCGATATCTCGAAAACGCCTTCACATATGCAACTAAGGGCCACTCCCTTTTAAAACCCTCATTAATACCTTTAATTTGATACCCATATCGTACAAACACATTCTAGAGTCACCCCTGGTCCACGTTTATGGCGATATCTCGAAAAGGCGTCCACATATAGAACTAAGGCCCACTCCTTTTTAAAATACTTATTAACACCTTTCATTTGATACCCATATCGTACAAACTAATTCTAGAGTCACCCCTGGTCCACCTTTATGGCGATATCTCGAAAAGGCGTCCACATATAGAACTAAGGCCCACGCCCTCCTAAAATATTCATTAATACCTTTCGTTTGACACCCATATCGTACAAACGAATTCTAGAGTCACCCCTGGTCCACCTTTATGACGATATCTCGAAAAGGCGTCCACCTATAGAACTAAGGCCCACGCCCTTTTAAAATACTCATTAACACCTTTCATTTGATACCCATATTGTACAAACGCATTCTAGAGTCACCCCTGTTGTTGTTGTTGTTGTTGTAGCAATGCTCGCCTCACCTAATAGCCGCGACCGATCACAAATTGTCATCAATATCCTCTAACGGGAGTCCAAGGAAACTTGCCGTTTCAACAGGGGTGGACCATAAGGAAAGGGGTGTTAGAGGCGTTGGTTCCACATTACAATTAAAGAGATGGTTGGTGTCATGTGGGGACACATTGCAAGCGGGGCATACATTTTGTATGTCGGGGTTGATTCTGGATAGGTAAGAGTTTAACCTGTTACAGTATCCAGAACGAAGTTGAGCAAGAGTGACACGCGTTTCCCTGGGGAGTATGCGTTCCTCTTCCGCGAGTTCTGGATATTTTTCTTCAAGTACTGGATTCACCGGGCAATTCCCGATATAAAGGTCCGACGCCTGTCTATGGAGTTCACCAAGGACCTGCTTGTGTTTTTTCGCTTCATACGGCTGGGTTCTCAGGTGATGTATTTCCTCAAAATGCTTACGGAGATGACTCCTTAGGCCCCTAGGCGGTGCTGGTTCGTCAATCAGATGTCTGTTGGAATGCCCAGGTTTCTGGGGATTCAACAGAAACTGTTTGGTCAGCATCTCATTTCTCTACCTGATGGGGAGTATTCTCGCCTCATTATGCAGATGGTGTTCTGGGGACATAAGAAGACAGCCTGTGGCGATTCTGAGAGCAGTATTTTGGCAGGCCTGTAGTTTCTTCCAGTGGGTAGTTTTTAGGCTTGGCGACCATATGGGTGACGCGTAGCACGTAATCGGCTGGCTAATTGCTTTGTATGTGGTCATGAGCGTTTCTTTATCTTTTCCCCAGGTACTGCCAGCAAGGGATTTGAGGATTTTATTACGGCTCACCAAAATGTAGATCCTGATCAAACGTCACACCCAAGATTTTGGGGTGTAGGACAGTCGGTAGCGTAGTGCCATCGACGTGGATGTTCAATATGGTCGACATTTGGGGCGTCCATGTTGTAAATAAGGTTGCGGAAGATTTAGTCGGTGACAATGCCAGGTTTCGCGAGGCGAAAAAACTGGAGAGATCAGGGAGATAGCCGTTTATTTTATTACATAGCTCATCGATCTCTGGGCCTGGGCCTGTGGCCATTATTGTGCAGTCATCGGCGTAGGAAACGATTGTGACTCCTTCCGGTGGTGAAGGTAGCTTAGATATGTAGAAAGCTGTAGAAGCTTAGATATGTTAAACAAAAGTGGGGATAGGACACCACCCTGTGGCACCCCTTGTTTAATTCTCCTTGGTTTTGATGTTTCGTTTCTGAATTGCACCGATGCCTGCCGACCACCCAGATAATTTGCGGTCCACCTTTTAAGACATGGGGGAAGGGTAGACTCTTCCAGGTCTTGCAGTAATGAGCCATGGTTGACCGTATCAAAGGCTTTTGATAGGTCTAGCGCTACGAGTACTATTCTATGGTTCAAACCGCAATTTATCTGGGTGCTAATGACATTTAGCGCGGAGGTAGTGCTATAGAGTTTTCTGAAGCCATGCTGATGAGGGACTAGCTGCAAATGTGCTTGGAAATAAGGGAGCAAAATGGCTTCAAGCGTCTTTGCCACTGGCGATAGGAGAGATATCGGACGATATGACTCACCTACGTTAGCTGGTTTCCCAGGCTTTAGTAGCGGGACCACCTTGGCCATTTTCCATTTCTCGGGTATGGCAAAGGTGGAGAGGGACAGGTTGAAGACATGCGCTAAATATTTGAAACCCTCTTTCCCTAGGTTTTTAAGCATCGGCATGGCTATGCCGTCTGGGCCCACTGCTTTGGATGGTTTAGCGCGACCAATGGCGTCCTCAACCTCTCTAGCGGTGATGGTGATTGGTGGCGCGCTGAATTTGTGTTTATGTGCGTGTCTATTGGCTCTCCGTCTATCTTTGTCGACCGTAGGATGCATTATATATTGTCGGCAGAAAGCGCTCGCGCATTTTTCCGCATCCGACAGCACCTTATCGCCAAAGGCGATGGAAACTTTGTATTTGTGCTTAGTCGGATTCGATAGGGACTTTACGGTGGACCAAAGTTTACCTACACCGGTAGAGAGGTTACAACCTCTTAGGTGCTCTTCCCATTTCGCCCGCTTGTGTTCGTCCACAAGCAATCTGATGCGTTGGTTTATATCCCTTATTTGGGGGTCGCCTGGATCAAGCTGTCTTATAAGGTCGCGTTCCCTCGCTAAGCTCGCGGCCTCCGCCGGGAAGTGGGGCCGGATTCGGGAATTCTCCCGGCGGGAATGAAATGTGCCGAGGCGGATTCAATGACCTTACGGAAGGCACGCTCCCCTTGGCGGGCATCAGTCGGGATAGGGAGGGCAGCAAAGCTGCTGTCTGTTGCAGATTTATATTCTTCCCACTTTCCTTTTTTGAAGTTTATGAAAGTGCGTTTTTCGGTGACGATGAAGTCGGCGGTACGCTCGAACGAAATAAGTATGGGCAGGTGGTCGGATGCCAATGTTACCATCGGCTGCCAGTGACGCAGTTTACGAGTTCTGCGCTCACGATTGAGATATCTGGCGAGCTATGACAGCTTCCTACCATAGGTGTGGGGGCGTCTCCGTTTATTGTGCAGAACATCGTTTCTTCTATTTGATCCGCCAACATCTCACCCCTACTGTCAGCCCGCAAGTTTGAATGCCATAGGTCGTGATGGGCATTGAAATCGCCTATGATAATGCGATTGTTGCCAGTGAGTAAGGCCTCGATTTTAGGGCGGTATCCACTGGGGCAACAGGTGACAGGACGGATGTAGATGTTGATGATTTCTAGATTTGCATCGCCTGACCGGACAGATAGGCCTTGACGTTCTAAGACATTGTCCCTGCGGTCGATGCCAGGATCAAATATATGATATTGCACAGAGTGATGTATAATAAACGCTTGGCCGCCTTCATTTCCGCTCTCGCGGTCCTCCCTGTGGACATTATACCCAGAGCAGATCTGCAATGCAGATCTTGCTGTGAGTTTAGTCTCTTGAATCGCAGCAATGCGGATGTTGTGCCGCTTCATGGAACCGACTATCTCCGTAATCTTCCCAGTTAGTCCATTACAGTTTAACTGCAGAATTCTGAAGTGCATGAGGGGTGACGCCGCCACTCTAGGGGTAAGTGACGGGTGACTACGCCTAGGTTGTGGAAGGCCAGGACGCAATTGCTGTTGTGGCCTTGGGACTGGGCGCCCTTGGGCAAGCATTGGGGTACCCGGATGATTTGGGTTAGCGACCTGGCAACAGAGAAAAAGACGGGGGCAGGGGCTGATGCTCAGCATTGCTACCAGCTCTACTACGAAGGTAGTAGTTATGAGTGGTATCAGCTGTTTGTGTTGTTGGCGCCGTGGGGCGCGAGCAGCAGCGGGTACTTGTTGTGGCTTGCTGAGCAGCGAGGCTGCTGGAAGGTAGTGGAGGGGCGCTTAGGCGTAGACTACGGGACGCCCTTGGGCGTGAGCAGCAAGGAGCCACAAAAGATTTATAAAAGTTACGTGGACGTCGGGTTTTGGGATCAAGCCCAGAACAACCTGTCCGATGCAACCATCCCTTGCACGAAACACACTGAACAGAGTATGACCGTCCTAAAAATATTCTTTTCTGGCAAATGCAGCAAAACCATTTCTTAGGACCGGGGTCAGGAGACGGACCCGGATTGGGTTCGATACCTTCCCGGAGTAAGAGAATATGTAGCAGTCCTGCTGCAAGGAGCTGCTGGGAGGATGACAATTTGTGGGAGGGACGAAACAAATTAAATGGGGTCACACTGAAATGACAGTCTTTGGTCGGGAAAAATCCCGAGTCGCTCCGGTACATAGAACCGACTGCCTTGGGAAGCGTAGAGTCACCCCTGGTCCACGTTTATGGCGATATCCCGAAAAGGCGTCCACCCATACATAGAACTAAGGCCCACTCCTTTTAAAACACTTATTAACACCTTTCGTTTGATACCCATATTGTACAAACGCATTCTAGAGTCAACCCTGATCCACCTTTATGGCGATATCCCTAAATGTCGTCCACCTATAGAACTATGGCCCACTCCCTCTTAAAATACTCTTTAATACCTTTCATTTGATATACATGTCATACAAACACATTCCAGGGTTACCCTCGGTTCATTTTCCTACATGGTTATTTTCCCTTATGTTGCCACCATAGCTCTCAACTGAGTATGTAATGTTCGGTTACACCCGAACTTAACCTTCCTTACTTGTTTAGTATTGATTAAGTTATTACTTCTAGACCATTTTCGGAATATATAAGGGAATATTTGGAGATTATTTCGGGACTATATTAACGGCTATTTCGGAATAATTTCGAGGGTATTTTGAGGTTAGTTGGGTTCAGAAAAATTTATTATTGAATACGAAAAGTTATCGGGCTTTTATTATTATCGACATATTGTTGGTTTGTTATCGACGTGCTATCAGTTTGTTATAGAGTTGTTATTGCTTGTAGTTGTGGTTTATTATCGAAAATTTATCGAGGAATTATGGAAAGTGATCGTTTTTAATCAAAAATATATCGATATGTTATTAATTTTGGTTTGTTGATTTTCCGACAGAGTGAATAACTGGTGTATATTGAAACGACTTACCGTCATCCATTGTCAAAGAAGCCTGTTTGTTAGCGAAAAGTAATCGGTATGTTATCGAATAGTTTTTTTTTATAGATAACAAATCAATAATAACCCGATAACTTCTCGATAGCAAATCAATATTTTTTCGATACCAAATCGATAAGTTTTGGTAATGATAACAAATGTATAACTCTTCGATAACTCGCCTGCACTTCGTCGATAACACGCCATAAACAACAGGACGTCATAGCACAACGTGATATTTATTTTTTCTTTCACGGACCAATCCCTTTATTTTAGACACAAAACGGTTACTGTCTGCGATAAATCGGAACCCGCAGCACGGATGCTTAACATTTATTTAGAGCCTGGTCACTTAATAACTGTTTTAGTTGTTTTTTCATTCACACAAAAAAATACAGTTAAGAACTATAGACTCCTCGCTATACTGTTCTATATTTATCTGCAAGGTATACATACGTAAAATATAATAAAAATTCGTTTAAAGATTTGCGAGGTAGTGTACTTAGAGCGTATGCAAAAGT